>NW_027491355.1:1377500-1880567 GCF_021521415.1 Bidens hawaiensis
CAATATCCGAAGATCGTTCACGCACCGACTAATGTTACCTTCCCTGTCTACACGTTCAATATCTGAAGATTGTTCACGCGTCGACAGGCGTCCATTCATAACATCTATATATATATATATATATATATCAAGCATTATCGCATACACTTACCCAATAAGATAAGTGTATTCACACTTCACATCAAGTATGCACACCGCCCTGAAAACATAACTAGTGGGGCTAGGAACTCACTTGAATGCAGTTTCGTTCACCGTTAATAGTTATTCCCTTCTTTAGATGTTCGCAACTAACTCGGGTCGGGATCGGTTCTTCTTCTTGGTTTCGGCTAGAGAGAGAGAATTATGAGAGAGAGCCTAAGTGTGTGTTTTGGGTGGTGTATGGAATATATGAAAAATGAAAGGATTAATGGGTGATTATGATCTATATATCATGGGTCATGGGCTTGAGCCCATGGTCTATCTTCCTTCCTTTCTAATCCAAGTCTATTACCCATATTACTTAACCCAACACATGACCGACTCATAATAACTCCTACATATTTTATTATTTCTCCTCTAATCCGAGTAAACTTTCCCACCAATATTAAATAATATAATTAATATTATTTCTAGAAATTTCGGGATGTTACATAACCACTGGACCAACTTGTTTCATTTGTTATAATATCAGAAACATAAATCTATAAACTAACAAAAAAAGTCATCATTTTCCTCATAAACCCTAGTATTCAAACTGTTAATTGGATTCATGACGGTTAAAATTAGTTTAGGGGTTTTGATAGTTAGGTTGAAACGAGTCATATCCATATAAAACTTACTTGGATTGGTTACGGAAAGAGAATGTGTAGGGCGTCGCCAGAAAACGGTATTAGGTGAACTAGTTAAAGATTTTAGAGTATAAATTAACTGAATTTGATGTTTCGGAAAAGATTAGATGAAGGATTAAGGGCTATATATAGTGTCAATTGGAACATATGACGTTTAATTCGTGTTAATAGAATTTTTATTATTGGTGACGGTTCCGGTCGGTTGATTTGTGTTAATTTAGTGGTTTAATGGCGAAATTAATCGTGTATAAATGCTTAACGTTAGTGGAGATGTAGATCAGGATAGATTAACGAATCGGTTGAAATTTAAAAAACGATGTTTCGGTTTCTCCGACGCCGAATTCCGGCCGCCGGAGGTATTCGCCAGATAACCGTACAGGGAGACGGGATAGGGGCTGGGCAACTTTTATTGTTATTATAATAACAATAAATTTACAATTTCAGTCCTTGTACTTTCATATTGATTTAAAACATAATATAAAGTATATTTACAAATGAACCTTGTACTTTGAAATGTATAGAAACGAGATAAAAGTTTATAAACTTGGATGCATTTTCTTATTATACCCGACTAGTTTGGAACTCGTTTAAGTATGCATGTTTGAACTTTGAGTTTCGTTAATGATCAATACGAATTAGATAAACAACGAATAATGACTATAACGCGTCGCAAATATTATTAAGTAAATAAACAATAATTATATATAATATAAAAGAATTATACGAATACATTGAAACATCAAAATAAATCGGTTATCGAACATATAAATATATACAACGAAACTTAATTTACATTTATATTAATACATATAAAAACCGAAAAATTAAAACGGGCCGTTTTCGGGTTTGAAAAGTAACGAATGTACATGTAGGGTTTGTTGCTCGGGATAATTTAATTTTGTCGAGGTTAATGATTGATATGATTAACAACATAGTTTTTATTATAAGACTTGCGATTGTTGTTGTTGTTGTTGTTGTTATGAGGATGATTAAGGGAAAATGAATTTAAATTATCGGCAAAGAAGTTAATGAACATGATTGTATTAGTTGTATTAATGTTTTGAAATTGAGTTTACATTCTAGAGATTGCAACAATTAACTCCTTGGCTATACAAACAGCCATACGGGGTCATGACCAGGCGAGTGATGTTGAGGACGACGGTGGTTTCTTAGGTGACACATTCTACGATGACCAAAAATAAATATTTATAAGATGAGGAAAACATTTAAATAATAAAATGTTTAATTACTTAGATAACTTATAATAACTCTGCTTTAAAAAGTGAGGGGATTTGCGTCATATCATGAGTATTAAAGATAAAAGATTATAAGATAAGGGGTACATAGTGTAAATACTTATGATTTGTTGTAGTCAAAACAATTAATCAATGATAACTAGATGAGGAGAAAAGATCAGTTTAAAAAATAATTTTTCTTTCATTAAGTTAACTTTACAATAAACTAATGAAACATACTTTATGTGTTGGCCTCCCATGAGCTTTCCATGGAAGTTTGAATGGCCCAACGAAACTAACAAATAAAAGTAACTGAGTTGGACGGCTCATGAGCGTTACATGGCATTTTAACTGTCCCAACTAATTAAAGAATTAACAATACAATAGAGTTTGTTGGCCCATGAGCGTTAGTTACATGGAGTTTTAACCGACCATACTAAATAACGAATAAACGAGAGAAAAATATGAGTAGCTGGAGCATCCTGTGAACCACCCCGTATGATGAACTCCAACAAAAATAACATTCAAAACAAGATGAGGAATGGATAGTAGGAGTGTCCATGGATACCATGAATTTTTCACCCAAGTAACCATTTTAATAACAAAACACAATAATCGGAATTTACCAAATTTAGCCATGACCCACCGTGAATTCGTTTTAATATTCAACCTAAGTTGTCGGTCGCATGACAGTTGTGTTCCGCTTTGGCCTAGAGGAACTTGTCATACTACCTAGCCTTAAGGTGAAGGAGTAAAAACAAAACTAGAGAATTCTTAAGGAATTTCCCAAAAATAAAAGGCAATCTACTTGATTTAAAATAGACAGAATTACAGAGATTGTCCTTTATGTTTGTATCAAATTTTCCTCATTGTCCTTTATCTTTAAAATTTATATGTTTTGTCCTTTACGTTTAAAAATCTAACATTGTTTGTCCTTTAGCCCTAACCTCGTTAGTTTTACTTGTTAAGTAATGTCATGTGACTTGCACATGAGAATAAATTGGTTATTTTACCCATTTACTTAAAAATATTTTAATAAATAAACAAAAAAATATTAAATAACTTTACCTTAGAATCCTTAACCATTTTCATTATTTTCACCGAGGTGTCACTAGCGGTTTCTACTATGAGGGTTTCAGACACCCGGCAACTTCTCATTCTAGCTAGTTTACTAAATATCGTAGCTACAAAACTTCTATTCGCACCCGAATCAATTAATATTGAAGCAGAAATACCATTTACTAAGAACGTACCCGTCACAACATCAGAAATCTTCCTAGCTTGTTCCTGGGTCAGCATGTAAGCTCTAGTTCTCGGCCTCGCTTGATCAGCATCTTTCTTCTCACTCCCTCCAGCTTCACCACTCATACAAGTCCTCGCCAAGTGACCTGTCTGTCCGCACTTATAACACGCGGGCTTCGCATAGCAATCTTGAGCAAAGTGCCCCATCTTACCACATTTGTAGCAGGCATTTGACCCTGATCTACACTCCCCACCATGGGACTTCCCACACTTGCGGCACACCTCAGACCCAGTGCCCCACTTGCATTCTCCAGCGTGCATCTTTCCGCACGTCCTACATGTCCTTTTCTCCCACACTCTCGGTTGTTTGGCAGGCGCGACCCACTTCTTCTCCTTCTTGTCTTCCATAGCCACCTCATCTGTCAAGTCCTCATAAACCGTTTCCGCGAGCCCCACAGTAGAATCAAAAGTTCGTAGTCTACCAGCCTTGACCAAGACGCGAGCATTCTATGGCAGTCCCTAAGGTAGCATTTGATCTGCTTGGCCTAGGTGTTCACCATATCTGGCACCAACCTTAACAGATGGTTGAATTCAGTGAGGTATTCGCGGTGCGTCATCTTACCGGCCTTCAGACTCAAAAACTTCATCTCAACCTTCTCTACCTTTGCATCAGCACATAATCGTTTCATCACTATCTCCTTCAGATCGTCCCATCTCAAGGCCTTGATCTCTTCTCGACTCTTCCTCTGCTCAACTGTCTCCCACCAGTACGTCGCCTACTCACCGAATGATTGGGTAGCATACCCCACAGCTTGGTCGGGACGACATTTGCTAATTCGGATAATTTTTTCCATCACAGTTATCCATTGGAGAGTAGCGATTGCGTCTCCCAAGCCAGTTAGCTTTGGTGGATCACAGCCTTTGAAAGACTTATAGTTGTATCCACCACGGCCCCTTTTCCTGTCATCAACCTTTACAGATTTAACCACGCTCGATTCTTTCCTCTCACCTTCATCATCCTTCTTACCATCACCTTTCGCCCTCTTAGCAGTTCCTTCTCGGCCTCCAGCAGACTTATCGGAATTCATGTTTTTCACAGCAGCTGCTACCGCTTGAGCAATGGCAGTTTGAATTGCGGGATCCAGTTGAACTCCATCGTTGTTACTCTGATTTCGACAAGCTGCCCTTTCTTCGCCTTCATTGTTAGTGGCTGCCTCTACTGACAGTTCTCGGACAACACGTGGCCTACCACGACGTCCTTAACGCCCTCCTTTTCCAGCAGCTTTCTTAGCTCCATCCATTCGTATTCTATAAGGAAATACACACTTCATCACTTAAGGAACCATTTAGTACAAGATAGTAAGGCTAACAGGTAATAACAGTGGCCAGCTGTGATTAGCTGCTCACGTTACCTTCCGTGTCCTATACACTTCCTATTATGAGTCTATTTGTGCTAGTTCTACTTCTAACAGTTAGGCACTCAAACAGTTCATATCATCACATACTCCTATCCCTAGCCATTAAGCTAGCATTCATACATTCTTTATTTAGCAATTATGCAAACATCTAGTCATCATTCTTCTTTACACGTGAATTTAATCACGTACTTTAACTTTACTTAGCTTGCTTGAGTGACACATGGCATTCTCGTACTGGCATATTCTTTCTTTTCTTACTTTTATCCCATTCTCTGTTCGAGTCTAAGCATGTAGGATGCTTAAATCGCTCAAAATTTTCTCTGATACCAGCTTGTAAAGCCCGTTACTGGGGCCTCACTTTAACGTTGGATTTACTCATTAACATAGTTCTAAATATCAGAGTTAATAAAAACATTCACGGAATATTATAAACATTCGAACCATTACATTACATGATCATTAATCCTTGTCTTAACGAGCATTCAAATTCTGTTAACATAAAACATTGTCTTTTAAATATCATAACATAACACTTCATTGAGATGCCAGTGTCTTCAAATCCATGCCATGTGCTTCCCCTCAAGAAATTTGTCTCATTCTACTCACCTGCGTGCATACTAAAAGTCAGCTACGCTGAGTGAGTTCTAGTTAATCAGATGACATACAATACATTCACATACTGACATATGCACCCGAAGGTACATGTGACACTCGTCAATTTCAGGTTAACTCCCTTAATCCAAACTCCGTCAATTCAAACTTAAGATCACTTGATCTATAACGCACATCTCAATACATTTAAACTAGGGTTTAAATGACGCTTGACAATCAATACACATGTAGCCTTTCGGGATTGCACCGAAACGCACACGAGTCGACCCAAACCGTTGGTGAACAAACAATAAATATCATGAACAAGTATTTGATAATTATTTGTTACTTGGTGTTTATGTGTATGAAGTTTATTATGAATTATATAAACTAATTGTGCTAGAATTTAAGTAGATGAAAATTTAGGATGCAATGTGTAATTTCATTTAATAAATAATACTTAAACAAACTATTTATCCCAACCCTAATTCTCCCACCCTTTTTCACGGCTGCTCCCCCTCCCCTCTTCAACATTCACGGCCGATCTCCACACACACATACACATACAAGTGTTTTTCAAGGTCCTTTGAAGGAATCAAGGTGCTAGCTAGGTAGTTTACACTCTCTCTAGTCTATTTGTTGATTTAATTGCATGATTTAGATTAACAAACATAAACCCTAGATGTTAAAATCATTGATTGTTGATAGATTATGAGTCTAGAGGGTTGATTGCATGGTTAATTGTTCATAGGTTAATTGTTTATTGAGTTTAGATGAAAACTGATGCTGGACAGATTATTGAATTCGTGTTTGGACGACTGTAACTCAAAGTTAATTTTATGATTTGATGCGATTGTTGATTCTACAGTATACTAGGTCGAGTCTAGTTTCTGAAAAGTCCAAGTTTGTAATTTTTGGAGGTATAAAAGTCTGTTTTTATTATTTTACAAAACTGTTGTGCAAGACTGATTTGGGAGACCTGCTGTTAGGCTGTTTTGTGACTAAGATATCTCATAAACTACAAGACCAAATGGGTTGGTTCCACTTCTGGAAGAAAATAAATTTAGTTAGGAACCTAACCCAATTGGTCTTGCATTAATTGGATTTTTCATTTAACAGGAATAACAAATAACATTCTCTTGCGCATGATAATGATTGTTGTGTGTTTTTTGTGATGTTTTGATCTTTGTGATAAAACCATATATGATAAAAATATAATAAAAATAGGTTTAGAAACCTAACTCACGTGTGATTTTTTGAGGATTTCTGGTGATTTATTTGACTTGTTAGAATTTATTAATAAGAGTAATCTTGTCGAGTGAAAATCTGCATGGATAATTTAGCTGCTGTATTATTTAAATTGTCATGAAAAGTGCATAACCGATCGATGTTTGCTATGTTTTGACCAAATTGCCCTTGTGGGGGATAATTGCTAGTAATGTACAATGTTAATACTTGACACTTAAGTAGTTGTTCACACATGTAACGTATCACCAACGTGTTTGTCGAGTCGCACTTATTTCACAAATGAAACACGAAACGCATCTCATGCATAAGTTGTATGTGTCGAGTCTAGGGACTCACTCGTAGTTTAAATACTTAGAAAATCTCGTTTTTGTTTTTAGAACACTAGTGAGGATTTTCTGTGACGCACGCCTTTTTCTCGGATCTTTTTGGTTATCTTCGCAAACAGTGAGTTTCACGTTCCCCTTTTACTCTTTTAAACGCTTTTTACTTGGGGGAGATAACATACTCCAAAGCTGTAGATTTTGTTAGTTTTTATATATCACTTGTAAGGCTAAGTGGCAAACAAACCAACTAAAGTCCTTCATAACATCGAACCGGTTAATATTTGGATAATAGCGAGTCACTGTTGAGTAGTACTACTGGATTTGACAAACCCCGCCCAACTATAAACTCGATTGTAGGTCGAGTGGGTGTAATTTTGGCTAACACATTACCATGGTCGTGGTTAACATGGTGGCAAGGCAATTGATAAAAAGTCAGCTTCGGTGTCGAACACTTAGTAATACTTGTTTTATAGGCTGGCTACCTATTGATATATAATTGACTTAACACTATCTGGTTACGCAAACGCAAAACGCAAAACGCAAACGCAAACGCTTTATTTATATAAACTTGTGAACTCACCAACCCTGTGTTGACACTTTTAGTATGTTATTCTCAGGTAGCCGAGGCGGGCGCGCGGTATAGGATCATGCATTCGTTGAACACCATCATTTTAAAAACTTGTTTTGAACTTTTATTTATTTGGTTTTTAAGTCATCCTGTGTGACGCAACACTTGGTTATGATTTACGCTTCCGCACTTAATTAAGCTTAATGTTTTGTGATTTGAAAACTTTGAACATAATGTTTGATTATAACTAATGATTCCGATCCTGTTAGTTCACGCCCTCTGACGGTAAAACTCCGTTAGCGGATTTTGAGGGTATAACAGTACACACCTTCATTTTTACTTACATGCGTACATACATTCGTACTTTCGTCCTTTCTTTCATACTTACATAATACTTCCATTCGTACATATATGTTTTAAGAGCATTTCGCTCTATTAACTTCGCCGATATTATTAGAGTCGGTTCCCTACATACGCCGATACTATTAGGGTCGGTTCCCTTCATTCACCAATACTATTAGGGTCGGTTCCCTACGTTCGCCGATACTATTAGGGTCGGTTCCCTACATTCGTACTAGTATAACATACCTGTCTTTACATACTTTCCTTGACAATGCGTGCAATCTCCGAAGAGCGTTCACGTACCATCAACATATCATACATACATTATTCATACATCATATATATTCATACATACATTGTTGATACATCGTACATATCAATCATATACTTAAATTCCACCTGACGGTACATGCAATATCAGAAGATCGTTCACACACCATCAAGCAATCATCATACATAAATCATACAAGGCATACACTTACCATTTAAGGTAAGTGTATTAACTATCACATCGAGTATGCACACAGCCCCGAAAACATAATAAGGAAGTGGGGATAGAAACTCACCTCAATGCCGTTGCGTTCACCGTTTACGGTTATTCCCCTCTTCAGCTGTGCACGACTAACTGTATAACAATTGCGCATATTAATTATTATTCCTATCCATATCCTATTTCTAGTCCAATTATAACCCTCAACGAACGGGGGTCCGGGGGCAGCACCCCTGACAGCGGGGTGTAGGGGCGGCAGCCCCTAGCAGGGTCCAAGGGGCAGAGCCCCTGGATGGTGTCGAGCTTGGAAAAATTTTATTTCTATTAACTGTCTTATCACATTTTCCATTAGCATTTTGAATCATTAATTAATTTGCTACTTAAAAGTTCAAGGGCTTCTTTATAATTAAATCATTCTTTTTCTAAGTTCAGGCACCATTTTTTTCTTTTGTTAAACTTTTAGTTCATTACATTGTTCTTAACAAATTGGCTTATCTTAGCGAATTGGTCCTTGTAGCGAATTGAACCTTTTAACGAACTGGTTATTAAACGAACTGGACCTTTGACGAATCAGTTCATGTAGCGAATCAGTCCATGTAACGAATTGGACCATCCAATTCGAGATCTCCTTTAACGAATGACTATAACGAATAAAGGGTGATTCGTTATCTTTTGCCTTAACGAAATGAACACGAACTGAAGCTAGTTCGTTATGCTCCCATAGACGAATCAGCTAACGAATCACCTTTTAATTCGTTAAGTTCCCATTAGCGAACTAGGGTTAGGTTAGAGAATGTCAGAAACATTCTCTGACATTCCCTTCCTCGAATCACCTTTTCCGGCGCCGCCTTTCCGGCGTCGTCGCCGGAAAACCGCGGATTCGCCGGAAAAATAGGTTTTAACTCATTATTCACCGTTTTACGTCCCGTTCGATCCAGATATGAGCTAGGGTGATCCCTAAGCTCATCTTAGGTTCTGTTTATACCCGATTCCATCCGGATCTCGTGTCTTAAACGGTTTAACGGTGTCGGCTCGTCGTTTCGTGACCATAACTAACGGGGTTTAACATCATACTATCATTACCTTAGGTCGGGATCGATTCTTCTTCTATGTTCGGCTAGAGAGAGAGAGATAGATAGAGAATAGAGAGAGAGCTTAAGTGTGTCTTTTTATGGTGTATGGAATATGTGTGAAATGAAATTAAATGGGTGATTAAAGGTATATATAATTATTGATCATGGGCTTAAGCCCATGGTCTTTCCTTCTTTCTTTCATAACCCAAGTCCATAACCCATATCCATTTACCCAACACTAGCCCGACTCATAATAACTCATATTTCATTTATTAAACAAAACTCGAAAAACGGGATGTTACATTGGGACGTGAGTTAATTGCTCACAGCTCTCAAAGTGCTATCATGCAGTAATTTAAAGGTGACAATATCTATTTAATTTAATTAAATATCCAAATAAATTCAAATACAAAGTACAACTCATTTGAACACACAGTGAATACAAATCTAAGTCTTGATTATACTTTTTCTAACTTAATTCTTCACTAAGTCTTCACCAAATCTTTCAACTAGTTCAAACAATAACCTGCATATGCGTATAAAATAGAAATGTTTATCAACAACACATGTTGAGTGAGTAAAACAATAGTTTAATACACTACAAAAATAATATATAACAAATAAAGAAAAATGCAAAATTGTTCCATTGAGATAAGAAATTTAACCATAGCATATAAACAAATCCCACAAATATAGAGATAGGGCTAATCTGTTTTCAAGCGTCGGACATTGGTTACAAAAGATGACTTGTCGGTAAGATCGATGCTAGATAAAATTTATCTGGACGATGGCTACTACGACGGTCGTATGATCATACTATGATGAGAATATGTTGGACCTCTCCGAAATGTATTCAAATAAAGCAAGTAAGCAAATAAAAATTTAGGCATAATCTAATATACACAGAAGGTTTAAACATTAGTGGTTTCGAATACTAGATAATAAATAAGTACTGTAAATACGCACATGTCCCCAAAAGGTTTAAAATAAGTAAAAAGGGGAGTGATTACTCTCCTTAGCAGTAAACAATTGGATAAATACGTTACGAATCGTAAGAGAATAAACGTCGCGCTCGAGATCTAGCAAAGTCAATCCTAACAAGTGTAATAACGAGAAATACTATGAATTAAGTAGTGGACTAAAAGAGGAACGAGGTATGAACGAATATTGAGGATATAAAATAATTCATTTAAAGTTTTATTCTAATAAAATAATTTTATATATAAAGTAAAATAAATTCTTTAACTTAAAAATATTAAAGTTATAATAGTTATATTTATAAATAATAAGTTATTTTAGTCACTCGGTATTTGTGAAATAATAAACATTTACATTTTATTATTATTATTACTAAAGATTTCTTTTAATTAATATTGTAAATAATAAATAACAGATAAATAATAATATTTATATAAAATATAATCTTTTTATAAAACACTATATTTTAACCTGCTATTAGCATGGTAAATTCTAAGTATATAAATTAAAATAAAACCCTTTTTAAATACTTAATACTAAAACCTTTAACAAATTCCAGTAATTATTTATAAACACACACACACACACACATATATATATAGGTATTGGATCATTTCAGAAGTTTTTTTATAGCGAGAAGTGAATGTGTACCTCCATTAATCCCTAATTTCACTCCCTTTATTATGTGTAGGTGTTTTGTGTAGTTGCATATGTATGTGTGTAGGTACGTTGTTTGTATATGTGTACGTATGTTTGTATATGTGTATGTATGTTTGTATGTGTGTAGGTACATAGGTTTGAATGTGGCTCAGTACATTTATATGTTTGTAGGTAGGTTTGAATGTGTAATTAAGACATAAATACAACCAACCTACATATATGTATGTAACATCATATGAAAGGGGGTGAAATTAGGGATTAATGGAATTATACATTCACTTCTCGCACTTCTCGCTGTAATATCACTTCTCGCAATATATATATATTTATATATATATATATATATATATATATATATATATATATATATATATATATATATAGTTTAACAAAGGTTTGGAAAAATGATCGGCTTAAAAGTAGGTTTTAAATAAAATACGGATTAGTTATTATATTTGTATTATTGATAATATAATTTTAGGATTTAATAATACTTATATATTTTATAAAAAGAAAAAAATGATGCTACCTAAAACGAAAACGCACCAGACAGCTGGGGCAAGCTTTGAACCTGCGCCCCAGCCCGTCTAGCTACCACACGTCCACACAATCAACCAACTGATCCAAGTGGTCAGTTGGGTTAAAGATAGGAACTGTAAATTATAAGCAGACAGAAAACATACTATATTATAAACAAACACTGGAATCAATCAATCGATCAACCCATGCACTGATCGCTCAATTAACTAAAGGGTTAATCCAATATAGAAAACGACGAAAACAACCATGTAACGTGTCACCTTAAATGCTGTTTAAACAATGGTTAATTAGATTCAACAGGGGCTGGCCAAAGGATGATCACGAATAGGTATTTAACAACCATGATAATATAATTGGTTATAGGGGTTAGCTTAGCAAAGGTATAAGGATGGGGAGGGTGCGTTTAATTGTGATATAATGTTCGTTATGATGTTTATCATTAAACGAGCTAGAGACGGTTTGCATAAACAATGAATTCGTATCATAAAAGATTTCGTTTTCTTAATTAACATCGTCGGTTAGTTGATTATGGCAAGAATAGCGATACACATGATTCAATTTCTATGTTTAATACGAAAATTGTGGTGCAAGCTAGTGATTTAGTTAACTGGATAAACAATACGGGTCACAGGTATGGTTAGGGGTTGATGGGTTTAAAGATTATAATAATAATAATCAGAATTTGCAATTCAGTCCCCAAAGTATAGTGGTCGGGACAATATGGGATAAAAGTTTAGTTTAGAGTAGAAAATGCATATATTTGAAAGTTATTTATATATATTTTTTAATATTAAATAAATATGATAAGCAATTAACAATAAAATAATAATTATTCGATAAACAAGATATTTTATCGATAAACGGGTCGCGTAACGGATATAAATATTAATTGAAAAATCCGAGTTGTTACATGTTTACCTCTCCTTATTTAAGAACTGAACACTACACATTTTACCCGAATCGAATCGATCGGCTCGTTTATGGTACTCTTTACAACTTTAACACTTATTCAAACCCGATCTAACATCCTATCAATTTTTATGGCGATTTGACTTCAAATACATAACCTTTTTAACTAAAAGATATATTTTCGAGATTGGTTCAGATTTGGTTCGTGGTCATTTCATATTTGGATTTTGACACGTGGTTGATCTTGGTTTTTCTTCTAAACATATAGTGTGATGAACACTAGTAGATTCTTACTTATTTTTGTTGTCTCTAGATCTAAAAGTAATTTGGAAAAAGTGAAGTGTGTATGTGTTTTGAGTGTATTTAGGCAAAATATGGGAAAGAGGAGTGTCTAGGGTTTTAGAGAGGCTTAGGCGCTTATATATGTAAGGCCCATGGACCTTAATCCCATAGCCACTCCTAAATCCATGTTTTATTTCTAAACTCATCACTCAATTTATTATTATTTAAAATAAATAAACAATATCACAAAATTATAATAAATTTTCTTTATTTATTATTTCAATATAAGCTAGTTTATTTATTTTAGATTAAAATACAATTTTTGTTCTTTTGACTATGGCATATTATGGATCGTTCTTATACACTAATGACTTTCATGACTTGCTAATACATATTTAGACACGATAAGACATTTTTAGCAAAAAAAAAACGCACTATGCAATTTTATATCTTTTAAAAAATAATTAAAATTAGGTTGCTACGATTCATCATTTCTCTTTCTTGAAATATAAAACAATAAACTGCCACCCTCAAACCACCAAAGCTAAGTGATAAACCTGTCATTTTTATGTTTACTACTTCTGTTAATAGAGCTATCTCTAACATGTTAAACATGATAAGACACAATTTATCAGCCCTACTTGCTATCTTTTTAAGCTAATGAAAGTCATTAGTGTAGTTGGGTAAAAATAAGCAAATGAAAGAGCCGTCAGGGTATGATGAATAACTCCTTGTACGTAATCGAATATGGATTAGGTGGATATTGACTGATTTTCTATCAAGTTGTCAAGTGAAAATTTCTCAATCGCCTTACTTTTTTCGAATATGAAGATTTTCTTCCAAATCACATCACTCAAAATATGAAAACTAATACTCCCGTGTTTTCATTTGTGTGAGGCCTTGATCGGTACCCTACTTTGGCGTTGGATTTACTCATGTAACATCCTAATTTTGAAAATAATAAATAAGAGAAGTTTCATTTACTTAAGGATGTGTTTGTATTTAGTTAACTAAAATAATAAAGTGTGGGCTTGGACAAGGTAAGATGGAATAAGGGACGGTGATGGGCCTTAGGTCCATGGGTTTGAGAGAGTCTAAATACTCCTTAAACCTCGTTAAAACCCTAAAATCTCTCATCCTTATCCATAAGTTTCCTTACACGCTCAAAAACACATACAAACACTCGAACGGACACAGACATTCGAATGAAAACATTCGTATGGATAAATGTTCGAATAGAAAGAAAGAAAAGACAGAAAGGCAGGAAAGAAGGAATAGTGACAGAAACATTCAATTCGAATGAAAAAGGGGACCATTGATATAATAGGTCCATTCGATTAATAAGGGTCCATTCGAATGGAAGGACCATTCAAATGGAATATACCATTCGAATGGAAGGTCCAATCGAATGGAGCCTGTCATTCAAATGGAAGGACCATTCGAATGGAACATACCATTCGAATGGAAGGTCCACTCAAATGAAACTTGCCATTCGATTAGGCAAATCATTCGAATGGAAATCGGACATACGATTAGGATAGTCCAAACTTAACAGTTTCTGAGGAAACTTAAATGATGTGTAAAGGGTTAGTTGATTGATACATATTATTGTTATACAGTTAGCCGTGCTCATTTAAAGAAGGGGATTACTATAAACTCATAAAGAAACATGAGACAGGTGAGTTTCTAGCCTCATTTCTTGTTAAGTTTTCGGGGTTGTGTGCATACTAAACGTGAATGTTAATACACTTACCTTAAGTGGTAAGTGTATGTCTTAATGATAGATGTGATAGTTATATTTATGTTATAAATGCATGCTTGACGGTACGTGAACGATCTTCGCATATTGCTTGTATTGTCAAGGAAGGTAATGCGTAGTAAGTATGAAATGAGTATGTAAAAGAAAGTGTGTATGAATAATGCATGTATGCCAATGCAAATATTGAAGGTATGTATGAAGGTTATAATTATAAAGAAAAAAAAGGTAAGGTAAAGTTGTATGGAAGGAAAGGGAACTGGAACCTAATAATATTCGAGGCAAGAGGGAACCGAACCCTAATAATATTCGAGGCAAGAGGGAACCGGGCCCTAATGATACTTGAGGAAAGTAAGGCGTAATGCTCTTTAAAACGTATAAGTATGAATATGAAAGAAAGAAAGTATGAAAGTGTGTAACTGTAACAGAACGAAAGTATGAAGGTATGAAAGTATAAAGTATGAACGAAAGTATGTATATACGTATGAATGATGTGTAAAGAAAGTAATATGTGTCTTCGGATATATATAAGTATGGTAGTGATCGTATTGTATGATTAACTAGAACTCACTCAGCGTAGCTGACTTTTAGTAAGCACCCAGGTGAGTAGGATGAGGCAGCTAGCTTGAGGACAACACATGGCAGAAGAATAAGAACCTGGCATCTGAAAAATTACGATGTATTTATGAATGATGTTTTATTATGAATGACAAAAGATGTTTGTTTAAGACAAGTTTTTGATATGATATGAAAGTTTTTATATTCCGCAAAAGTTTTAGTTAACTCTGATATTTAGAACCATGTTTATGAGTAAATCCAACGTCCAAATTGAGGCACCAGGAACGGGGTCTTACAAGGTGGTATCAGAGCATAAGTTTAAGCATCCTACATGCTTAGACTAGAACAGGGAATGGGACGTAAGTAAGAAAAGAAGGAAGATGTCAATCAAGAAAGCCATGTGTCACTCAAGCAAGCTAAGTGAAGGTAAGGTACATGATTATATTCTAGTGTAATCTAAGAAAGTATTAGAAGTTAGTTTAATTGATAGAGATAAGAGTAAATGATTTTGTGAGTTGTTTGATTGTCTACCTGTTAAAAGTAGAACTAGCACAAGTGGACTCACAAAGGGAAGTGTATAGGACGCGGAAAGTAACGTGAATGATGCTCTCACAACTAAGCTTTAAATTTATTTAACGAATATCCTAAAGAAACCACACAAAACCAGCAAGTGTACCGATCACTAATAGTATAGTACTAAGGAAGTCCGAGTATCGAACACAAGGACACGAGAAAACGTAATTACTACTTAACCCTAAATAAGACTCACCTAGGAATAATATTTTTTTAAATGATTTTTATATTATTAACTACTTAACCTAACTTAATTTAATTATTTAAGAAGACTAAACGAAACTGTGAAAATACGATTTATCAATGGGAAAAACGTCTACCTAGGTAAGAATCCTATTGAAGATATAGTAAGCTATTGGATTGTAGAATCTCACAACACCAGCTCCTAAGGAATGACACAACTAATGTTCACTCAGGAAGCTAGATTACCTCTCGGTCTCACTAACAAACACTAACTTACACTTAGTTGATTTTAAGAACAAAATCGGGTGACGAATTGTTAAAGTGCTCTAATGTCGACTCTCCTCTCGGTCTCACCAACACACTATCCTAATGGAGACGAATACTACACAACCAAGGATAGAGGAACAATTTATTTCAACTTAAACTAGGTCAACTAATCGCTCACAAACCCAAACCCGACAAGAACCGAACCCGCTCTCGCGCGATCCTAATCCTAACAAGTAAAAGCTATGAGGCGAGTTTACTTCATATCACCTATCGGTCTCTAAGAAGGTGTCTACCCGCTGATTATATTCAGTTAATACACTCACTTAAACACAAAGTAAAGAGTTCTAACAAGCAACAATCAATCAAAACTCATTCAATTAATCAAAGCAAGAGGTATATGAGTGTAATTAACAAATTCAAAGCCACTAAACACAACCTAATTCAATGTTAAAACAAACTTTACATTAACAATTCAAGCCATGGTCATCAACAATCCAAACTACTTACTAAAACCTAACAATAATCATCTAACCTAGGTAGAACTAACTACTTTAGCTACACATTAAGTTTGGACAGCCGCAAATAATTGATTTAAACATCATAAACATCAACATAAATATAAGTAAACTCATTCAAGATTCAAGAACAATCAAACACAAGTCAATCTTTAAGCTACTTGCAAAATAATCCAACAAAAAGATCAAGTTTAACTGGTTAGGGTTCTTGAACAAAAAACAAAGTTTATGGATGATTACTTATGATTAAATGGCTGAGTGTATGAGTGTAGATGATGTCTAGCAGCTGTACCAAGTTGTCCTTAACGATCTCCTTCTTTTCTTGGCTCAAAACAATGCAAAAAAAATCAATGTTTCCTTCCTTTGCTTGCTGCCTTAGCTGCGATCGGAACTTGTGTGGTGTTTTAATTTGTTATATGTTGTTTGTTGTTTGTTCACGTGAGAACAAAACACAGCCACACAATTAATTAAATCACTTTTGACTCCTTAAAAATTCCCAAGCTAGCCGACCACCCAAGAAATCAAAAGCTTGATTTCTTATAATGCCGATCGGAATCTTTTTAATGCTTGCTTAGGGTTTTAATTTTTTAAGTTATATTATATATTAAGACATGTAAGGCTTTCTCTTGCAGGCTTGGGTCGGGCTTTGAGCTTTGGTCTTGTTAACTTGATCATAAAGGCCTCCAATATCTTCAAAAACCCGAACATTTTCCCTTTTAAAACTCGTCACCTACACAAAATAATAAACTTTGTAAAACTATATAGAAACAAGCCATAATTATTATTTATTATACGATTAAGCACTTAAAACATGATAAAAAGGATAGGAAAAGTAAGTGTGTTTTACAACACATCAATCAGCTAATCACAGCTGGCCACTGTTATTACATGTTAGCCTTACTATGCTTGTACTAAATAGTTCTTGGAGTGATGATGTTTGTGTTTCCTTTATTGAATACGAATGGCTGGAGCAAGAGGTATTGTTGGCCTTGGAGGTCGTACTAAACATCGTGGTAGGCCACGTATTAACCCTATACAATATGAGGAACTAGTTACTAACACAAGAGAAGAAGGGAGTGCAGTTGGACGAAATCCGAGCAACAATGAAGGATATCAACTTGACCCTGCTGTTCAAGTTGCCATTGTTCAAGCTGTAGCAGCTGCAGTGAAGAATTTGCAAACGAAAGGTCTGCTGGAAGCCATGTAAGGACCGCTGAGAGGGCAGGTGATGACGGTAAGAAACCTGATGATGGGGAAGGCAATCCGAGTGAAATTCGATCGGTGAAGTGTTGATGAGAGAAAGAGAGGCCGAGGTGGGTGTAACTACAAGTCATTCAAGGGTTGAGACCCACCGAAGCTGACTGGCTTGGGGGATGCAATCGCTACTCTCCAATAGATAACCGCCATGGAAAAAGTTATCCGAATTAGCGAGTGTCGTCCTGATCAAGCTATGGGTTATGCCACCAAATCGTTCGGAGATGAAGCTATGTACTGGTGGGAGTCGATAGAGAAGAGAAATAGTCGAGAAGAGATCAAGGCTTTAAGATGGGATGACTAGAAGGAGATGGTAATGAACGTTTTTGTGCTAATGCTGAGGTAGAGATGGCTGAGATGAAGTTTCTAAACTTGAAGGTGGGTAAGATGACACACCGCGAATACACTACCGAATTCAACTACATGTCTAGGTTGGTGCCTGACTTGGTTAACATTGAAGCTAAGAAGATCAAGTGTTACATAAGAGGACTAATGCAGAACTTCCGCACGTTAGTCAGGGGAAATAAACCGGCTACATTCGACTCTGTTGTGGAACTCGCATAGATGGTTTATGATGATTTGGCTGTGGAGGATGTTGTTTTGGTGGAAGAAAAGAAAGATAAGAAATGGGTCAATCATGCTAAACGACCCTGTACTCAATTACGGAACTCTAGGGATAAGAAACAGAAAGTCTGGGAGAAGAAGTCGTGCAAGATTGCGGCAAGATGCACGGTGGTGAGTGTAGGTGGGGTATTGGTTCTGATACATGTCACAAGTGCGGAAAAATCCATGCCGAGGAGTGAAGAGTGGGATCAAATGATTGCTATAAGTGTGGAAAGGCGGGGCATTATGCTTATGAGTGTAATGCAAAGCCTGCGTGTTAGAAATGCGGCAAGACAGGTCACATGTCAACGGAGTGCACCGATGGTGGAGCTGGAGGAAGTGGAAAGAATGATGATGAGCAAGCTAGGCCAAGGACCAGGGCCTACATGCTGACTCAGGAGCAAGCCAAGCAGATTCCAGATGTTGTTACATGTACGTTTCTAGTAAGCGGTATTTCTACTTCCGTACTGCTTGATTCAGGTGCGAATAGAAGTTTTGTAGCTACGACATTTAGTAACTTAGCAAAAATGAAATGTTGTCGTGTGCCTGAAACTCTTACTGTAGAAACCGCTAGTGAGACCTCGATTAGGACAATGAGAATGGTTAAGTATTGTAAGATAGAGTTAGATGGACATGAGTTCCATGTTACCTTGTATGTTATGACCTTAGGAGGGTCCGATGTGGTTTTGGGAATGGTTTTGCTATCTGAGTTTGAAGCTCTGATAGTGTGTAAGAGTAGGTTGATAAGGTTAAAGTCCTTGGGCAGTGGTACGGTGACAGTTTATGGTGATAAAGAAAGTTCAGGGCCTAATGTCATTTCGATGATAAAAGTCGAAGGTTTGTTACGATGAGGATGTGGTGCCTACCTGGCGTATGTTGTCAAAGCTATGACCAAGACAAAAGAAGTGAAAGATGTTCCTGTTGTGTGCGACTATCCAGAAGTGTTCCCTGAAGACCTTCCGGGGTTGCCACAGGAGCGTGAGATAGAATTCCGGATAGACTTAATACCAGGAGCCCAACCCGCCGCGAAAGCACTTTATCGTCTGGCTTCGTCTGAGATGAAAGAATTAATGTCCTAACTGTAAGAACTCCTTGACAAAGGTTTTATAAGACTGAGTGTTTCCCCTTTGGGTGCACAAGTGTTGTTTGTTAAGAAGAAGGATGGAAGTATGAAAATGTGCATAGACTATAGTGTGTTGAAAAAGCTTACGGTGAAGAATAGATATCTGTTGCCATGGATTGATGATTTGTTTGATCAACTACAAGGTTCGAGTTGGTTCTCATGCATAGACCTTAGATCAGGCTATCATCAGCTGAAGGTGAAAGAGGCGGACATCCCTAAAACAGTGTTTCGGACGCGTTATAGACACTACGAGTTCCTCGTGATGTCGTTCGGTCTAACGAACGCTCCTGCCATTTATGGACATGATGAATAGGGTATGTCGGCCGATGTTAGACAAGTCAGTCATCGTTTTTATTGATGATATATTGATTTATTCGAGGAGCGAGACTGACCATGCTAAACATTTAAGAGAAGTATTGGAGGTTTTGATGGAAGAGAAGCTGTATGCTAAGTTTTTGAAGTGTGCATTTTGGTTGCGAGAAGTGCAGTTCTTGGTCACATTATCAATCCTGAAGGGATTACCGTGGAACCAGCTAAGATTGAGGCTATAACAAATTGGAAGACTCCGCATAACCCGACTGATTTACGAAGCTTCTTAGGGTTGGCTGGCTATTATAGGAGATTCATAAAAGGCTTATCCAAGATAGTTGCACCGTTGACCGGCATGACCCGAAAGTCTGTAGTATTCAGTTGGTGTAAGTTCCACGAAGAAGCTTTTGAGGAGTTGAAGAAAAGACTCACACAAGCTCCAATCCTAACGCTACTCGAGGGTGATGAGGATTTGCTTGTTTGTACAGATCCATCGCATCGTGGGTTTGGTTATGTACTAATGCAACGAGGCAAAGTGATAGCGTATGCGTCTAGATAATTGAAAGTTCACGAGAGTACTTATCCGACGCATGTTTAAGAGCTAGCAACAGTTGTACATGCCCTCAAGATTTGGAGACACTGCGTATATGGTACTAAGTGTACTATTTACACCGATCATAGGAGTTTGAAATACTTCTTTAAGCAGAAAGAGTTAAACATGAGGCAGATAAGATGGTTGGAGATGATAAAGGACTACGACTGTGACATCAAGTATTATCCTGGTAAAGCCAATGTGATCACCGACGCGCTAAACCGTAAGAATGAAGATGTCATTGCAACCGCTAAGTCGTATAAGTTGATTATTAACTCAGATCTCTTCGAAGAAATCATCGAGGTGCAGTCTGAGATGCTTATTGATGAAGGGTTAACGAAAAAGGAAAGAATTGTCGGACAACAAGACGAGCTGATGGAAAACTCTCATTGTGTTAAGACTAGGTTTGACCGTATGTGGATATCATGTCGTGGAAATCTTAGGGGTTGAATCTTAGATGAAGCTCATAAGTCAATATATTCAATTCATCCAAGATCCACCAAGATGTATCAAGACCTAAAGAGAGATTATTGGTGGACGGGAATGAAGAATGATGTGGTAGGTTACGTCAATAAGTTCTTAACTTGCTTGCAAGTCAAAGCTGAACACCAGAAGCCTTATGGGAAGATGCAGCCTTTAGAGATACCTTAATGGAAATGGGAACACATCATGGATTTCATAACTAAGCTACCCCGTACAACTAACAACATGATACCATTTGGGTGATTGTGAACCGTTTTACAAAAAGTGCTCACTTTCTGCCTATACGAGAGGCTATCTCGTCAGAGATGTTATCAAATGTGTTCGTAAAGGAAGTTGTGCTAAGCATGGAGTGCCATTATCGATCATGTCTGACAGAGATACTCATTTTACTTCTAAATTCTGAAAGAAGTTCCATGAAGCTATGGGAACAAGATTGAACATCAGTATGGCGTATCATCCTCAAACAGATGGGTGGTCTGAAAGGACTATCCAAACTCTTGATGATATGCTACATGCTTGTGTTTTAGACTTTGGAAGAAGTTGGGATGACCATCTGCATCTTGCAGAATTCTCTTATAACAACAACTGCATTCGAGTATTGGTATGCCACCGTTTGAGATGCTATATGGTAGACGTTGTAGAACTCCAGTATGTTGGGGAGAGACTGGCCAGAGGGAGATTGGAAGCTTGGAAGTTATGAAAGAAACCACTTCAAGGTTTGACCAGATCAAGGCAAGATTGAAGGCTGCACAAGACCGTCAGAAGTCATATGCTGATAACCGGCGACGACCAATTGGGTTTAATATAGGTGGCAGTGTGATGCTCAAGGTCTCACCTTGGAAAGGGATTAATCATTTCAGAAAGAGAGGAAAGTTGAGTCCGTGGTACATTGAAACATTTAAGATTGTAGATCGAATGGGTGAAGTGGCTTACAAGCAAGTTTACCCAGGGAGTTAGAACGAATAAACTCTACCTTCCGTGTTTCTCATTTGAGAAAATGCCTAACTGATGACACGTCTCATGTGCCATTAGTATACATTGAGGTTGACGAGCAGTTGAACAACATTGAGCAACCTATAAATATAGTTGACCGGAAGGAAAATCAACTTCGTCATAAAGTTATCCTGTTGGTGAAAGTGATATGGAAGCATCGAAAAGGATCATATGTTACTTTGGAAGTTAAGGAAGAGATGCGTAAGTTTTACCCAGATTTGTTTAAGTGATAGTTAGGTTACGGTGACGAAACCTCTTTATGGAGGGAAGACTTGTAACATCCTACTTTTGATAATAATAAATAAAAGAAGTTTCGTTTACTTAAGGATGTGTTAGTATTTAGATAAGTTAACAAAAATAATAAAGTGTGGGCTTGGAAAAGGAAAGATGGAATAAGGGATGGTGATGGGCATTAGGTCCATGGGCTTGAGAGAGTATAAATACCCTTAAACTTCCCTAAAACCCTAAAATCTCTCATTCTTATCCAAAAGTTTTCTTACATACTCAAAAACACACACAAACACTCGTTAAACCCTACGACTTATACCCGAACCTAAAGAAGGAAGATTTGTGTTGGATCTTTGATTATACAAGCAAGATACGAGTCTAGAGTCGCATAGTGAAGCTAACCAGTAGCCTAAAACGTCAAAAGAGGTACGTTCCATGCATAAAGGTTTAGCTTTAAAATACCGGTTTTCCCTAGGACTTGCTACAAAGGCAAATCGGGTATTATTATACCATAAAAATATAAACTTGCTGTTAAAAATGGACTTAATGGACTTGTTAGTCTATATGGTTCACATAAAAACCCTAGATCTAGCTAAAGGGGGTTTGAAATCAATAAAGGTCTAAACTTTATTTCTAAGAAGGCTAGATCATGGTCTAGAGTGAAAAGGAACTCGTTTAGGAGGCTATATAACACTAAATGTAGGTTCCCAGCCGAATCTACACGGAAGTATCTCGTACTACGTAGGTGCGGAATCCCTACGTACGACGATACGAGCGTAAGATGTAAACTACGTTAATACCGAACACGAACACACGTTACAATACCCAAAAGACACGTTGTATTGCAACCTTTCAACACGTGACAAACAATCACAATTACACATATTGGAATCCACTCTAAATACAAGCCGTAACATAGGTATATAAAGACTTCGACAACTTCGCCTAACAGACTAGGCGAAGTTGTCAATAACTTCGCTTGTCCACATGTTCGCTTATATCAGGCGAACTTGTGAGACAATCTATCTAAACCAAAACAAAACAAACTAACACGATTACAGACACTAGATACTGAAATACTGACATAATGCACCAACAGACTCCCCCTTGGCAGTAGCTTCATATCTCTATCTTCAATCACTTGTCTTGCAATCCCAAAAATCTCGAGTCACTCGTCTTCAATCATGAACGCCTTCTCTGACACAAACGGAAACTACTCTCTGATATTTGTTGGTGCATTTTGTGACCGTTGCTATGCAATCCTGACCAGCGGAGACGCCATAGGCGAAGTTTGAACAACTTCGCCATAGGCGAAGTTAGAACAACTTCACCAAGTGGCGAAGTTAGAACAACTTTGCCATAGGCGGAGTTGGAACAACTTCGCCTACAAACCCACGCCCAAGCCCCCGAAGTTTGTTTATCTATATATGTGTGTCTTGTTTAGGGTTTAGTATCCAGAAAGTTAGAGTTTTGTGTGTTCAGTTCAAGTATCTAGAGAGAAACAGAGAGGGAGAGTCGTGTGGGACGACCCGAGGTAGAGCTCACCTCGGGTCTGCTGTGTCTTTGTATATGTTCGGTTTGTAATGTGGTTTTGTGATGATATAAAAGATCTGCAGATTTGTTAATCCCGTTCGTGTGTTTGTTCGTGTGTTTGTTTGTGTGTAATCGTGTTCTTTGTCTTCTACACCATTAAACGAGTCTTGGAGGATTCCGCACTCCTAGACCTCGTGCGGGTCTCGTATCGATTGGCGACGCCACGGGGGGACTTACAAGTGGTATCAGAGCCTTAGGCTCTTATGCTATGGTTCGAGATCTGCGTTTTGATGTTTCTGGCACGTTTCTGATGTGTTTTTGGCCGAACAGCCGCCGTAGACGAAGTTATTGGGTTCAGGCGAAGTTGTCGCTTAAATTTTAGGGTTTAGGCGAAGTTATAGGCAGGCGAAGTTAATGAGGGGCGAAGTTGACTTTTAGGCGAAGTTAATGATAACTTCGCCTAACCATAACTTCGCCCCTTGAACAACTTCGCCCCTGATAAGTTAAAGATTAAAGCAGCAGGCGAAGTTGAGAACAACTTCGCCTAAACTGAAATGGCGACAGTTCAGTAGGCCAGACGAGGTTTGTTGGTGAAATTGGTGATTGTGGACAATGAAAACATGTTACAAAAGAGATCTAGACGATCAAATTGGTTACGAACACGTCAAAAAGAGTTTGAAAAGTGGGTGCGTAATGGTTTGCATGAACGAGGTCCCAAATCGGACCAAAACGACATCTAATTAATATCGACCCTACACACCTTTAACACGGATTGGAAACGAAAAATAACAAGGTTTGATTTGAGGAAATAAGTTCGCCGAGGGTGATTAGAGTATAAGTTCGCCGGGTTTGTGAAAATGTGCAAAGGGTTTGACCAAAAAGTCCTTTATATATGTTTGAAAAAGCTCAGGCAAAGTTATGGTTAAGTTCGCTTATCCATAACTTCGCCCATGTGACAACTTCGCCCTTCAACTTCGCCTTAAATTTACAAAATCAGCCCTCAAACATTTGAAAAAAATGCAACTGTCTTTTAAAATCCTCCGTGAAAGATTTAAACTTTATAATCAAAGAACCAAGTAACCAAGCTTTGAAACATAAAACTAAATATACAAGAAAATTTTAGTAATTAAGTACACGGGATCAAATTTCAGTCTTGTCGGGGACCAGCATGTTTTAGAAAAGATCCGAACAGGAATCATACTAATTAAATGGCTGTCACAGAGATCCATGTTCAGCGGTATTACGACATAAAGAAACAGGTTGTAAGAAGGTATACAACTTAGTATGGTTTTCATCGCTTCAGTGATACGGATTAGGTTCAATTAAGCTCAAAATTTAGATGGACATCTCCTCAGAGATTGTGATGCCTCCTATCTATTCTCAAGGCGTATTCAGCTTTCCCCAAGTCACCCCGAGTTGACCTCGACCCGTAGTGTCTGATCAAACAGGTAAGTACATGTTGATCTTTAAAGTCTTCTTCCCGTTCTCTTTCTTGCCTCTTGATTGACAATGACAACACAATAGGCTTCAGAAGGATTAATTTTTTTTTTTAAAGGTTTACATATCTTCAAACAGTAGACTGCTGCAAGTCCCGAATCTGGATCACTGCAGGTACTTGACACACTATCTTCTCGGACATCAGAACACTCACGGGCTCGTGTATAACTGGGTAATTGCTTTTCTGCCTATCATTCGGAAAGATGTATATGGAGACATACACAACTCTGAATGAGTCTCCACTTTAGATCGAGAAGATTTAGTTAGTATCACTTCTACTATTACGCACCATAAAAAGCTACCATAACATACAATGACTGTTCTAGAGTCTTTTAGGCCTAATAACTTCACTAGTTAAGCACACAGAAATAGTTTGTGTATCACTTTCCAAGGTTGGATCAATTTTCTTAAAAACATTGTATTGAAACTTCTTACGAAGTTATAGACTTGAATAATTATATCATCTCCTCAAAAAAAATTTTAGGTTCTATCGCCCCGATCAAGTCAAAGTCTTCAGGTAAACGGCTATCCTGAAGATCCAATGGATTAGCTGGACCGACCACATACGAGTATGTGTCCTTCTAACTAAGTATGAACGACTATTTTTCAGCGAAAGAACAAAACCCATCATAAACCGCCCCAGTCACTTTCAGTCATCAGGTCAATGGCTATCCTCATAATCTACTAGTAGAAGTAAGGATCAAACATATCCGAAGATGTGTCCTTCAAACTGAAGCAACCAACATAATTTTAAGCGATAGTGACGTTTTTTTAATAAAGACGGAAAAAAATACGGTTACTCGGGATTGATCATCCCATTAAACTTAACAAGATTTTGAAAACGAGTTTGGTCAAACGCTTTAGTAAAAAGATCAGCGAAATTATCTAACGAATCAACCTTTTCGAGTACTATTAATTTCTTCTCAGCACAATCACGTATAAAATGATGACGAATGTCAATGTGTTTAGTTTTGCTATGTTTTACAGGATTGTTAGTTACTGAGATTGCAGCAGTGTTATCAATGCAAATAGGAGTTTGAGTGAAATTCAGACAGTAATCGCGCAATTGCTGTTGTATCCAAAGAACCTGGGAGCAGCAGTTTGATGCTGTCATGTACTCTGCTTCACAGGTGGAAATGGCTACTAAGGTCTGCTTCTTGCACTTCCATGACACCAATCTTCCTCCCAGAAACTGGCATCCACCGGTTGTCGACTTCCTGTTCTGATTACAACCTCCATAGTCAGAGTTTGTGTAAGCAACCAAGTCCAGGTCTCCCCCGTTCGTGTACCACAAACCCAGCTTAGGCTTGCCTTTGAGATACCGCAATATCCTCTTCACTCCCTTCAAGTGAGATTCCTTCGGGCTTGCCTGAAATCGAGCACAAAGACAAACTACAAACATAATATCAGGTCTAGATGCAGTTAAATACATTAAAGAACCTATGATTGCATGATATTGGGTGGGGTCCACGTCTTCATCACTGTCCGAATCAGCACGCAGTGTGTGGTTGACGCAAACCGGAGTAACAAATGGAGTGTTGTCCTCCATCTTGAAGCGTTTGAGAACGTCTTGGACATATTTAGTTTGATGGATGAACATCCCATCTTTCTTCTGATTAACCTGCAATTCTTAAAAGAAAGTTAATTCACCCATTGCACTCATTTCAAACCTCTTTTTCATGACTTCTTCAAACTCCTGACACATGACAACTTTTGATGCAGCAAATATGATGTCGTCCACGTAGACTTGAACTAGTAGAAAATCTCGCCCTTTTCTCTTGACAAACAGCGTGCTGTCGATCTTTCCTCTTTCGAACCCATTCTCAAGTAAGTAATCTGATAAGGTTGCGTACCAGGCACGAGGGGCCTGATGTAGTCCATATAGCGCTTTACTCAGCTTGTGCACTTGATCAGGAAAGTCAGGGTTAGGAAAACCCGGAGGATGTTCAACGTATACTACTCATCGACTTTACCATTAAGAAAAGCACTTTTCACGTCTAATTGGAACACCTTCATTTCATTGTGTGCAGCAAAAGCCAAAAATAGTCGAATCGCTTCCAATCTTGCCACAGGAGCAAACACTTCATTGTAGTCGATTCCTTCTTGCTGATTGAACCCTTTCACTACCAGCCTCACGTTGTTCCTTATGATTATCCCTTTCTCATCTCTCTTACATTTGAAAACACATTTGGTGCCAATAACATGCACATTCTTCGGTTTTGCAACTAATTTCCACACTTCCATCTTCTCGAACTGGGCTAACTCTTCTTGCATGGCTTCGACCCACGAGCTGTCCTTTAGAGCCATTTGATAGTTCTTTGGTTCAATCTGGCTGATGAAGCTGGTGTATAAGCATTCATTAATGATACCCGTTTCTTTAATGCTTGCGTAAACACAAGTGTGCTCATTCAAGCTTCGTCTAGTTTGTACACCGTCAGACAGATCACCTATCACGTTCTCCAAAGGGTGATTTTTGTGAACTCCAGTAGTCGGAACCGTACTAACTTCCAGATTGTTTTCCAAGTTCGAAGAGAGTTCATCAATGGGTGATTGTTGTTGAGAATGAAATGGGTTGTAAAATTCTTCCTCGGTAGTGGCAGCAGGAGTATCAACAGCACTTGACGAGGAAGGTTGACTTTCATCGTATCTCGGACGTTGCACAATATTTTCTTCCTCACCATACAGAATCTGTGTAGCAATTTTCTCATCAACTTCTGCAAAATCCTAATAAGGCATATTAAAAGATTTGAACAGTTTATCATAGTCTAAAGCTTCAGCGGGTCCCGTGCTAGGCTTTGGTGATTTGTAACTTGTAATGTCCGTGTTACATACCACCTCAACCTTGTTGATCGATAAATTAAAGACTCTTCTGTTGGGTGTACCAACAACATATCCGACTAAAATACCTTCGTCGGCTTTCTCACCAAATTTTGAGTTTGTCTTTAATATCGTACATGGGGACCCGAATGGTTTGAGACCATTCAAGTTTGGCTTTCTACCATGCATAAGTTCATAACAAGTTTTATTCAATCTTTTTACAGTTAAAACACGATTAAGGATATAACAGGTTGTGGCAACAGCTTCAGCCCAGAACACCACGGGAAGTTTAGCATCAGCCAGCATGGTTCTGGCTCCTTCAATTAGCGTTCTATTCTTCCTCTCAGCCACCCCATTTTGTTGCGGAGTGTACGGGGCGTTGTACTGATGGTCTATCCCTTTTTGTAAGCAGAACATCTCCATCTGGTAGTTCTTGAACTCTGTCCCATTATCACTCCTGATGTACTTAACCTTTCTCCCAACAATGTTTTCAACCTTGGTAATCAAGTTAATCACCAACTGAACCGTCTCATCTTTTGCCTTCAGAAAATATACCCAAGAGTATCGAGAGTAATCATCGGTTACTACCAAGCAGTATGAAGTTCCACCTAGACTCTTTACATTCACGGGACCAAAGAGATCCATGTGAAGCAGGTCTAGTGTACTGACGATTGAGTTAACCTTCTTGGAGTGATGAGGTTTCTTGTGTTGCTTTCCCTTCTTGCACGACAAGCATTGATCTTCAAAGTTAAAATTCTTCAAGGGAACACCCAGCACCAGGCCATTCTTGACAATGTAATTCATTTTGCGAAGATGTATATGCCCCATTCTTCGATGCCATAATTCTGACTCAGATTCAGTTGCCTTGGACAAAAGACATGATTCTTCGGTTGTCATCTCAGTTGACCTCATATCCATTACATACGTGTTCTTTTCTCTTGGAGCTCTCATCACCACCCATGCCTCTGGAATCTTGAAACCAGGATAAAGGACGATTGCCTCGTTTTTAGTAAAATGCACCGTGTAGTCTTTATCACAAATCTGAGATACACTCAACAAGTTATGCTTCAATTCTTCAACAAAGTTCACCTTCTCTAACTTCATTTTACCATTTGTCACAGTTCTAATACCAGTAATTCTACCGCCGCTCTCTCTAGCAATACTTACCCTACCTCCTTGAACAGGTTTCCATTCGTGTAACAAATTCTTGTTACCAGTCATGTGCCGAGAACAGCCACTATCCACAACCCACAGATTGTTTACAGTCCTGTTCAACTGTTCCTGCACAGTTAAAGAAAAGATTAAAATCTGGGGACCCAAGACCTATTGGTCTTGGGTCGATTAAATCTGTTAAACGACATCCCATACTTTGGTTGTCCAAGGTCAGTTTGAGAATGATTTCTGTAAGTCTTAAAAGGAAACCTTCTTGAGGATTGACTATGAGGCCTTCCAAACCTTAGTGAATTAACTGAATTATGATGGTAGGTTTGGTTGTTACCTGGGAAAAACTGAGATTGATATCTTTGAAATCTTGGTTTAGTCCAATGTCTGAACTTTGGTGAGTTAGTATTCTTACCATTATAGTAATTACTATTCGTTTTATTCTCAGTTTTTGGAGGCCTCATACCTCTGAATCTCTGATTTAGAGGACAATCAGCAATCAGGTGTCCTATTTGATTGCATCTGAAACAACTCCTGTGTTCAGCTTTCGTCTCAACCATTGTTTCAGATGTTGAGGTTGCATTACTATTCGTTTGTCTAACATATGGTGGGACAAACGGCATTAGGGGAGAGTTCTTTTCAGTTGGCTTATATTCCTCCCCACGTTTTAGTAACACTACCTCTTCTTTTATCTCACTAGATTCGGATGTCTTGTCCGAATTTGATGAGACAGAGCTAGGAACAGAAATCTTAACATTCAAAACAGGCTTACTCGTTTCGTTTTTACTCACTTCATGTTCTTTAATCGAAACTTTGATAGGAACTGTCTGACTAATCTCAACATCAACAGATTTCTGATTACTAGGATCATACGTATAGTTATGATTACATGGTGGCGGAACTTCAGAAAATCCAATTCCCCCTTTGTTAACTGGGGAACGTTGAACACTTACGATGTGATCAAGCATTGCTGAGGAATTTCTAAACTGTTCAATTTTTCTGTTTAATTCCACCACTTTTACCTGGTAATCAGCTATCTGTTTATCCCTTTCAGCAATTAGTTTGGTTTTTTTCCTCAAACACTTCATAACTAAGATCAATTACTTGTATTTTATCAGCTAGACTGGCTTTAAGACTTCTGATATCTTTATCACTAGCTTTTATTTTTACCGAGTAACTGTTTTCTCTAGTTTTAGTGTAATGATGATCTTCTTTAAAGGTTTTAAATTGAGCGTCCAAACTAACAAACTGATCAGTTACTATTTTCAATTGTTCATACAGATTTTCACATTGCATACAATGAGGTTCAGAACTTACCTCAGAGAGCTGATCGTTCACTTCTGCCATATAAGCTTGATTTTCTCCTGTCTCTTTCTCACTTCCTGCAGTTTCGATGTTCACCAAATTTGCATGTTCGAAGACTTCCTCAACCTGTAGATTCCAGTTGTACCCACCATTGTGTCTAGATACCATAGCCTTATTCTCACTACCTCCCCCATTCTGTTGTGCAGGCCTGTTCTGACTACGTTCGACTCTCTCATTTGTACATTCCTTGGCAAAGTGACCATTTTGTTGACAGTTGTAACATCTAACCTTTGATTTGTCAAAACCTGGTCTTTCGCCAACGAACTTTCTACCCGTTTTCTTCATGAATCTTTTAACCCGTCTTACTATCATAGCCATCTGCCACTCCAGGTCCATCTCTTCTAGATCATCAGCATCAATTTGATCATAGTCTTCTTCCAAAGTTGCGGGATCGACTATTTTACCTTTGACGTAATTCTCATAAGATGCAATGAAAGATGCATAGAGAGCAAATTGCTGTTCAGCTGATTTAACACTCATGGGCATCTGTGAGTAGTCGTTGGTTGGAACATTTGGTGAAAAGTTACCAGTTGTGGCTTGAGGTTTTGAAGAATTTCTTCCTGCAGCTACGAAACATACATCACCATCCATGTTGAGAGTCACATGACCATCATGAGGTGAATTTGAGTTTGAGTCTCCTTTTGAGTAATAAGCAGAGGATTCTGACTTTGAACTTGAACTTGAAGTAACTTTCGCACCATACATTCCCGGATCCTGAACCTGATCAGTTGATGTCTCTTTCCGAACCATGTTAAGTTCAAAAGTTCGTAATTTATTGAATGCTGTTTCTAAATCAATATTGGCAAACTCTTTATCTTCTCTCATCAAAACCGTGTACACTTTACATTTCGGTGGAAGAGCATCAAGAAGTTTTTCTACAATCTCTTCTTCTTTATAGTCAATTGAGTAATTTCTAAGTTCGGTTATCAGGTGATAATATCTTGTGATGATATCATCAAGTGATTCATTTTTCAAATGTTTGAACACCGAGAATTGGGTTTTGAGTAGCTTAATTTTGGATGCACGTATCCCCACATTACCTTCATATCGATTTTCTAGAGCTTCCCATAGATCTCTAGCGGTTTTGTATTTCCTGAAGGTGTGAAGAATCTCTTATGGAAGAGCCATGGTGATTGCCTCATGAGCTTTACTCTCTGCCTCATACATTTTCCACTCCTCCTCATCCATCTTACTGTACTTCTTTATTTGATCCCGACCTTCAAACAAGGATGTTGGTGGAATGTATCCGTCTTGTATGCACACCCACATCTTAGCATCTTGATATTTAACATACTGTTCAAACCGATCTTTCCAAGCAACGAAATCGGTACCCTTAAGCATTTTCGGAGCCTTAGTTGCTGAACCGGCTTCAACTTCCATTTTCACCAGTTCCGTAATGTTTATCGAGGTCATCGCTGAAAGAAACACGACCTGAAAACACACACAATTTTTTTTTTTAATATGAACAGTGACCAGTAGGCGAAGTTATGCTTAACTTCGCTTAAGCTTAACTTCGCTTTCCTTAACTTCGCTGAAACTCTTAACTTCGCTTGCTACTTAACTTCGCTTGATGACAACTTCGCTTAAACTTATAACTTTGCCTAAACCCTACGAACAGTGACGGCAACTTCGCCTGATGAACACAAGGTTTTTGCAGGTTTTAATTTGACGTATTGCGAGGTATGCGAAGGTGTAATGGGTAATATTTGATAGTGGGAGATGGGTAGGACACAAAAACTCGGTATTTCAACGTAAACTAGTCCCGCGAATAGTCGAACGGAACGATTTCTACACTCGTGTGATAATCCCGAACCACACAATCACGAGAAAATGCTCTGATACCTATTGTAGGTTCCCAGCCAGATCTACACGAAAGTATCTCGTACTACGTAGGTGCGGAATCCCTACGTACGATGATACGAGCGTAAGATATAAACTACGTTAATACCGAACACGAACACACGTTACAATACCCAAAAGACACGTTGTATTGCAACCTTTCAACACGTGACAAACAATCACAATTACACGTACTGGAATCCACTCTAAATACAAGCCGTAACATAGGTATATAAAGACTTCGACAACTTCGCCTAACAGACTAGGCGAAGTTGTCAATAACTTCGCTTGTCCACAAGTTCGCTTATATCAGGCGAACTTGTGAGACAATATATCTAAATAAAAACAAAACAAACTAACACGATTACAGACACTAGATACTGAACTACTGACATAATGCACCAGTACTAAACTATGAGAATAGATGTTATAATATGTAGCAAAAGTGATAACCATGGCATTAATACCCGACAACGGGTGTATTCGAACGGAAATGGACGTTCGAATGAAAACATTCGAATGGATAAATGTTCAAATAGAAAAGAAAGAAAAGAGAGAAAGGCAGGAAAGAAGGACTATAGGCAGAAACATTCAATTCGAACGAAAAAAGGGGACCATTCGAATCATAGGTCCATTCGAATGGAGCCTGCCATTCGAATGGAAGGACCATTCGAATGGAATATACCATTCGAATGGAAGGACCATTCGAATGGAAGGACCATTTGAATGGAACATACAATTCGAATGGAAGGTCCACTAGAATGGAACTTTCCATTCGATTAGGTAAATCATTCGAATGGAAATAGGACATTCGATTAGGATAGTCCAGACTTAACAGTTCTGAGGAAACTTATATGATGTGTAAAGGGTTAATTAATTGATACATATAATTGTTATACAGTTAGCCGTGCTTAGTTAAAGAAGGGGATTACTATAAACTCAGAAAGAAACATGAGACAGATGAGTTTCTAGTCCCATTTCTTGTTATGTTTTCGGGGCTATGTGCATACTCAACGTGAATGCTAATACACTTACCTTAAGTGGTAAGTGTATGTCATAATGATAGATGTGATAGTTATCTTTATGTTATAAATGCATGCTTGACGGTACGTGAACGATCTTCACATATTGCTTGTATTGTCAAGGAAGGTAATGCGTAGTAAGTATGAAATGTGTATGTAAAAGAAAGTATGTATGAATAATGCATGTATGCCAATGCAAATATTGAAGGTATGTATGAAGGTTATAATTATAAAGAAAAAGAAAGGTAAGGTAAAGTTGTATGAAAGGAAAGGGAACTGGACCCTAATTATATTCGAGGCAAGAGGAAACCGAACCCTAATAATATTCGAGGCAAGAGGGAACCGGGCCCTAATGATACTCGAGGAAAGTAAGGCGTAATGCTCTTTAAAACGTATAAGTATGAATACGAAAGAAAGAAAGTATGAAAGTGTGTAACTGTAACAGAACGAAAGTATGAAGGTATGAAAGTATAAAGTATGAACGAAAGTATGTATATACGTATGAATGATGTGTAAAGAATTTAATATGTGTCTTCGGATATATATAAGTAAGCTAGCGATCGTATTGTATGATTAACAAAAATTAACTCACTCAGCGTAGATGACTTTTAGTATGCACCCAGGTGAGTAGGATGAGGCAACTAGCTTGAGGACAACACATGGCAGAAGAATAAGAAGCTGGCATCCGAAAAATTACAATGTATTTATGAATGATGTTTTATTATGAATGACAAAAGATGTTTGTTTAAGACAAGTTTTTGATATGATATGAATGTTTTTATATTCCGCAAATGTTTTAATTAATTCTGATTTAGAATCGTGTTTATGAGTAAATCCAACGTCCAAAGTGAGGCACCGGGAACAGGGTCTTACAAATCATAAACACATTTCTAAATATTAGAGTTAAATAAAACTTTCATGGAATAGAAAAAAAATAAACATTCATTACATAAGTCTTTAAAATTTTGGACCATAATTAAATTTTGCTCCAAGGGGCAAAGCCCCTGGCTGGGGTCAACCAATTCTAATCGAATCCTCACTCTATTTGAATGGCAGGTTCTATTCGAATGGACCGTCCATTCGAATGGCAGATTCGATTTGAATGGACCTTCCATTCGAATTATAGATTCTATTCGAATGAACCTTCTATTCAAATGCTTGATCTAAATGAATGAACCCTTCTGTTCGAATGGTTCCTTTTTAATCGAATGGTCTTCGATTCGAACACTTTTCCACATTTGTTTCGATTACTTGCTCAATCAGAGGCTTCTTTAAGAACTTGATTCATATGCTTTCATTTCTATCCTTTTTCTATTCGAACGCTTCCCATTCGAATACACTTCATCCCAAAACCTTTCTCATTCGATTGCTTTTCATTCAAATAACATTGTAGCACATTATTATCATTATTACTATGCATTTTAACACCTATTCTCATATTTTAGTATTCTATTATCTTTTAAACATGCTCCTTTCTATTCTTGACCAAGATCTAGCTTGTTCATCTATAAAGTTTAAACCTTTATTAGTTTCATACTCATTTAAGCTAGATCTTGGGTTTTTACATGAACCGTTCATAATCATGAGTTCATTAAGTCCACTTTTAACATCAACTTTACATTTTATGTTATAAAAATTCCCGATTTGCCTTAGTAACAAGTCTTAGGGCAAACCATTCTTAAAAAAACACAACCATTATACGTAAAGCACGAACCTTTTGACTTATTATAGGCTATGGGTTAGCTTTAACGTACACTATGGACTTGTTCTTTCTTGCCAAGCTAAAGATCTATTAATATCTAATCTTGGTTCTTGGATAATAGATCTCGGTCGTATGGTTTGTGAGGGTTTGTGTGTGTTTTTGAGTGTGTAAAAAGGCTAGTGGATAAGAATGAGGGATTTTCGGGTTAGGGAGGTTTAAGGAGTATTTATACTCTTTTAAGCCCATGGACCTAAGACCCATCTTCATACCTTATTCCATATTTCATTAATCAAACTCACACTCTATTATCTTATTAAATATTATCACACTTTTAAACAAACACATTTCCGTTTATTGGTTATCAAAAGTAGGATTTTATAATTTGAGAGACTGCATATATATTGATCTCAAGTGATCCTAGACAATAATCTGGAGTCCCTAAGTGTCTTGTTTCATCCATATTTTAGCTGGAGTAAAGGCTCTCTTGTATTAATTTTAAAAGGAATTCCTTATCTTTTTTTATTATTACTAGAATAATACGAACCAAAAAATTAGTGTCTCACTTGATTATGAGTTGTTGATGGGTAAAAAAGAGAAAAGAAAATTATACTTAATTAATTGTTTCGGATTCACCGGATGTTACATTTTTCAAACATAGTCAATATAAAATCAAGATATAAGTCAATATATAATAGTCAAGATATAAAATCAATATTCACCTAATCATTTTATATTAGTATTTATCTCACATCTTTATAAAATTTTTCAAATATTTAAACCAAGATGTTACAATTGGTCAAATGATATGACCAAGAAACATACGATAACGAATAGATAAGATAGGAAAATGAATACATACTAAGAATCCAAATTTAAGTTAAAAAGAGTACTTAATCCCGGTAAAAAATTATAACGTTAACTAAGGACATCGGTCTGATTAAACAAAAACTCATTGAGTTTAGTTAATTAGTTTATTTCGACTCATTAACTTTGAAAAGGTTGACTCAGTTTGCCCCTTCCCAAATGGTTGTGCATGAAACATTGAGGGTTGCAATTCAAAATAGGCTTGATAGATTTATAGGCATCTTATGTGAAGGACTCAAACCTGCATATCAAATCCAAGGTACCAAGAACATGTAGTTTTGACCCTAGTTTTCCAAATAGTTCTCACATATAGATTACGATTTCGCTTATAGATAGTTTTTGCATTTAGAAAGCAATTTTTGCTTAAAAGATTCTCGCATATCGGTGCAAGTTTTCGCATAAATGATAGTTCTTGCATGTGGATATAGTTTTCATTATTTAGACATGATGTACTAGTTAGCAATAACTATAATGCATGCGGAAACTTTTGTGTATATGTGAAAACCCTAGGTTTAGCGAAAACTATAGGTTAGAGTGGGACCTATGGTAAGCATGTACTTCATGTGATGTGATTAACTCAAAATTCTCGCGTAGTGTGAATGTTAATAATTTTATTAATGCATCTTGTATCATCGTTCAAGTAGCCAGTAAGCTTTTCCATGTAGCTATTCATTTTACGATATCATGTGAGTTTAAAGATCCCTTTTCATATTTTGTTTTTTTTTTTGGGGGGGGGGGTTGCATACTCATGAAATAACATTTAAATATATAACGTTTTGGTTTCTTGCATGTATGGTAACAATAAATGTGTAAGCACTAATAACTAGTAACATAATATGAAATGTGTAAGTTACATTTGCTAAGTGTTTTATTTAACTGTTATGGAATGAGTATGTGGTTTTACGCGTAAATACAGGAAAGGTCGTAAGCCTGGAAGTGTAAGCATAGGGAAGACTTGTGAGCCTTGTATGTACCATGAGGATTAGCATAGGGAAAGCAAGTGAGCCTTGTACGTGTTGTGCGGGTGAACATAGAGAAATTCAAGGAACCTTGAATGTGTTTGTCATCGTGAGTAGAGTGATGACTGGTGAACCATTTGAGTGTTCATGGGAATGATAGGAATGTTATGATTAAGTGTTATGTTACAACATGTTATGTTATGACAAGTTAAGTTTTACTAATTTCTATATTAAGTCATGTGTTACATTAAGGAATGTGTCATGATAATATGTCGGTTACATAAAACTAGTACTTACTCAATGTAGCTGACTACCATCAGGATGATTGTAGATAGGTGTATCTTGCGTGGAATGCATCAGTGGGCTAACCAAGTTAATGACTAGCATCCACACTAAAGAGTTTATGTCACACCCTCAACTTCCACGCGCGTGGTTTTACTGCGAGGCGCATGACAAACCAGGATCTCAGTCATTAATTACACCAAACAATGTCTAAATATTTTATAAGACTTTATTGTCCCATGCTTAGGAAAACCGTTCCAGAGTTAATGTCTGTTGTTTTAAAATGCGAAAGCGTAAAATAGCGGGAAACATAAATCCCTAAACAAAAGCAAACAGTCTAAGGCGCAAAACACACGCATGCCATTAAGTTATTAATTAAAAAGTTTCAAGTTATGATGCAGTGTTTATGAGTGATCATGAATGCAACTCCTATCCGTGCACTTGATTTTAGCGACCTGAGAAAGACATGCTAAAACGGGTCAACACAACGGTTGGTGAGTTCACATGTTTGAGTTTAAAAACAAGTTTGTCAAACAAACCAATAAGTAAGTAAACATTGTAATGGATAAAGTACGGATAATGTATGTGTCAGTAATACCAGTAGTTAATTAGGCTAGTAATCATGTTACATTAGTGTAAGTTCCATTGTGACCGAACCTGACTTGTTAGATTGTTTGCCACCCACGGAGTCAAATATAAGACTAGTGGATATTGCGCTTCTAGTAAATGAAGACACTTGGCGAATCCCTCCTCCGAGAGCCCCGAGGGGGTTCGTCAAACCCAGTAGTACTACCCTTTATTACCCAGCCAATGTACAATTATTAACGGTCCAATGTGTATGGGGGACTTCAGTTTAAGTTCACTATGTACTCATGAGGTATTAACAAAGTCTACAATATCCAAAAAGTTTTGAATGCATGCTTTCTCCCCCAAAAGAAGTAAGTAAACAGAGTGGCAGTGAAACTCACCTCGAATGCGGTTCAAATGAAAGTCAACTGCATAAGTCAAAGTTATTCTAGTGCCTAAATCATACAAGCACTATAAGTATTTGTTAAGCGATCCCTAGAACCCTTAGTATCCAAAAAATCTCATTGTTTATTAGAAGTTTGACCAAATTTCGACTTTTCGTTGACTTTGACCAAAAAAGTCCAAGTCATTGACCATTGACTGGAAAGTCCAAGTCTCGATGACCGAAGGCTAAAGTTTGAGTTTTGTTGACTGTTGACCAAAATGTTGACCTTTGATCAAAATATTGACCTTTGACCAAAATATTGACCTTTAACCCAAAATATTGACAGACGGCCCGTTGTTGACTTTTGACCAATTATCTTAACTTAGAATAATTATATGATATTCCTAGTCACAACTTAACAACCAATGACTAATTCCAACATTCACCAATTTCAATTTTTCACAAGTAAGACTAAACATTTAGTCAAATAGTTCCAAGTTGACTAATAAAGTCAAATTCCAATTTACCACAATAATCCTAGTACAAACTACAACCATCTTTACCAAAACAACACGCTGGTCAATCTGGACAGGTTATAAGTCACCAAAACCTATTTTTCTAACCAACCAAAATATGCAAATAAAGTACCAAATAATTCCCACATATACTTTCAAGTATTAGGTACAACATAATTTTTTCTTGTAATTTTTAACAATCACAAGCATCCTGAAAATTCATACACTACAGTAACCTATTTTCAGCAACTTTATTAGCACAACAGAATGTAAATATTTGCCATATTTTCATATATGTCCAATTGATTCAAGACCAATTAGATTGGATTCCTAATTCTGACATTCCAGAAGTGGAATCACAAATTATCCATTTTCCATTACAAGTTACACAATTTACAAAACAGCTCAGAAAATTTGTTTTTCAATCAAGATTGCAACCCGATTTTGTAAATTAATAGAAACTAGTCAAACAAAGTCCAAAAATTATTATTGTTGACTTCTGAAAACTATACTCAAAGTAATTAACCGTAGTATCAAAAAGTAATTAAAAATACCATCATTCCAACAAGTTATACAACTAACAATCTAGATCACAAAATCTGTTCTCAAGCAGATCCAACCCAAAACTTACAACAATCATGATTTTTATATTCCTATGATACTAAATCACCAAGGAACCATTTTATATGATCAAAACTCATGGTTTCCAATATTATACCAAATTTATAAACAACATTTATATATAAAAGGATTCCATCTTTTCTTTTATAACAAGACACAAAATCCCTTTTAAACAAATCAAACTTGATCATACTTTATTTATTTGTATAATCCCATCATTTGGATACTAATCACATAAATAAAAATCAAAACATGAATAAAGACATGTACTAATCATGTTTACCTATTGCTTTATCCAAATACCCAACACCCTTGCTTTCAAAAATCACCAAAAGTGCTTATGATCTTGAGAGAAAATTTTAGAAAATGAAAATTGTATGTGTGTGTGGGTAGGGTGGACTGCCAAAGAGGAGCAAGAGGGGAAGGAAAAGGTTGTAACCTCCATTGTTATTAACATAATCATTAAGTCTTTATTAAATAACTCCAACCTTAGATAATTTTTATTTCATTTCATGTGTGACATGTTACAACTTTTAAAACATTTTCTATGTATTTCTTTAGTCTAAAGTTTAATAGTTCGTCTATCTAATTAACATGTAACACACCATATATTGTATCATTTTAATTACCCAACTTTCTTATAATATCACATAAGCATATAAAAACTAGTCATGTAACATATTAAGCATGTACACAATTATACCCATCATATATTATACATGTAACATATCATGTTTATCATAGCGTGTGTGACAAGTTTATTATTCTAGTTACCAACAACTAGTTAATCTTACTTAGGTCGCCAACGACACGACTGACTCATTGTATGCATACATGACACTACATGTATGAGAGTTCATTAACGTAGTTAACAGAACTAACTGGATTTACAGACATAGTCAACAAAATTTAACTGGATTTAGTTAATGGAGTTAACCTGTAAATTTGCAGTTTTCACATCATCCCCTTGTCAAAAGAATTTTTGTCCCGAAAACTGAATAATGTCGCTCAAAGGCTGGAAAGGAAAGAGAGGAAAATAAAAAATAAAAAAAATAAAAAAAATTCATATTGTCACATCATCTCCTTGTTAAAATAATGTCTCGAAATTTAGATTGTACCTAAGGTTTATCCTTGGGTTTGAATAAGTGAGCATACTTTTCTTTCATTTGATCCTCGCACTCCCACGTGAACTCCGATCCACGTTTCGAGTTCCAACAAACACGAACAATCGGGGTTTTGTTGTGCCTTTGGTTTATTACTTCCCTATCCATAATTTCAACAGGTTCCTCTAAGAAGTGTAACTTTTTATCAATATCTAATTCCTCTAAAGGAACTATGATGGTTTCGTATGCCAAACACTTCTTAAGGTTCGACACATGGAAAACGTTGTGTACTCCACTGAGTTGTTCTAGTAATTTCAATGTATATGCCACAGGGCTAATTCGTTTAATAATTTCGAATGGTCCTACACAACGCGGGTTTAGTTTTCCACGTTTCCCAAAACGAATAACACCTTCCCAAGGTGATACTTTCAAAAGTACTTTGTCTACAAATTCGAATTCTAGCGGTTTCCTACGATTATCAGCGTAGCTCTTTTGGCGATCTCGAGCTGCTGCCATACGATTTCTGATTTGCACAATTTGTTCATTTGTTTCGTGGACTATCTCGGGTCCAGTTAGCTGGCTTTCACCGACTCATGCCCAACAGAGTGGTGATCGACACTTTGCCCGTACAGAGCTTCAAATGGTGCCGCTTTTATACTCATATGGTCACTATTATTATAGGAAAACTCAACTAAAGGTAAGTGAGTTTCCCAATTCTTACCAAAATCGATGACGCAGGCTCTAAGCATATCTACCAAAGTCTGTATTGTTCATTCACTCTGACCATCAGTCTGGGGATGGTAAGCTGTACTCATGTCTAGGCGTGTACCCAACGCCTTTTGTAATGATTGCCAGAAGTTCAAAGTAAATCGAGCATCACGGTCCGATATAATCTAAATTATTACCCCATGACTAGCGACAATTTCCCTAATATAAATGCGAGCTAATCTATCTCTCTTATTAGACACGCGAATGGGTAGGAAATGTGCTGATTTTGTCAGAAGAGCTACTATTACCCAAATGGTATCGCATCCATTAGATGACCTAGGTAATTTGGTTTTGAAATCCATGGATATTTCTTCCCATTTACCCATTGGGATTGTTGGTTATTGAAGCAAACCAGATGATTTTCTATAATCAACCTTTACCTTAGCTCATGTCAAGCACTTTGCTACATAGCTAGAAATTTCTTCTTTCATACCAGGCCACCGGTAAAGTTCTCGTAAGTCCTGGTACATCTTATCTGAACCTGGGTGCACAGAATACCGAGATTTGTGTGCCTCGTCCATGACCAATTCATGTAAACTCCCATAACGAGGTACCCAAATTCGCCCGTTATAAGACCAAATTCTGTCGGATTCGACTTCTGACTTTCCATTAATTTCATGCAAGGCTTCGAAATCAAAATTTTATGCCTTTAAGGCTTCATTCTGAGCCTCCCGAATTCTTTCAAGCAACCCTGAATGTATAGTTAACTGCAATACCCAAACTCTTCGAGGCTTTAGGTTTTCCTTACGACTTAGAGCGTCAGCTACCATATTAGCTTTTCCTGGATAATACTTAATTGCACACTCATAGTCGTTGAGAAGTTCAACCCATATCCTTTACCTCATATTCAGCTCTTTCTGCTCGAATATATGTTGAAGACTCTTATGGTCAGTGTAGATGGTACACTTTGTTCCATAAAGATAATGTCTCCAAATTTTTAGTGCGATGACAACAGCTCCCAATTCCAAATCGTGAGTGGTATAAATTCGCTCATGGACCTTCAATTGTCGAGAAGCATACACTATAACAATCAATTGTCAGCTACCACATTAGCTTTTCCTGGATAATACTTAATTGCACACTCATAGTCGTTGAGAAGTTCAACCAATATCCATTACCTCATATTCAGCTCTTTCTGCTCGAATATATGTTGAAGACTCTTATGGTCAGTGTAGATGGTACACTTTGTTCCATAAAGATAATGTCTCCAAATTTTTAGTGCGATGACAACAGCTCCCAATTCCAAATCGTGAGTGGTATAAATTCGCTCATGGACCTTCAATTGTCGAGAAGCATACACTATAACCATCTCGCGTTGCATAAGTACACATCCAAGACCTTGTATGGAAGCGTCACAATATACTACAAAAATCATCGACTCCATCTGGCAAAGATAATATCGGTGCGCTACAAAGTTTTTGCTTAAGCGTTTGAAAAGTTGCTTCCTGCTCTTCACCCCACTTGTAGCAGTGCCTTTATGGGTTAGAGAAGTGAGGGGTTGTGCGATCTTTGAAAATCCTTCAATGAACCTCCGATAATAACCAGCCAAACCCCGAAATTGGCGAATCTCAGTCGGCGTTCTTGGGGTTGGCCAATCCTTAATGGACTCAATCTTAGCTGGGTCAACATGAATACCTTTCACGTTAACCACATGACCTAAGAATTGAACCTCTGGGATCTAAAATTCACATTTCAAATACTTTGCGAAAAGTTGCTCTTTTCTCAGTAGTTCCAAAATCAACCGCAAATGTTGTTCGTGATCCTTCTTAGTCTTTGAGTATATCAAGATATCATCAATAAACACAATGACAAACTTATCTAGATAGGTTTACAAGCGCGATTCATGAGATCCATGAATACTGCCCGGGCGTTTGTTAACCCAAATGGCATAACCGCAAACTCATTGTGACCATAACGAGTGCGAAATGCCGTCTTTGATATGTCCTCTTCCCGAAATCTGAGTTGATGATAACCCGATATAAGATCGATTTTTGAATAATAACCAGATCCTTGAAACTGGTAAAAGAGATCATCAATACGTGGTAAGGGGTATCGGTTCTTAATCGTAACTTTCTTAAGCTCCCTGTAGTCGATACACATCCAGAAAGTTCAATCCTCTTCTTTACGAACAACACAGGAGCTCCCCATGGAGATGAACTCAGACGAATAAAACCCTTGCCTAACAAGTCTTTCAATTGTTTCAACAATTCCTCCAACTCATTTGGAGCGAGTCGGAAAGGTGCACGAGCAATAGGAGTTGCTCCCGGGGTTAATTCGATCAAAAATTCAACTTGTCTGTGAGGTAGAAGACCAAGTAGATCTTCAGGAAATACCTCAAGAAAATCCCTGAAGATAAGAATATCCTCAATTCACTTCTCTTCCGTCCTCATATAGGACACCAGCGCCAAAACTACCAAGTGTCCCTTACATAACAACTTTTGGGCCCTCGTCACTGAAATAATGCCCATGGCTGTACCACCCTATTCTCCTTGAACGGTTAGGACTTCTCCATCAGCGACGGGAATACGAACTACCTTCTCATGACAACCTACTGCGGCTTGATGTGTAGACAACCAATCCATACCAATGACCACATCAAAACTACCGACTTCAATTGGTATAAGGTCAATGTCAAACGTATGAGTGGAAAATACTAATTTGCACTCTTTAAGAATCTGGGATACCTTAACGGTTTTCCCATTGGCGAATTCAATTAAAAAGTTCGACTCTAGAGTTGATGGGTTGTGTTCTAATAGTTTGCAAAACTTAGTAGAAATAAAACATCTATCTGCCCTAGTGTCAAATAATGTTAGGGCAGAACGCCCATTTAACATAAATTTACCATTTATAGTAGAAGAATTGGATAGAGCCCGACCTAATCCAATCACTAATGCCCTTCATCTTCCTTCTCCACCGGAGTTGCCATTTCCACCCTAGTTGTCTTTTCCATTGTTATTGTTTCACCCATTTTTTTATTATTGAGTTTCGGACAGTCTATTCTGAAATGTTCTTCTTGTCCACACTCGTGACATTTCTTTGATTTCTCTTGAGCCTATGGTTGCTTATGCTAAGCTCTCCCCGACAAACTCTTGCTTCATGACCCGGCTTTCCACAACGCTGGCAAGCTACAATTTCACATTGGTCGGTGTGGTGTAGATTGCACTTGTTACATCTAGGAAGTCGGCCCTGATAACCCCCTTGATTCTGGTTGGGGTTAGAGTGATTATTGTTCCGGGTTGGTTCGAATCGTTTGTTTTGACGATACTTAGTGTTGATGGAATATGATGCTATGTTCCCGTGACTGTGGTTATTGTTGTTCTCCCACTTACATTTGTTTTCACTCGATCCTGCAATCGTTTTCTTTATAGGTAATGTACATTGCTTGATAGCTTGTTCAGTTAGTTTATGAGCTAAACGAATAGCTTCTTGAATATTAGTCGGTCTGGATGAATTTACCATTCCCTGAATTTGAGGTACTAGGCCATTAATATACTTTTCAATCCTCTAGAAGGCAGGATTCACCATTTGTTGGCACAAGACAACAAGTTCATGGGATCGGTTCGTATAAGGTTTCAATTTATGAACCCTCCATGCGAAGATTCCAAAATTCATGTTCTAGTTTCTGTACTTCATCTCTTTGGTTGTATGCCTATTTCAATAGTTCAGTAAACTCAACCCAGTTCAAAGAGTTGGCCGCGTTAAGTCCCATCATTTGCACCTAGGAACTCCACCAGGTGAGTTCTGCCCCCTCTAGATTTCCTGAAGCAAACTTTACCTGGTTTTCATTTGGGCAGTAGCACAATGAGAACACAGACTCTGATTTTTCTATCCAACGTAACAACCCGACTGCTCCTTCCAAACCAGAAAAAGCATGCGGCTTACAGTCCGTGAAGTTTTTGAAAGTACAACCGGCTGGACCTCCTTGCACTTGGCCTTGAGCCTGGGCCACGGCCATCGCAGCAGTGACCTGCTCTTTTATTAGTGCTGCCAACTCGGCCGGAGTCAAGTTAATGTTTCCACCACCATGTCCGCTGCGACCTCCACGACCAGACATAATTCTTCACATTCATAGAATACAATAATGTTAATATTTCCAATACCAACCATTATTCTAGTATAAAGTAAATGACATGCAATCATATAACCACAACATTATAAATTCATACAATAATACTTGAATAAATAGCTTGTAAAAACCGTTTACAAAGTACTTAAATTCAAATACCAAAAATCCAAAAGTATTATTTGGATGGGAACAACCCTCCCCATCTAGGTTTATATGAAGTCTAAGCATGATACGAAAAGAAAAAAAGATCCATCCATCATCAGTGAGTCACCCCATACCCAGCACTATCAGCTGACCCTTCTTCAGGGTCCTCCTTCGGATCCTCCTCATGATCCTCTTTAGGTTCGTGATGCTCTTCCAACTCTCTAATCCTATCAACTGTAAGGCCTAGATGGTCTGTCAAATGCTGCACTCTGCAAACCAGCTCAACAACTTCGATTCTCACCACGTGAAAAGATCGCACCATATTACGATGGTGTTCCAAATTACATGTTCCTATTTGTCAGCTCTTTAATCCTGAGTTTTGCCAGATCTAAGTCTTTCCTCATATAGAATACCCCCCATGTGTTATCTTCCACTCGAAGTCATTGGCGCTCCGACAAAGCCACCATAGCAGCCATTACTTGTAACTCATGGCACGGAAGGACAAGAAGAGTAGGCTCTGTAGTCGGCTCATTAGGTAACAAAGGGTTATTTAGATGAGGCATGGGTGGGACATACTCCCTCCTGACGAGATTAGCAACATACTCCGGGTACTAGCTCCATGTAGTATGTCTCCGAAGAAAGTGAGCGTGAGAAGATCCACCCTGAGAGGTTGCCCCTTCCGATAAATCGATAAGGTGCCTCTTCGTCCCTGCTGACGAAGGCGAAGTAGGATGAGTTGTTGACAATGGTTCGTCACTCCCGGTGACGGGTTCCTTTCCATGAGCGAGAGTGGGGTTGGATGATGACATAGTGTAACATAGGCGGGTGCATGAATAAGTACCCAATATGTGTGTGTAGTGTAAATAATGAAATATGCTCAGTTATAGTCAGGAATGCAACCTAGTTCACTATAACTAATGTCTCTGATACCAATTTGTCACACCCTCAATTTCCACGCGCGGGGTTTTACTGCAAGGTGTGTGACATACCATGATCTCAGTCATTGGTTACACCAACCAACGTCTAAATATTTTATAAGACTTTACTGTCCCATATTTGGGAAAACCAATCCAGAGTTAATATCTGTTGTTTTAAAATGCGGAAGCGTAACATAGCGGGAAACATAAATCCCTAAACAAAAGCAAACAATATAAGGCACAAGACACGCGCATGCCATAACACTATTAACTAAAAAGTTTCATGTTATGATGAAGTGTTTATGAGTGACCATGAATGCAACTCCTATCCGTGCACTTGATTTTAGCAACCTGAGAAAGACATGCTAAAATGGGTCAACACAACGGTTGGTGAGTTCACTGGTTTGAGTTTAAAACAAGTTGTCAAACAAACCAATAAGTAGGTAACATTGTAATGGATAAAGTACGAATAATGTATGCATCAGTAATACCACTAGTTAATTAGGCTAGTAATCATGTTACATTAGCGTAAGTTCCATTGTGACAGAGGCTGACTTGTTAGTTTGTTTGCCACCCACGGTGTCTAATATAAGACTAGTGCATATTACGTTTCTAGTAAATGAAGACATCTGGCGACTCCCTCTCCCGAGAGTCCCAGGGGGTTTGTCAACCCAGTAAACTACATTTCATTACTTAGTCAATGTACAATTGTTAACGGTCCAATGTGTATGGGGGACTTCAGTTTAAGTTCACTATGTACACATGAGGTATTAACAAAGTCTACAGTATCGAAAAAGTTTTGTATGCATGCTTTCTCACCCAAAATGAGGAAGTAAAAAAGAGGGGCGGTGAAACTCACCTCGAATATGGTTCAAATGGAAGTCACCTGCTTAAGTCAAAGTTGGTCTAGTGCCTAAATCATACAAGCACTATAAGTATTTGCTAAAAGAACCCTAGAACTCTTAGTATCCAAACAATCACATTGTTTATTAGAGGTTTGACCAAAGTTTGACTTTTCATTGACTTTGACCAAAGTTTGACTTTTCGTTGACTATGACCAAAGTTTGACTTTTAATTGACTTTGACCAAAATGTCGAAGTCATTGAACGTTGACTGGAAAGTCCAAGTCTCGATGACCGAAGACTAAAGTTCGAGTTTTGTTGACCGTTGACCAAAATGTTAACCTTTGACCAAAATATTGACCTTTGACCCAAAATATTGACTGACGGCCCGTTGGTGACTTTTGACCAATTATCTAGACTTAGAATAATTATGTGATATTCCTAGTCACGACTTAACAACCAATCATGTAATTTACACCTAACCACTTTTCATGCAATCCTATGACTAAGTCCAACATTCACCGATGTCAATTTTTCACAAGTAAGACTAAACATTTAGTAAAATAGTTCCAAGTTGACTAATAAAGTCAAATTCCAATTTACCACAACAATCCTAGTACAAACTACAACCATCTTTACCAAAACAGCACTCTGGTCAATCTGGACAAGTTTTAAGTCACCAAAACTTATTTTTCTAACTAACCAAAATATGCAAATAAATTACTAAATAATTCCCACATATACTTTCAAGTATTAGGTACAACATAAATTTTTCTTGTTATTTTTCAACACTCACAAGCATCCTGAAAATTCATACACTACAGTGACCTATTTTCAGCCACTTTATTAGTACAACAGAATGTAAATATGTGCTAAAATTCCATATATGTCCAATTGATGCAAGACCAAGTGGATTGGATTCTTAATTAAATTTTTGACATTCGCAAGTTGAATCACTCAATTATCCATTTTCCATTTCAAGTTACACAATTTACAAAAGCTCAGAAAATTTCTTTTTTAATTAAGATTGCAACCCGATTTTGTAAATTATAAAAACTAGTCAAACAAAGTCCAAAAATTATGATTTTTGACTTTTTGAAAACTAAACTCAATGTACTTAACCATAGTATCAACAAATAATCAAAATTATCATCGTATCAACAAGTTATACAACTAACAATCTAGATCACAAAATCCGTCAGCAAGCAAATCCAAGCCAAAACTTACAACAATCATGATTTTTATATCCCTATGATCCTAAATCACCAAGGAACCATTTTATATGATCAAAAATCATGGTTTCCAATATTTTACTCAATTTATAAAATAACATTTATATATAAAAGGATTCCATCTTTTCTTTTATAACAAGACACAAAATCCCTTTTAAACAAATAAAACTTGATGATACTTTATTTATTTGTATAATCCCATCATTTGGATACTTATCCCATAAATAAAAATCAAAAAATGAATAAAGACATGTAATAATCATGTTTACCTATTGCTTGATCCAAAGACTCAACACCCTTGCTTCCGAAAATCACCAAAAGTGCTTATGATCTTGAGAGAAAATTTTAGAAAATGAAAAGTGTATATGTGTGTGGGTATGGTGGACGGCCAAAGAGGAGCAAGAGGGGAAGGAAAAGGTTGTAACCTCCATTGTTATTAACATAATCATTAAGTCTTTATTAAATAACTCCAATCTTAGATAATTTTTATTTCATTTCATGTGTGACATGTTACAACTTTAAAACATTTTCTGTGTATTTCTTTATTCTAAAGTTAAATAGTTCATCTAGCTAATTAACATGTAACACACCATATACTGTATCATTTTAATTTCCCAACTTTATTATAAAATCACATAAGCATATAACAACTAGTCATGTAACATATTAAGCATGTACACAATTATACCCATCATATATTATGCATGTAACATATCATGTTTATCATAACGTGTGTGACAAGTTTATTATTCTAGTTACCAACAACTAGTTACTCTTACTTAGGTTACCAACGACACGACTGACTCAATGTATGCATACATGACACTACATGCATGAGAGTTCATTAACGTAGTTAACAGAACTAACTAGATTTATAGACATAATTAACAAGATTTTACTGGGTATAGTTAACGGAGTTAATTTGAAAATTGACAGTTGTCACATTTTACATTTATGTTACGTACGTTGTGTTGTGTTATGTTTAAAGACTAGCTTATGTTATGATCATGTAATATACTTAATCTATGAATGTTTCAGCTGCACTTTGAATGAAATCTTTGTTGAGAACTATATATCAGGAGTAAATCTAACTGCTATAATTTACTTGGTTTTGAGTCCTTACATTTTTTGTAATGTATTTCTTTGTAATGTACCTTGACTGTTTGGACTCCTTAGTACCCGGTTCGTACTGGCCGGTTGAACCGATTATATCGAATTTTGAATAGGTAGCCGACATTTAAAGCTATGTGTTTTTAGGTAGTTTGCTAAATCATCGTAACGTCGGTTTTTTTAAAAGTGCCGGTTTAAACCGGCATATATACCGGTTTTAAGTCCAATAGATTTTGGATATTTTGTGGCCCATATTTATTAAAAATGACATTTAACCTCGCGGGTAAAATTAAAACGGGTAAACTAGTAAATGATGTCATAAATCTATTGCACACTTATATTTTTTAAAATCTTTTTATGAAAATCAATTAAAAAACTTTTTATGAAAATCAAGTACTTTGGGGTTACTTTTTATATGAATTAAATCATGTGCTTTTGGATTATTTTTTAATTAAAAAGATTAATTTTTGATTATTTTTTTATTAAATCATGTACTTTTAGGCTATTTTTAAAGTTAAATGTTGCGTTTATATCAAATTATAAGGTGAATTATTCAACCGGTTAAACCTTTCGTAACAACCCGTTTTAGCCGATTGTAATTTTTTAACCCAGTCCGACAAGAATAAAATAGAGGTTTTTAAAACATTGACTTTAATACCTTGCTACATTATATTTAATACATTTCGTATTGCGTTAGGTTTAAATTAAAAAAGAAATTACTAAGTTAAATCACCCTTCTGTTTCTCATAATTATGATTCAAATGTTGGAGCTAATTCTTGTTCCACTAAAATTCGGTTCACATTTAAAAGTTAGGATTTACACATCAATAAAATTATTATAATATCGTATATTAAAAAGTAACTTAGTAGTTATGTAAAGATAAAATATTCAATTTGACAAGACGTAATATTGTGAAATTTTCTTTCTTTTTAGGTTTAGAAGTCCTCATTAATGACATGATAGTTTTTTTGCTCTATAAAATTCAAAACCATTATGAAAAGAAAGTAACGTGGAATTGTTTATTAAAGGCTGTATACCATAAGAAATTCTAATATATTAATTTTATTTTTCTTAGTAAAATTCGTTCACACTTTTTCACATAAAATAAAACCAGCATATTGTTGTTTTTTTTCCTTCTAAAAGTCTCTTACCATTATCTTGCACGTAAAGAACCAATAAAGTCTATTGACGGATCCAGAAAATTTAGTCAGTGAATGCAAAAAATGGTTCAATCTAGAAATAGTCAATTCAAATTAAAACAATTCAAACACAAATGGGACGGGTCAACCCGAAACGGATCAAGTAAAAATTTACATTAAACAAACTACGTATAGAAATGTAAACAATAAATTTCCTTAAATATAAACAAAATAAATATTACAACTGACCTCTACGTGATTTCATCTTTTGAAAATGATCAATTGCAGTTTCATTCGTAACACTTAAAAGTGCTTCTTTTTCAACACTACAAATTATATAAGCATTCAAAAAATCTTTTGGACGGGTCACTAATTTTTTTTTGAATGGCTCACTTGGATCTTTGGACCTAATATATTACAAATTTATAAAATAAACTATGAACTTGAGTGGGTGCAAACGCTCCCCTGATCAAACACTGAATCAGCCCCTGCTTACCATTATTTTACGCATAAAGAACCAATAAATATTTTGCTTCTACTATAAAAGTTCATTACAAAATAGATAAAAAAAAACTAATCTCTTAATTTGTTAGATGAAATAATGATAACATTATTGTACAAATTACAATATCGAAACGATAAAAATCACTTGTTTATAACTTTTTAAGGAGTGGAGCCCATTCCGTGCTTGAGTTTTAGTAAAAAAACCCAATGTAAATTTATAATAAGTAAAACAAAAAAAATTATGTAAAAATTTTGAGTTCAGATTATTTTCACCGTGCCCCAATAATAAGAAAAACAAAAAATCGGCACAAATTTATGTAAATTCAACATCTAGAGTGACTTTAATATAGAATATTGTTATAAATGACCCCGTATGACAAACAATTATTACTTCATTACTCCCTCTCAATACTCACCACTATATTATTACCGTTCCTTTTTGACTAGTCTAGTATACATGAATGCCCTTGTATATAGTTGACACATATCAATGAATAAGAGTTTCTTTATACTATTTTCTCTAGTTTATAACACGTTATCAACGCGTTTTCTCTACTAGTCGAACCCGTTACTCAAACTTCCCTATTCTCTCTATTTTCTCACTCAATGGAACAGTATTTCGTCCAACAAACACCACACCATCGGTTGTAGTTGCAAACTATCATCGTTGCTACAGCCACATCAACAGGGTCAGCCCGTTAGTTATAGCAAGCAAAGCTAGGGCTTTGGTCCCCCTAACTTTTAAAAATATATAGTTTATATATATACTAAGTACATTTTCTAAAAGAAACAAATGCCTTCTTGGATTGGTGGTAAGAGTTCCGTTTCTTATCCCCATGATCATAAGTTCAATTCGTGATCTCTGCATTTACTTTCTTTTTTTTTCCTCCATTGTTTTATTTTCTGCAATCAGGCATTTTTGCAGCCTAATAAAATTAATCAAAATCAACCTTTTATGAAATTAAATAGTAAATCATTTTGAAATGATAGAATATATACAAGACAATATCTTAATAAAATTAGATTAGTATGAATATATGAAACATTAAATTTGAGTTCATTGACTTTTATAACACATCATTTAAATTCAAAGTTCTACTCAATTCACAACATAATAACACACACCAATGTAGAAAAAAATTGAAAAGAGCCTTATATTTTTACTTCACTTTAGGTCACCAAAATGATTAGGTCGGCCTACACATCAAGCATCAGATATGCTTTTAAAGCCACGAGTATTTGTTTTATCTTTTGAGATCATAATAAAAGGTACCTCTCACCCCTAAATCATCTAATTTGAATGTCCAAACTTTATTATTATCATTATTTTTGGAAATAGAGTTTATGCAACATAGCGTTACCAAATGTTCAAGAAAATTATCATCACCTCTTTATAACGATCTAGGGTTAACAATCAAATTCTTTGTTTGTTTGTTATTTCGATCTGTTATTTTAAATTGATTCCGACCCACCATTTGTTATTCCAAAAAACTATTTGAGCTTAGTTTTAAGAAAATATTGTTTTTATAATTTAAATAAGTTATAGGCATTTCTATAAAAACATATTTCGTTAATATACTTTATTTAGTGAACAGAAGGCTTATCGAATCTGATGAAACTAAATCAGAAATCAAATGACCTTTTGTACAAAGTAATATTTTATTTTGCATAGTTTTTTCGTGAATTATGAATAGGTGGCTATAATATTCCTTGGTGACTTGGAAATTAAATTTATTAAGAAAAGTTAGTAATTTTACAGAAAAAAAAAGGAAAAGCTGATAGGGTTTGTTAAATATTTTAATACTTTTGATTTGCGATGATAATTATTGAATTAATATTATTTATACCTACGAATCCGGTAAAGGTATTAAACGCCGGTCAGTAACCTTTTTTTTTGTGCTAGACGTTAATAAAATAAAATAAAAAGTCAAAAACATTTTTTATCAAATTAAACTTATTAAATTATATTAATTACTAGTTTTCGAGTAAACAGGCTCAAATACATTAGTCTATGACCATCATTTTGACTAGGTAAATTTTGACTTCTAGTTGACTTCTTTCTGCGAGATACCCTAGTTAAAGTAGTGAAACCTTTAAGGCAAGAGATGCGGGCACTGCCGGACTTATTTTGGTATTGCATATAGGTACAAGTTTAGATGTGGCAATCTAGACAAGTGAAACAGTCCTTGCTGCCGAAGTTTACTACTGGATAGGAATTCCATCGGTACAGCAATGAATTAGTAGATGCGTTCAAAAATACAAACTGCTCGAACTGAATTGATCTAAGATTTGTTATATTACAACATAAATGTGGAAGATAAATAGGTTCCAAGAAAATATGAAAACCAAATGAGCATAATAATGTAGTTGGTATAACCCCATAAGCAAAAACAACCAAAAGATGTTATTGATAAATCATACAAGAGGTTATATACAAAACATCCCGAAGATGTTATAGATAAGACCCTATAAGAGGTCAATATCTCAGAAGAGATTATTTCGTTTCTTGAATATAATAAGACCCAAAAGAGGAAGTTTTTCAAAAGAGACTAATACGATTCTAGAATAAATGAAAAATACCTTAGACGAGGAATACAAAATTCCAGAAGAAACACACGTATCAAATACAAATGAGATCTCTACAAATTATGTACAAAATTGTACAACATGGAACCAAAAGAAAACACGTACTGATAAAATATTTGCATATGCTATAGCAACAAATGTAATCAAAGAAAAAAAAGATTACGTGTATAGAAGTGTGTATAAGTAAATTAATTTGCTCGACAAGCAAAACGTTTTCGAAACTATAGTTCGAACGCCCATAGACGTCAAACCAGTTGGTTAAAAATGAGTGTCTTCTTTAAAGGGTAAAGTGTCATTTCCGTCCTTGTGGTTTGGCAAATAATGCGAATTTAGTCTAAAACGTTTTTTTTTGTTTTTTTTCCATATGGACCCTCCATGCTTCCTAGTTCTTGCCAATTACATCCAAATCAGTAACCCCATTAAATTTTATCGTTAAGTCAGGGGTAGACATATCTTTTCACTCTTTATTTGTTATAATACTTATTTAAGTGAATTGCGTTTTTCGTCCCTCTGGTTTGTCCAAATCTGCAGTTTTAGTCCAATAGTTTCAGATATGCAACTAAACCCGAATTCTCTAATCTCGTTAAGTCTGGGCGTTAACCCATTTGCGTGCCCCTCATGGGACGATCAGTTTTGTTGTTTTTCTCCCTAAATAAACCTTAGTCCTAATTCGCAGCCCCCCCCCCCACACGTGAGGGGCTGGGTGTATTGGGGAGAAAAGGAAAAAAAGAAGGAACAAAATAGCCCTCACGTGAAGTGCACACTGATGAGTTTAACAAAACTGAGTGTCTTCTTTAAAAAGGGTAAAGTGTCATTTCCGTCCTTGTGGTTTGGCAAATAATGCGAATTTAGTCTAAAACGTTTTTTTTTGTTTTTTTTCCATATGGACCCTCCATGCTTCCTAGTTCTTGCCAATTACATCCAAATCAGTAACCCCATTAAATTTTATCGTTAAGTCAGGGGTAGACATATCTTTTCACTCTTTATTTGTTATAATACTTATTTAAGTGAATTGCGTTTTTCGTCCCTCTGGTTTGTCCAAATCTGCAGTTTTAGTCCAATAGTTTCAGATATGCAACTAAACCCGAATTCTCTAATCTCGTTAAGTCTGGGCGTTAACCCATTTGCGTGCCCCTCATGGGACGATCAGTTTTGTTGTTTTTCTCCCTAAATAAACCTTAGTCCTAATTCGCAGCCCCCCCCCCCCCCCACGTGAGGGGCTGGGTGTATTGGGGAGAAAAGGAAAAAAAGAAGGAACAAAATAGCCCTCACGTGAAGTGCACACTGATGAGTTTAACGATCAGACTTAACGAGATTAAGGAATTCAGGTTTAATTGCAAGTGAAATGAAACCAGAGGGAAGAAAACTGCAAATTTGAAACTGCTAGACTAAAACTACAGATTTGAACAAACCAGAGGGACGAAAACTGCAGTTCAGTTAAATAAGTATTATAATAAAGAAAGAGTGAAAATGCATGTCAACCCTTGACTTAACGATAAAATTTAACGGAGATATTGATTTGAATGTAATTGGTAGGAACTGGGAAACGTGGAAGGTCCATATGCAAAAAATAAACTTTTTGGACTAAATTCGCATTATTTGCCAACCACAAGGACGAAAATGGAACTTTACTCTAATTAAAATAAAAAAGATACGGAAAGGATGAGATTTTGCTAATAAGGCACATCTTTTGACACAAGGGATTTTCTCAAATCATACTAGTTTAAATATGAGAAAATTTATATTCTATCCCATGTAGTGGATACGATAACGCCTTAATAATTAATCATCCTCGCATTCTCAAAAATAACTTTATATAAAACTATAAATGTCTTCACTACTTAATTGTACATGACACTTTAAATGGCATTCACATATAAATCCCTGTAAGATTAAAATGCCTGAAGCATTAAAAACATCATCTCGAGATGTTCTACATTATATCTCAAGAAATCTGGTCGTATATGGTACAATCAACTCATCATTTATTGATAAAAGAGAGATATAAATTTCATAAAAATCAGGCTTGTCTATTGATCAAAATTGTCACTCTAAAAGTTCACTATAATCGCTGTTTACAGTGATGATTTAAACATCATCGAGAGGAATTGTCGAACTTCTAGTGATGGATTTTGAAAGACATTGACACAACGGGATTATACATCGACCCGGAGTTCGAGTATACTTTCCCATCAGTCAAACTATACAGAAGATGTTAGCGTATTTTAATATGTGGCAAGTTTATTTGTTAAACACACTCGTGATTATATAATCGCTAAAGAAATCTCCCATAAAAAAGGGCGAAGAAGTACTTGGTCAAGAAGTACCGTACTTAAGCATGAATGGTGCACTAATATATGTAATAAGATACTACATCCTTTGTATATGTGCCACCCTTACTTGATCAATTTAATCTAAATGTCCAAAACTCTTCTTACACTTTTTAGGAAAACCTTACTTCTTATTATAAAGGAAGGTTATAATAAGAAGTAAGGTTTTCCTAAAAAGTGTAAGAAGAGTTTTGCAGCTTTAGATTAAATGATCAAGTAAGGGTAGGATTGTAATTGTGACACTCGTCAATTTCAGGTTAACTCCGTTAATCCGAACTCCGTTAATTCAAACTTAAGATCACACGAACTGTAATGCATATCTCATTATATTTAAATTAGGGTTTAAATGACTCATGACAATCACTACACAAGTACTCTTTTAGAATTTCATCGAATCACACACGAGTCGACTCAACCGTTGGTCAACAAACAATAAATATCATAAAGTATTTGATAATTATGTGTTACGTTGATGTGCTACTTTGTGTTTACATACATAACATTAATTCATGTGAAAAATAAACTAAATTGTGCTAGAAATTGATTAACTAGAAGATTAGGGGGTTAAGTGTAACATAATAGATAATATAATCAACTTATTACCCAACCCTAACTCCCTCCCCCCCTTGCGATCAAGCTTGGTTGAAGGATTCAAGGTGCTAGATAGGTAACTAACATCCCCTGTAGCTATTCTAATGATTTAATTATGATATTGAGCATGTTAATCAAAACCCCAAATTTTGAAAGTGATTATTTAAGACGAGTTAGGGTTTAATTGTGTGTTGGTTGATGAATACTAGTGAATTGATAACTAGTTGTATTGTTTTTGATTTTTAATCACATGTTTCTTGAAATTGAAATTTGAAGTAAAACCCTAGATATGCATGAAAGATGAAATTGAGATGCATGGTTGTTGAATTATTTATCTAGAGGGTTGTATGCATGATTTCTAGTTCATAGGTTAATAATATGTTGAGTTTTGATGAAAACTGATGCTGGACAGATTCTTGAATTCGTGTTTAAACGACTGTAACTCGATGTTAATATTGTATTTGGACGTTATTATTGATTCTCTGTTGTAGTAGGTCGACTCTAGTTTCTAAAAAGTCTGAGTTTGTAATTTTGAACGTATAAAAGTTAATTTTTATTATTTTACAAATCTATTGTGCAAGCTGATTCGGGAAGTCTGCTGGTAGGTTGTTTTGTAATTAATATATCTCATAAACGACAAAACCAATTGAGTTGATTCCACTCCTGGAAGTTTATAATTTGAATTAGGAATCTGACCCTATTGGTTTTCTGTTAATTGAATTTACCATGAAACGGGAATAACAAATAACATTTTGTTGCGCATGATAATGACTGCTATGTACTTGCTGTGATATTTTGATCATTGTGAGAAAACCGTATGTGATAAAAATATAATAAAAATATCTTTAGAAACCTAACTCACGTGTGCTTTTGTGATGATTTTTGGTGATTTATTTGGTATGTTATGATTTATTAAATAGAGTAATTTTGTCGAGTAAAAATCTGCCTGGATAAATTAACTGCTGAATTACTTGAATTAGCATGAAAAATGATTTGTTGATCGATATTTGCTATATTATGACTTAATTGCCCTTGTGGGGGATATTTTCTAGTAATGTACAATGGTAACACTTAACACTTAATACCTGTTCACACATTTAACTAATCACCAACGTGTTTTTCGAGTCACACCTGTTTCACAAATTAACACGAACACGTCTCATGCATAAGTTTTATGTGTCGAGTCTAGGGACTCACTCGTAGTTCAAATACTTAGAAAATCTCGTTTTGTTTTTGGAGCACTAGTGAAGATTTTCTGTGATGCGCACCTTTCTCAGATCTTTTTTGTTATCTTCGCATACAGTGAGTTTCACAACCCCTTTTACTCTTTTTAAACGCTTTTATTAGGGGGAGATAACATACTCCAACAATGTAGATTTTTTTACTTTATTATATATCACTTGTAAGGCTAAGTGGCAAACAAACCAACTAAATTCCTTCTAAACATCGAACCGGTTAATATTTGGATAATAGGGAGTCACCTTTGAGTAGTACAACTGGGTTTGACAAACCTCGCCCAACTCTAAACTCGACTGTAGGTCGAGTGGGTGTAATCCTGGCTAACACGTTACCATGGTCGTGGTTGACATGGTGGCAAGGCAATCGTTAAACAGTCAGCTTCGGTGTTGAACACTTATTAATGCATGCTAGATAGGTTTGCTACCTATTGATATATAATTGACTTAACATTATATGCTAACGCTAAAATGCAAACGCTTTATTTGTATAAACTTGTGAACTCACCAACTCTGTGTTCACACTTTTAGTATGTTATTCTCAGGTAGACGAGGCGGGCGCACGGTATAGGACATGCATTCGCTGAACACCATTGCTTTAAAAAATTCTTTTAATTTTTATCTTGATAACTTGGGTTTTTAAGTCGTCCTGTGTGGCGCAACTTTTTGCTTTACAATTTATGCTTTCGCGTTTCATTTAAGACGTGATGTGTTGTTGGTTTTGAAAACTTTAAATATGGTGCTTGATTGTAACTAATGATTCTGATCCTGTTAGTTCATGTAACACCCCGACCAAAGGCGGATTATACATCGGGGCGCCACATATTGTTTCATTACTCGTGACACTATTGGGTGTCAATATTTAATAAATACATTCATTCACGCATGCGCAACGTATACATAAGATATAAATAAACCAACATAATCAATATATTATAAATCATAATATTCGAACAGCAATAACTTGTCTTGATACATTTTAATCTAGGTCCAAAATAAAGAAAACTTCATATGTGTCCACAAGCTCCAAAACAGCTACTGCAAACCTGAACATGTGTTAAAATAAACGTCAAACACTTGCGTGTTGGTGAGAAATCAAGTTTAATAGATAATAATAGATAACAATAAATCTGCGCGCAACATGTGTATGTCTGGTTTTCAACAAGGGTGTAATCTGATCGGGACCAACTCTAAGATTCATAAGACTGCCAGTGCTCACAATTGAGCTCACAAACAAGACAAACTGTGTATGTGCAAACAAAAGAGAAAATCATAAACGATAGTTCTCCCGTGTTCATCTAATGGTACCATGAGAACTGCGGAATAGACCGACAAGACGGTTAATGATCCACACATACAAATAAACAGCCAAGTCTACGTCCTCAACACATGGGATACTGCGCGACTAAAGTTCATAAACAAGTTTAAGACTCTAAGTTTGTATGAACACATGAACATCCCAAAACATTAAAAATAAAAAGGGATTAGGTACGAGATTACTCACTTGATAAAGATGCGATGATAGATAAAGCAAGAACCAACTTTAAACAAGCACAAGTTAACCTATAAACAAGATTATTGTTTTAATGATTGGGTTAAGTCTTGATTATAAGTTAGCATAATTAGTAAGTAAATTATTATATATATATATATATTACCGGAAAAGCAGGGCAGAACAGGGAGGAAGACGGAGGCAGAGAGGGAGGCGGCAGAGAGCAAGGAAAACAGGAGAGAGTAAGTGTTTTGTGTGTGTAGTGTTATGAAAATATTATTATTTATAGGGAAACCCTAGGGAACACAATCCCTAGAAAAAGGGGAAAAGATCTCAAAAAGCAAAAGATTCCAAAAGCAAAAGATATCAAAAGATATGGCAGCAAGGAAAAAGAGAAAAAGGCTGACAGGGAACAGTAAAAAGGCATGGGAGAGGACAGATAAAGTTACTGGTTAAAGCATGGAAAAGCAGATCTCAAAAGATAATGTCAGTCACTTTTTCTACCAACCAATGGGGTTGGTACGCATGCTGCGCCGAAAGTAACTATTCAGACATTAGATAGGTTAGGTCAACAGCTCAGAAGACATGACAACAGCAACGGCTAGAATAAACAGAAGATACAAGGGTTAAGCGCGGGAAGGCTGAGTGCGCGAGCGCGAAGGCTGGCACAACAATCCTTAGCGCACTGCGGGAAGAATCACAAATCCTTAGCGTGCTGCGTGAAGAACTAGAATTCTAAGCGCATCGCGGGAAGAACATACATTCTTAGCGCATTGCGGGAAGAACATGCATTCTTAGCGCGCTGCGAGAAGAGTTCTCTTCACTCATCGCAGGAACAAGATGTCTTCACGCAGGCTTCCATGTAAGGAGTCTGGCGCGTGGAGCTGCAGACATCCTTAGGCGGGAAGAACCAAAGGACAAGCAAAGAGTTAGAAGAAAGAGGGAAACAAGGCGTAAGGGCGGGACGGCGACAAGAGGGAAAAGAAGGCGGAAAGAGAGAAGGAAGAGGCGGGAAGGAAATATATATTATTATTATTATAAATAAATATTAAATCATAAAAGAAAGAGATCGGGTCAGAGAAACGGGTACCTGGGTCGGGTCGGATCAGGGCAGATGTCACAGTCTCCCCTACTTTAAGAAATTTCGTCCCGAAATTTATCTCGAAGTAGGTTGCGCAGAGAACAGGTGCGGGTACTTGATCTTCATTTGATCTTCCCTTTCCCATGTAAACTCGGCTCCGCGCTTGGACTCCCAGCGAACTTTCACGATAGGGATACGACTGCGCTTGGTTTGCTTAACCTCGCGATCCATAATCTCAACAGGCTTCTCAACGAAATGCATAGTTTCATCAACTTGAACTTCATCAAGTGGAATGTGAAGGTTCTCGTCAGCTAAACACTTCTTGAGATTGGATACATGGAACGTTGGATGCACATTACTGAGCGCGGGCGGCAGGTCAAGTCTGTAGGCAACTTTTCCCACACGCGCGAGAATCTTGAATGGACCAACATAACGAGGAGCAAGCTTACCTTTCTTCCCAAAGCGGACAACACCTTTCCAAGGCGACACTTTGAGGAGAACAAGATCACCAACTTGAAATTCGAGAGGCTTCCGCCTACGATCTGCGTAACTCTTCTGTCGGCTTCTGGCAGTCAGCAGATGATCACGGATCTTGGCGATTTTATCAGTTGTCTCTTGAACAAGTTCGGGTCCTGTGATTTGAGCTTCTCCCACTTCGCTCCAACAAATCGGGGAGCGGCACTTACGACCGTAAAGTGCTTCAAATGGGGCCATACCAATACTGGAATGATAGCTGTTATTATAAGAAAACTCAATCAAAGGCAGGTGCGAATCCCAATTACCTCCAAAATCAAGAACACAAGATCGGAGCATATCCTCAAGAGTTTGAATAGTTCGCTCAGACTGTCCGTCAGTCTGAGGATGATATGCCGTACTCATGTCCAAGCGAGTTCCTAGCGCAGATTGGAGAGATTTCCAAAAGCGAGATATAAAACGGCCATCGCGATCGGATATGATGCTCAAAGGAGTACCATGGCGGCAGACAATTTCCTTGACATAAAGCTGCGCGAGATGCTCAACACGGTAGTTTTCACGAATGGGCAGAAAGTGAGCAGACTTAGTCAATCGATCCACTATTACCCAAATGCTATCATGTTTGCTTGCTGTCAAAGGTAACTTGGTAATAAAGTCCATCGCTACACATTCCCATTTCCACGTAGGAATTTCTGGTTGTTCGAGCAAACCAGATGGGCGTTGGTGTTCAGCTTTTACTTTAGAACAAGTCAGACATTTAGCTACGAACACAGCAATATCCTTTTTCATACCGGGCCACCAATAAGTTATGCGCAAATCCTTGTACATCTTATCAGCGCCAGGATGAACGGAATATCGAGATTGGTGCGCTTCACTCAGGATATCAGCGCGAAGATTCTCATCAAAGGGAACCCAGATGCGATTAAGATAACAGAGAATTCCACTCAGATTAGGCACAAAATGTGCTTCCGCGCCACACGCTAACTCGGCGCGAAGGTTACCATTACTGATGGATGCGCGCTGCGCGTCACGAATACGCGATTCAAGGTTGCTTTGAATCGGCGCGAAGTGAAGCTGGGTGCGCGGCAAGATACAGTTAAGCTGGCAGGGTTTTCGGCTGAGCGCATCGGCTACCACATTAGCCTTACCAGGATGATACCGGATCTCACAATCGTAATCGCTGATGAGTTCGTTCCATCGGCGTTGTCTCATGTTAAGTTCCTTCTGATCAAAGATATGCTGAAGGCTTTTATGGTCAGTGTAGAGGATACACTTAGTACCATAAAGGTAGTGTCTCCAGATCTTCAAGGCAAAAACAACTGCACCTAGTTCGAGGTCGTGAGTTGTATAATTCTTTTCATGAACCTTGAGTTGCCTTGATGCGTAAGCGATAACCTTGCCTCGTTGCATAAGAACACAACCGAGACCTTGGTTGGAGGCATCGCAGTACACGACAAAATCATCATTACCCTCAGGTAGCGCAAGAACAGGAGCTTCACACAACAAACGCTTGAGCGTTAGGAAGGCTTCTTCTTGCTTCGAGCCCCAAATATACGGTTTACCTTTGTGCGTTAGAGCTGTTAAAGGCAAAGCGATCTTTGAGAAGTTCGAAATGAAGCGCCGGTAATAACCAGCTAAGCCCAGAAAGGAACGGATCTCAGAAGGAGAGGATGGCGTAATCCAGTTCTTGATTGCTTCAATTTTGGATGGGTCAACATGAATACCCATCTTGTTGACAACATGACCAAGAAACTGTACTTCATCAGACCAGAATTCACACTTGGAAAGCTTAGCATAAAGTTGCTCGGCTCTAAGCTTTTGCAACACCAACCGAAGATGTTGCTCATGCTCGGCCTTGGTCTTAGAATACACCAGAACATCATCGATAAACACAATCACGAATTTATCCAAGAAAGGCCTACACACCCGATTCATTAGATCCATGAAAACGGCGGGTGCGTTGGTTAGACCGAAGGACATGACCAAGAATTCAAAATGGCCATAACGAGTTCGAAAAGCAGTCTTCGGAACATCTTCATCGCGGATGCGCAACTGGTGATAGCCAGAGCGGAGATCGATCTTCGAGAAACAAGAGGCACCTTGGAGTTGATCAAAGAGGTCGTCAATACGCGGTAAGGGATACCGGTTTTTAATGGTGAGTTTGTTCAACTCGCGGTAATCAATACACATGCGAAACGATCCATCTTTCTTTTTAACGAACAACACCGGAGCACCCCAGGGCGAAGAGCTAGGGCGAATGAATCCTTTAGCAGTCAACTCTTGAAGTTGGCTGGCCAATTCTTGCATCTCAGCGGGTGCAAGACGATAAGGAGATTTGGCTACGGGGGAAGCACCAGGGACAAGATCAATACGGAACTCGACTTCACGAGCGGGAGGGATACCAGGAAGATCATCAGGAAAAACTTCAGGGAAATCACGCACAACAGGGATATCGCGAAGCTTCTTCTCTTCAGCAGGTTTAACCACATGTGCTAAAAATGCAATACACTTCTTCCGCATGAGTCTTCGGGCTTCGGCGCAAGACATAAGTTTAAGACCGCGGGAGGGTTTCTCGCCGTAGATGTGAAGATCACCATTTTCTCGAGGAATGCGAATCAACTTCTTGGCGCAAATAACTTCGGCGCGATTATGCGAGAGCCAGTCCATACCAATAATAACATCAAAGCTCCCAAGAGGCATGGGGATGAGGTCGATCAGAAAATCGTTTTCGTTAAGGTTAAGCGTACAATCTTTAATCACCGAGTTAATTAAAACAGTTTCACCGTTAGCCAATTCAACTGAAAAATCTTCTTTTAAGTTATCGCGCGGTCGCGCAAGCTTCTGCTCGAAGGCGCGAGAGATAAAACTTCGATCGGCGCCAGTATCAAAAAGTACAGAAGCATAAAATCCGTTAAGCAAAAATGTACCATTAACTACGTCATTATTCGCTTGCGCTTGGTGCGCGGTTATGTTAAAAGCTCGTCCACGCGTCACTTGGTTTGAAATCTGGTTCACCGGATTCGCTTGTGTGATTTGCACTTGTAGTCTCGGGCACGCGTTCCGGAAATGACTGGGATCACCGCAGTTAAAGCACGATCTGGGTCGTGGGTTTTGGTAGGTTGGTTGTGGGTTCTGCGGGTAGACTGGTGGTGTTGGCGCAATTGGATTGGCGAGAAGGACTCTACAGTTTTCTGCAAGGTGACCAGTACGGCCACATCGGGTACAAAGTCGACACGGGGTTTGGGTTGGGTGGTGAAATCTACAGGTTGGGCAAAAGGGATGGTTTCCTGTGTAAGGTTTCTTAGGAGGCGGGGCAGGGAGTGCTGGATTGGTTAAGGCATAGTTGTGGACTATAGGGGGAGTTGGGTAGGCTGATAGTGGGTTAGGCGTGTAAACTGGAGGTTGGTATGAGGGTTGCTGGACAATGGGCGGGTTGGTAAGCGCGTAAGCTTGTCTGCGCCTACGTTTCTGGTTATGGTTTGAGGGTTCAGGTTTGGTTTCTGTTGGTTCAGGGGCAGTCTTGGGTTTGGTCTTTTCTGTTCCCCGCAGGAACAGGGTTCCTGCTCTGACATGGTTGTCGCTGAGCACAGCGGCCAACTCAATGGCGTCAGAAAGGGTAACTGGGTTTCTAGCCCATACAGAATCTTGAATTTCCATGGGGAGACCCCCAAGAAATTTCTCTATGGCTCGGCGGGAAGGGGTAACAAGGTGAGGGACAAGCAAACTTAGTTCATGGAAGCGCGTCGCGTACTCGCGCGCTTCACCGCTGTACTGCTTAAGATTCCAAAATTCCTCCTCCAGGCGCTTAACTTCGTTGGGAGGGCAGAATTCTCGCGTAAGAATTTCCTTGAATTCCTCCCATGTCATGCTAGAAGCAGCCTCTGCGCCACGCGCATGAGCTACTCCATTCCACCATGTAAGCGCTCTGGATTCCAGGACACTGGAAGCATATAGGGTTCGTCTGTCTGAGGGGCATTGGGTGTGAAGGAAAGTGTTTTCTATTTTCTCAAGCCACTGGAGCATCACGGTGGCTCCTTCAAGACCTGTGAACTTTGGAGGGTTACCCGCGTTAAAGGACTTAATGTTATAACTCGAGGTGTTGTTTTGGCTCAAGGCTTGGGCTATCGCGGCGGCCATTTCCTGGGAACGTTGCTGTCTACGCATGCGCGAGGCTTCTCTTCTCTGAAATCGGCGAGATAGCGGAGGCATTCTATAAAAATTTTAATTTTAGTTAATATCTTGGTTTTAGCGCAAAGTTTTAATCTTATAAAGCTTGGTTTCACGGAGTCAGTTACAGTCAAAAGTTAGAGTAAAATAAATGACCCTAAATGCAGACTTAATAAAGGTAACAAATTCGAATCAAGAATCGGCAATTCATGTATCACCATGACTTTCCGAATTCCCAATTTAAAATGACTAGTAAACGAGTATTGGAGATTGACGATTCATGTATCACCATGACTTTTCAATCTTCAATATAAAACATACAAGAAAATGAGTATTGGAGGTTGACAATTCATGTATCACCATGACTTTTCAAGTCTCCAACCTCAGAACATAATCGTAAATGGAAATTGAAAATCAACTATTCATGTATCACCATGACTTTTCGGATTTTTAAATCCAACAAACGAATATGTAAGAAAAATCAATAAAAATCGAAATTCAGCAAAAATCGAAATATCGCGGAATAAAACATAAAATCATATACTGCGCAAGCGCGAGCATATTCATAAATAACGAGTAATTAACAATAAGCGCGCAAACATGAGATTTCTCTCATGCGCGAGAGGGGACTCTTAGGTATTCTAGGCCGTTACGTCTAACCACCTATCCTAAAGTCAACGAGCTCTGATACCAATCTGTAACACCCCGACCAAAGGCGGATTATACATCGGGGCGCCACATATTGTTTCATTACTCGTGACACTATTGGGTGTCAATATTTAATAAATACATTCATTCACGCATGCGCAACGTATACATAAGATATAAATAAACCAACATAATCAATATATTATAAATCATAATATTCGAACAGCAATAACTTGTCTTGGTACATTTTAATCTAGGTCCAAAATAAAGAAAACTTCCTATGTGTCCACAAGCTCCAAAACAGCTACTGCAAACCTGAACATGTGTTAAAATAAACGTCAAACACTTGCGTGTTGGTGAGAAATCAAGTTTAATGGATAATAATAGATAACAATAAATCTGCGCGCAACATGTGTATGTCTGGTTTTCAACAAGGGTGTAATCTGATCGGGACCAACTCTAAGATTCATAAGACTGCCAGTGCTCACAATTGAGCTCACAAACAAGACAAACTGTGTATGTGCAAACAAAAGAGAAAATCATAAACGATAGTTCTCCCGTGTTCATCTAATGGTACCATGAGAACTGCGGAATAGACCGACAAGACGGTTAATGATCCACACATACAAATAAACAGCCAAGTCTACGTCCTCAACACATGGGATACTGCGCGACTAAAGTTCATAAACAAGTTTAAGACTCTAAGTTTGTATGAACACATGAACATCCCAAAACATTAAAAATAAAAAGGGATTAGGTACGAGATTACTCACTTGATAAAGATGCGATGATAGATAAAGCAAGAACCAACTTTAAACAAGCACAAGTTAACCTATAAACAAGATTATTGTTTTAATGATTGGGTTAAGTCTTGATTATAAGTTAGCATAATTAGTAAGTAAATTATTATATATATATATATATTACCGGAAAAGCAGGGCAGAACAGGGAGGAAGACGGAGGCAGAGAGGGAGGCGGCAGAGAGCAAGGAAAACAGGAGAGAGTAAGTGTTTTGTGTGTGTAGTGTTATGAAAATATTATTATTTATAGGGAAACCCTAGGGAACACAATCCCTAGAAAAAGGGGAAAAGATCTCAAAAAGCAAAAGATTCCAAAAGCAAAAGATATCAAAAGATATGGCAGCAAGGAAAAAGAGAAAAAGGCTGACAGGGAACAGTAAAAAGGCATGGGAGAGGACAGATAAAGTTACTGGTTAAAGCATGGAAAAGCAGATCTCAAAAGATAATGTCAGTCACTTTTTCTACCAACCAATGAGGTTGGTACGCATGCTGCGCCGAAAGTAACTATTCAGACATTAGATAGGTTAGGTCAACAGCTCAGAAGACATGACAACAGCAACGGCTAGAATAAACAGAAGATACAAGGGTTAAGCGCGGGAAGGCTGAGTGCGCGAGCGCGAAGGCTGGCACAACAATCCTTAGCGCACTGCGGGAAGAATCACAAATCCTTAGCGTGCTGCGTGAAGAACTAGAATTCTAAGCGCATCGCGGGAAGAACATACATTCTTAGCGCATTGCGGGAAGAACATGCATTCTTAGCGCGCTGCGAGAAGAGTTCTCTTCACGCATCACAGGAACAAGATGTCTTCACGCAGGCTTCCATGTAAGGAGTCTGGCGCGTGGAGCTGCAGACATCCTTAGGCGGGAAGAACCAAAGGACAAGCAAAGAGTTAGAAGAAAGAGGGAAACAAGGCGTAAGGGCGGGACGGCGACAAGAGGGAAAAGAAGGCGGAAAGAGAGAAGGAAGAGGCGGGAAGGAAATATATATTATTATTATTATAAATAAATATTAAATCATAAAAGAAAGAGATCGGGTCAGAGAAACGGGTACCTGGGTCGGGTCGGATCAGGGCAGATGTCACAGTTCACACCCTCTGACTGTAAAACTCCATTAGTGGATTTTGAGGGTGTGACAAATTGGTATCAGAGTCATTGGTTATAGCGAACTTAAATTGTATTCATACTAGTCTATAACCGCAATGACACATTAGTTATAATTTTACGCACTGCATATATAAAAATATATTGTATATTTAGTTATTCGTTTTCTTTATCTTTTTACCTCATTCACTCATACGTGCGTAACACATACACGACTTATCCTGTAGGGATGTCGACGCCATCATCATCATCCGACCTAGTGTCTCACGCCCCTGGTAAGAAACCGCAGCTACCCGGCTCATCACCACCTCGAGTAGTCCCGACACTAGCAGACCCTGCACCGAAGAGACACCGCCCATCTGGAGACGTTTACGAGGACAACGGTAACTGGAGTTGGTACCTCAGTTTGATCGAACAGATGGTTTACCGTGAGCAAGTTCCACCACTACCTCTCCCAGGCTGTCCTATATCCTTCAACACGCTACCACCCATAACCGAACCAATGGAGCGTGCTTTCGCAGCTCTCGCTTCCTGTTTAGAGCGTGAAGTGGGCTTTATGCGCTCCATTTGATCGAAGGTTACTGAGGTGAAGGAGGATGGAGCTAATGATTGGAGGAGACTTACCTACCTGACCGAAGCCATGAAGGAAGTTCAGGATGCTCATGTGCAGCAAATGAAAGTAATGACCAAGATGCAATCAGAGATGATAGACTTGCAGAACGAAGTTTGGAAAGCAAGAGGCCTTGCAGCAATAGCTCTAGCTCGTTGTGAGACACTAGAGGCGCGAATTGCCCCTAACGCAGCAGGACAAGAAGAGGATCCTGAAGAAGATCCCGGGGAAGAACCTGAAGAAGATCCCGAGGAAGAACCCGAAGAAGATCCCGAGGAGGAACCCCTAGATGGAGAGGTTGTCTCCATCCAAACTTATATTTTTTTTCTATAATTTAAAGAATTGATTTTAAATACTTTGTAGTGAATACAATGGTTTTAATCATGAATTATTATTTGGATTATTATATGGTTGTGATGAGATGTTTCTATTTCTTTTTCTTTCTTTTCTACCTTATATTACATGTATGGTGTGTTGCATATGAAACCGAGAGTTCATATCTAACATTTTATGCTGTGATTCTAGGAGATGTCTGGAGGAAACGCTGGTCGTGGTCGCGGTATCATCAACATGGCCGTGGCAGAACTCCAAGCCTTGCTGAATGACCATGCAGCGGCAGCTGTAGCCGCGCATGTTCAGAATCAAGCCGGAGGTCTAGCCGGAGTCTGTTCTTTCAAGAAATACCTGGACTGCAAGCCCAATTCGTTTGACGGCACTGAGGGAGCCATAGGTTCCTGCGTTGGGCCGAGAAGGCAGAGTCAGCTTTTGAGATGTGTAACTATCCACCAGCCAGTAGGGTCAAGTTTGCTGCCGGAACACTGCAGGATTCCGCCCTCACCCGGTGGAACTCTAATGTGCAGATTCTTGGTTTGGAATTGGCAAATGCTATGAATTGGGAAGAATTCAAGAACATGATACGAGAAGAGTATTGTCCTAGAGAGGAAATCTCGAAGTTGGAATCGGAATTTTGGGCGTTAAAGATGTGGATTCTGAGATTGAAGCCTACACCACCCATTCCCATGAGCTGGCGGTAATGTGCCTGCGGATTGTAGATCCGCCAAGTAAGAGAATCGAGATGTATATGGATGGTTGGTACCCCAGATTCAGGTCATGGTGACGTCTTCTAAACCAACCACTATTCAGCAAGCGATCCGAATAGCCCACAAACTGACGGATCAAGAAGTGGCACAAGGTGCGTAGCACCTAGAGGTTCCACCTCTAAAACCCGTGACAACTCAAGCACTGACAACAACAACAACAACAACAAAAACAACAACAACAACAACAACACCACATGGGAATGGAAAGAGGAAGTTTGACAACATCAGGTCCTCATCATCGAACCCTCCACAGCAACAACAACACCGTAGACCTGAACTCACTCGGAACTTCAATAATCAGGGTTCCAACAACAACAACGGTGGCGGACAGGGTTCGAGTGGTTATGCTGGAAAGTACTCAAAGTGCAACAAGTGCAACTATCACCATGCTAGACCATGCGACCATATCAAGTGTTTGCGATGTGGTAAATTGGATCATCGGGCCAAGGACTGTAGGGGACTAGCGGGTATGGGTGCTCCTAAACAGCCTGCAACAACGAAAGGGTGCTTTGAGTGTGGTCAGGAGGGTCAATTCTGGAAGGATTGTCCAAAACTGAAGCAGAATGAGAGCAATGGAGGTAATAACAATAACGGAAACGGTAGTAAAGGTAGAGCTTTCGTCATTGGATCGGGCGAGGCCTACAGCAATCCGAATGTAGTTACCGGTAAGTTCCCTATGAACGACTGTTTTGCTTCTATTTTGTTTGACACTGGAGCTGATAGGAGTTTTGTATCGAAAGCCTTTAGTAAACTCTTAGATTTAACTCCAACCCCGTTATATGCTAAGTTTCCTGTTGAATTAGCTGACGGTAAGTCTATAGAAACAACTCATGTACTAGCGGGATGTAAGTTGAAACTGTCGGGTCATACTTTCGATATCGACCTCATACCCTTTACGCTTGGTAGTTTCGATGTTGTTGTCGGCATGGATTGGCTATCTGAAAATAGAGCTGAGATTATATGCCATGACAAGATTGTTCATATCACTACTCCTTCCGGCGAAATCATCTTGATACAGGGCAAAAAAGCGGCATGACCACCAGCATCATCGCCCTCATGAAGGTGCAACAATATTTACGAAAGGGTCATCCGGAGATCTTAGCTCAGGTAATTAAGAAACCCACGGAAGAGAAGCGGATCGAAGATATACCGATTTTCCAGAAGTTTTCTCGGAAGATTTTCCTGGACTCCCACCCATTCGACAAGTCGAGTTCCAAATCAACTTAGCCCCCGGTGCGGCACCTATAGCACGAGCCTTATATCGGCTCGCACCAGCGGAGCTCCAGGAGTTGTCCACTCAATTACAAGGCTTGTTGGATAAAGGTTTTATCCGACCTAGCTCATCACCTTAGGGAGCCCCTGTCCTATTTGTCTGAAATAAGGACGGAACTTTCCGCATGTGCATCGACTATCGGGAATTGAACAAGGTGACGGTCAAGAACCGTTATCCCTTACCCCGAATTGATGATCTTTTCGAACAGCTTCAAGGATCAAGTTACTACTCGAAGATCGATCTGAGATCTGGTTACCATCAATTGAGAGTGCGCGAAGAAGACATTTCAAAGACGGCATTCATAACTCGGTACAGTCACTATGAGTTTTAAGTTATGCCTTTTGGCTTAACCAACGCACCAGCCATATTCATGGACCTCATGAACCAAGTATGCAAGGCGTACCTCGACAAGTTTATTATCGTTTTCGTAGATGTTATTCTCTCTACTCCAAGAACAAGTCCGACCATGAAGAACACCTGAGGTTAATCCTGGAATTGCTAAAGAAGGAACAATTGTAAGCAAATCTTTCGAAATGCGAATTTTGGCTTCGCGAGGTTCACTTCTTAGGACATGTGATTAATGAGAGTGGTATCCATGTCGATCCAGGCAAGGTAGAGGCCATCAAAAATTGGGAAGCACCTAAGACTCCGACTGAGATGCGACAATTCCTAGGATTGGCTGGCTACTACTGACGTTTTATTGAGGGATTTTCAAAGATTGCTCAACCCCTCACCGCACTAACACACAAGGGTACTAAGTACAATTGGGGTGACGCGCAGGAGTCTGCCTTCAACTGTTGAAAACCAAACTCTGTAGCTCACCTATCCTAGCCCTCCCCGAGGGAACGGAAAATTTTGAGGTGGATTGTGACGCATCGATATAGGGTCTCGGTTGCGTGTTAATGCAACTCGAGAAGGTTATAGCCTATACCTCTCGACAGCTACGGATCCACGAGAAGAACTATACGACCCATGACTTGGAACTCGGAGCTGTGATGTTTGCTCTTAAGATATGGAGACATTACTTGTACAGTACCAGATTCACTATTTACACCGACCACAAGAGTCTCCGACATATCTACGATTAAAAGGAGTTGAGCATGCGACAGAGTCGTTGGGTCGAGTGATGTGTGAAAATGTATAATATAAATAAAGAACGAATCACAATTAAGCTTTAAATTTATAAAAACGAAAATCCTATAGAAACCACACAAAACCGGCAAGTGTACCGATCATAAATAGTATAGCATCAAGGAAGTCCGGATGTCGAACTCAAAGACACGTGAAAACGTTTATGATTAAGAAAACTCTAACCAAGACTTACCAAAATAATATTTATTTAATTTTTAAGTTTTTATTTAACTACTTAAATTAATTTAACTAAACGAAAACGTTTGACAAAACACTTTTAGAAAACTTTGATTTAAATTCAATATGTCAAAACGTCTACCTAGGAATGAATCATGTTGACAGAAATAACAAGACAATGGATTGAAAATATTCACGACATCGGTTATAAAAGATGACACAACCAAAACTTGTTTTAAGAAAGTCAAATTACCTCTCAGTCTCTCTAGCAATCTCTAACTTATTTTAGTTGATTTTAAAGAATAAACCGGAAAAACAATTATTAACGTGTTCAAATACCGACTCACCTCTCGGTCTCACCGACACACTAGCCTAATGAAAACGAATACTATGCAACCAAGGATAGAGGAACAATTTAACTTAACCCAAATTAAACCAACTAATTGCACATAAACACTCAAACTTGACAAGACAAAAACACGCTCTCGCGCGGTCTTAATTTTAACAAGTAAAAGCAACGAGACAATATTACTTCTTATCACCTCTCGGTCTCAAAGAAGGTGTATTTTAACTGATTTTAGATGATATATTACCCACTTATCCCTACGGTTGTACTTCCCGCAAATAAACCCAAAACACCAAGTAAAGAGTTTAACAAGCAATCAATTAATCAAAACCAATTCAATTAACTAATGCAAGAGGATTATAAGCAATAACAAATAAAACACAGCCATCACACACAATCTAATTTATGGTTTAGTTAAACTTTACATCAATAATTTAAGTCTTGAACATTAACAATCCATTAAACAAGTCAAAACTACTCAACAATCATCTATCCTAGGTAGAACAAACAAGTTTAACTACTCATTGATTTTGGACAGCCATGCATACTTAAGAAAAACATCACAAACATCATCATAAACATTATCAAACTCATTCAAGATCCAAACAATATCAATAACAACTCAAACTATCAATCAATTGCAAAACAATTCAAATCAAAAGACCAAATCAATAGAGTTAGGGTTCTTGAACAATAATTAAAGTTTAAAGATGTATACTCAAGGTTTATGGCTGAGATTTGTGATTGTTTGAAGCCCCTAGCTGCTGCCCAAGATCACCTCTTCCTTCTCCAGCCGCCAAAAGACACCAGCCGTCCTGCTTTCTTCTTTTTTTTCTTCTTTTCTTGCCGGCGGCTGACTTCCGATCGCAACCCTTGCTGCCCAATTAGGGTTTTGTGAATTTCGGGTTTATGATGAGATTATGGCAGATTTCACTTGTTATTATCATAATATAATATAACATAAGGCTTTTAAGATGTGGGCTTGGGTCGGGCCTTGATTAAACTTTGAAACTTTGACACTTAAACCCTCCAAGTTCTCTTTTTCTTGCGTTTTTTTTCCAAATCTTTCCATAACCTACACAAAACATTTCAACTTTGTAAAACTTTGCACTTAACCCCCTAAACTTACATAAATTTGATATTAAATCATTAAAACATTATAAAATTGTAAGGAAATATAAGTGTGTTATTCAACACATCAAACATCCCCACACTTAAACCTTTTTCGTCCCTGAAAAAGTCTAATGCAGTTAGATCAGAATCGGAAAATCAAAGTTAAATCAAACATATAGGTTATATTTTAAAGCTCAGAAAAACGCAAAAACCGCGATCATCGATATTGTTGTCCACCTAAACCCATGCCTTAATCTTTACCGGGACAAATAAGATCCGACAATAATATTACTTAGTGGTTTACACAATTAAGACCCGCTTATTTTCAGCTTTTACCGGACCAGACCACCCCAACTTGACATAAACCTCAAAGTTAGCAGAATTAAAACTTTGTTGCTCAATATTTATGAGTAGTTAATACGATCAAGGGTATTGTTTATCCACCTAAGCTTAAGCATCAAAGTCTACCAAGCAGCCATTAGACATGATTAAGGTTCAATTATTTATAGCCAGTGCTCCCCACAACATGATATACCCCCCGTTATCAAGCAATACTCCAAATCCATAACCATAGGTGAGTATGCAAAATTTTATCTGTAGGGCTTGCATATAGCGTGTCCCTTGTGGTCCGTTTCTTAATGGTAATGAGACGCGAGCAAGGGGACCCCACATGACTAACAGCGTGGATGATCAAGTCTGTAGTGTATTTGTACTTTCGTACGTTTTGTGATCATGTTTATAGACTTATAAGGGTTTGCTCTTTGGCTTTATTTTAAATATACACAACCCCACTTAGGAATTGTGAATACCCAGCTAAATAGATTGCATACAGACCCATGGTCTCCGGACCCGAAGCATCCCATCAATACAGGATTTAAGGTTATAAAACCATACGCCGATGAGGTGTAAAACACTAAACTAGCATTTTAAGATTTATATCACAGGCTACACGGCATACTCTAACGTTAAACCTACCCAAGCATCATATGATAACCTATTCAGATTTTTTTTAAAACTCATGATATTTTCACTTTTTCATACCAAAATTTGAGGCTTGAGTATGGCCCGACCTTTCATTGCTTATTTTCCACGGACAAAACGCTTTACCCACAAAAGATTTCCGTTTAACCGTTTTATCAAATTTGCCCTTTCATTTTCAAGGCTGAGCCTACCGACACATCCCAAGTTAAGTGCGTTTTCTTTTATTTATCTCATATTTTATTAGTTTGAAAAACCGATTTCCGAATAAATATCATCATCTCCGACTTTAACGTAAAAGAAACTAAAAACAAGGGACATTTTTAATTTTTTTATTATTTTTATTTATTTTTTATTTTTTTTTATTTTCTTTTACAACTAAGTAAAATAAATTTTTACAACTAAGTAAAATAAATTCCAATTCCCACACTTAGAACGAAATCGTCCTCGATGAGAACAAGGAAAAGAAATAAAATAAAAATAAAACGTAAAGCATAAAATTAAAACTTTAAAGAACAGAAATTAAAATAGAGAACGGGTTACTCCCCTGGTTTAGATGCAGATTCTTCATCAGCTGTGTATGACTCAAACGAACGACCGTATAGCATTTCATTCGCGGCCGCAACCTCGGGTGAACCAGTTCCAAAACGCCATCAGAGCTACCATGCGCATAATAATACCTGTAGCAACTCAAACTCGCTCGCATGTAGCGGCGTACAAAACAGAAAACAGAAACATAAGAAATAAACATATTTTTGTGTTTTTGAATTTTTTAATTTTTTGATTTTTTAAATATTTATATTTTTTTTGTATTTTTTGTATTTTTATTTTTTTATAAATAGAAATAAAACAATAAAAACAAAAAGTAAAGGGAATCATAATACAAACTCTACAACTCGGGCTGTCTCCCGAGTGATGCATCCATCACGACTATTCCTCGGTGAATGAGTCAAGGTAGAACACCTCGACTGTCTGATCAGTTATCAGCTCTCCAATGTAGTGCTTCAATCTATGACCGTTCACCTTAAACTTCCCGCTTCGGTCTTGTATCTCAATCGTGCCATACGGGAAAGCCTCAGTGACCGTGAACGGTCCCGACCATCGGGATTTCAACTTTCCCGGGAATAACCTCAACCGTGAATTATACAATAAAACCTTATCCCCACACTTGAACTGCTTATTACCCTTCAGCTTTCTATCATGCAGTTCCTTCGTCAGCTCCTTATACCGAAATGATTGTGCATATGCGTGATCCCGGAGCTCCTCCAACTCGTGTAACTGATTGAAACGTGTTCTCTCAGCGACGGATAAATCAAGATTAACCCTCTGAAGGGCCCATGAAGCGCGGTGTTCCAATTCAACAGGAAGATGACATGCCTTCCCATAAATCATCCGAAATGGTGTGGAACCAGTCGGAGTCTTGTAGGCTGTACAGAAGGCCCACAGAGCGTCATCTAATTTGTCGGACCAATCCCGACGACTTGAACCAACCGTTTTCTCGAGAATACGTTTGATTCCCCGATTACTCACTTCTACTTGCCCACTGGTCTGTGGGTGGTAGGCGGTCGCAAGCCGGTGGGTGACCCCATAGCGCTGCAACGCCTTCTCCATCTGCGCATTGCAGAAGTGAGTACCTCGATCACTGATCAAGGCTTTCGGGACTCCATAACGGGAAAACAAACCTTTTAAAAATCTCATTACAACTCGGGCGTCATTAGTGGGCAATGCTTTGGCCTCGACCCACTTGGAAACGTAATCAACAGCCACAAGAATATACTTGTTCCCTCTAGACGACGGGAACTGGCCCATAAAATCGATACCCCAAATGTCAAAAACCTCGCATACCTGAATCGCATTTTGGGGCATCTCATTCCGGGATGAGATATTACCAACACGTTGACATCGGTCATAATTTTTAACAAACTCATGTGTGTCTTTGAAAATAGAAGGCCAATAGAATCCAGAATCAAATACCTTCTTCGCTGTCGAACTCGCACCGTGGTGACCTCCTGTTGGTCACACATGACAATGGCTCAAAATCTGCCATCCCTCCTTTGCATCTACACATCTCCTAATTAACTGATCAGCACCAACACAGAAAAGATACGGGTCGTCCCATAGGTAGAACTTAACATCAGCAAAGAATTTCTTCTTTTGCTGGTAAGACATCTTCGGGAGGTAAAAGTCCATCAGCAAGATAGTTTGCGAAGTCAGCGAACCATGGAAAACCCTCCTCCTGTGCCTTAACGAACATGAGACTTTCAGTCGGAAAACGGTCGTTGATCCTGCCCCCCGAATCTCCTAACTCAGCACCTTCTAGACGTGAAAGATGATCGGCCGCAACATTCTCGGCCCCCTTTTTATCACGGATCTCAATATCAAACTCTTGAAGCAACAGGATCCAACGGATAAGACGAGGTTTGGCATCCTGCTTGCTGAAGAGATAACGAATAGCAGCATGATCCGTATAAACAATCGTTTTGGACAAAACCAGATAGGACCTAAATTTGTCGAAAGCAAACACCACAGCTAAAAGCTCCTTTTCGGTGGTGGTATAGCTTTCCTGTGCGCCGTTTAAGGTCCGGCTCGCATAGTAGATCGGATGGAAATATTTATCCTTCCGTTGTCCAAGAACTGCTCCGACTGCGAAGTCGCTAGCGTCACACATCAACTCGAATGGTGACGACCAGTCGGGAGCAACCATGATCGGGGCGTTAACGAGTTTGTCTTTTTGAAGATCAAACGCCTCGATACAATGCTCGGAAAAAACAAATGGAGCATCCTTCTCCAAAATTTTGGTCATGGGTCTCGCGATTTTTGAGAAATCTTTAATGAACCGGCGGTAGAACCCGGCATGACCTAGAAAACTACGAATGGATCTCACAGAGGTGGGTGGGGGAAGATTAGAAATGGTCTCGACCTTCGCTTTGTCAACCTCTATCCCCGCACTCGAGATCCGATGTCCCAGAACAATGCCCTCACGAACCATAAAATGACACTTCTCCTAGTTAAGGACTAGGTTGGTATCAACGCAACGGGACATCATCCTCTCAAGATTAAACAATGATCGAAGGAACTCCCAAATACGGAAAAATCGTCCAAGAATACCTCCATGGAGTCCTCGATCAGATCATGGAAAATGGCCACCATACACCTCTGGAATGTGGCTGGAGCGTTACACAGTCCGAACGGCATACGTTTGTAGGCAAACGTACCGTAAGGGCAGGTGAAAGTGGTTTTCTCCTGATCATCGGGAGCTATGGGAATCTGGAAATACCCGGAGAAACCATCCAAGAAGCAGTAGTACTGCTGACCCGCTAAACGCTCCAACATTTGATCAATGAAGGGTAAAGGAAAGTGGTCTTTCCTGGTGGCATCATTCAGTCGGCGATAGTCGATGCAGGCTCGCCATCCCGTCACAGTCCTCGTGGGAATAAGCTCGTTCCTCTCGTTGGTGACGACAGTTATACCACCCTTTTTAGGAACCACTTGGACTGGACACACCCAAGCACTATCAGAAATGGGGAAATGATCCCCGCATCAAGGAGTTTAATGATCTCCTTCTTTACCACCTCTTGCATTTTCTGATTGAGCCGCCGTTGCGGCTGGACGACAGTTTTGAAATTTTCCTCCATGAGGATTTTATGAGTGCAAAACGAAGGGTTGATACCCTTGATGTCGATATCTTCCATGCAATTGCCTCTTTGTGCTCTCGTAGCACCCTCAACAACTTCTCCTTCTCGACCTCCATCAAAGCAGATGCAATGATAACCGGAAACTTCCTCTCTTCATCTAAAAATGCGTAATCAGGATGGGCAGGCAGATCCCTAAGCTCTAAGGAAGAAGGAGGACTCTCGACCGAAGGTCGGTCCATCGGATCGTCTCGTACGATCTCGGCAGACACGCCAGATTCAGGGGTATGCGACTCGGTGTCGTCATCTAAGGACTGATTGGTCATGGCAACCATCTCAATCTCAGGAATCTCCCTATCGAGAATCTGGGTGTCGGAGGCAGATCCTCCACAGATCTCGCTGAAAAACTCTCCAACATGTGCCATGATGGTATCGATGAAGTATAAGGAGTCATCAGCAGACAAGTTTTGTTTTGAGTATAATTTTGTATAGCGTGTAATAAAAACAGACCATATTATTAACCACACTCAATTGGAGTTGTATTCAGTTGTTTAAGCATTAAAGTACCTTGTTTCATTCAATTTGCAACACATTTTGCAAATCATGGTAATCGATATGCGACATGGTTCACTAAACTTGATGTTTTGAATTAGAAATTCATATGGTCCACTGAAAATTGAATTATTACTTACTCAAATAAACAATCATTGATATGGTCCGGTGACATTGAATTAATAATTTTGCATTTGAAATTGAATGAATTTGTTGGTTTGAATTTGTTTTTGGTTGACGTAATTACAATTTTGAATAACAAACAACTTTTGAATCTCACATGTTCGGCCTGCAAATTGATATGTAAAAATGGAAGAGGAAAATGAGAGAAGAAATCGTGAATTAGTATTAGGTTATTTACATTTATGCCACTACGTAGTTTTAAATTGGAATTGACACTCATGGTGTAAAGTGTCGCGTGTATTTTTGTACGATAACCAATCCCTATATATATGTATATATATATATATATGTATGTATGTATGGTAGGGTTAATGTAAAAAAACAAAACTTTCGTAAAAAGCATAAGAATAGATTTAGGTCACAGAATCTAAAGATCTAGTGTTGAGATTAGTTTATAAAAACTGTATAGTTTTCTTTTTACACAATATAGTGTCCTATTTATATGGTGTGCTTATTTTAAAGACTTCTTACACTTCTCACAAAACAATTGTTTTTATTTGAACTCTCTTATATTATATATATACACTAGTTTTTGTCCCTTGTATTACGGGGTTATTTTATATTATTTGTTTTATATGCCAAAATCTCCTTTGTACATTTTTGTTTTGCTTTCTCTGGCTTACACGTATATGTTAAATTTTTGCAGTTGTCGATAGCATCACGATTCACGATGGCTTACCTCTTTTATTTCATCATCACCATGGATTAACTCTCTATCTTGATATCATTGCTGTCGTCTACCATCAACGGCATACCGTCTTCAACCACAAACCACGACTGTCATTAGAACACTGTTCTCGCATATTCCACTATCGGCTTTACAACACCTGATTTACGGTTTCGTGGTGGTTTTAGCACCACCTGATTTAGGGTTTCGTGATGGTTTTAGCACCACCTGATTCGGGGTTCTTCATTTGGAGATAGTCGATGTGGAAAACCTAGGTGGTGGCAAGGAATGGTCGGCCCAAGATGAGTGGGACACTATCGTCATCGTTCATGTCCAGGATGACAAAGTCCACCGGGAAGATGAACTTGTCGACACGAACAAGCATGTTCTCGACCACACCTCGGGGGTAATTTACAGAACGATCAGCAAGCTGGATACTCATACGGGTAGGCCTCGGTTCGCCTAGACCCAACTTGCGATACACGGAATACGTCATGAGATTAATACTGGCACCAAGATCTGCCAGCGCATGGACGACCGTATTATCACTCAAGATGCAGGGAATCGTGAAACTCCCAGGATCGGACATCTTTTCCGGTAACTTTCTCTGCAAAACTGCAGAGCAACCAGCACTCAGTGAGATGGAAGAGACCTCAGCTAACTTCTCCTTATTAGAAAGAATATCCTTAAGGAACTTTGCATATTTCGGCATTTAAGTTAGTGCCTCAAGGAATGGAATGTTAAGGTGAAGTTGCTTCAGGAGATCAAGAAATTTAGTGTTCTGCTCCTCGTCTCTATCCCTGCGGACTCTCCCGGGAAATGGGAGTCTAGGTTTGTAGACTCTCGGTGGTGTGCTGGGTAATGGCTGGTCCTCGGCCTGTGCTGTACTTCCTGGGCATCGCCTCTGATGCACCTTGGCCGGTGGAGACTCCATCTGAATCTCCTCGTCTACCTGCTCCTCCACATCTACCGCAGGCCCCTGATTCACTGGCTTACTATGTGCCCCTGCACCGCTCCTCGTCGTCACCGCCTTCGCGAAGGCCTTCGGATTCTGCTCAGTGTTACTCGGAAGTGTACCTGGCGGCCTCTCATTTAGACGATTCGCTATCTCTCCCATCTGCCTCTCAAAATTTTGAATTGACGCCCCCTAATTTCTCATGAATGACTCGTGTTCCCGAAATTTCTCTTGAGTCTCTTTGTGACGGGAATCCTCTCGAGTCATAAGCTGCGACAGCATCTGAGTCTGCTGTGCCATCATCTCCTCCAGCGTGGGCTTCTTCTCCCCACCACTCGCTCCTTCACCGGAATCCTGGAATAGACTCTGACGCGGCTGGAAGCCGGAATGATTTCCGTTCCTCCAGTTAGGATTTTGGTTACCTCTCCAACCCGAATTATAAGAATTAAAAGAATTAGGGTTTCGGTTCGGATTGTTAACATAGTCGACTGCCTCCTCCTGGAAACCTACGGGGCATTGAACGGTATCGTGTCCCCCTCTGCAGATCTCGCATAACTTACTTTTTACCTGCAGGTCCTTCACAATCTTCGCTAACGCCTCAACCTGTGCCGCGAGGGCGGTGTTCGTGTCGACTGAATGTATGCCGCGTGATAACGCGTCGACGGTTTTGGTGCTCTTAGAAGGTGGTCGCTGGTATCTACTCATGGCTAAACCGTTAAATAAGGCAATGCACTCATCGGTATCCTTTGTCGTCAATAAGTTGCCTCCTGCAGCAGTGTCAAGCATATTGTGAGTCGCGTAAGTCATCCGTTATAGAACTTTTCAACAACCGCCCAGTCCTGCAAGCCGTGGTTCGGACATAAAGCAAGTAGGTTTTTGATCTCTCCCACGCCTCGTAGAAACTCTCAGCGTCCTCCATCTGGAAAGAATGAATCTGGTTACGCAAACGAGCGGCCTTAGCCGGAGGATCGTATTTTTCCAGGAACTGGGTCTGCATGGCAGCCCAACTAGAAATGGATCCCTGTGGGAGGGACTCAAGCCACAGACTCGCCTGATCAACGAGTGAGAATGGAAAGATGCGGAGTTTGATGGCGTCTTCGGATAAGTTGGCAAGATGAAACGTGTCGCAAATACGTGCGATGCGAGTTTGATGTGAATGCGGGTTTTCGTGGAGCAACCCGTGAAATTGAGCAGAGTGGGAAATGGTGTTCAGAACGTTTTATGGAATCTGCCAGGTCGTTTGAACTCCTATAGCTGGTGGAGCAATGCTGGATCTCGCGCCAGCATCGATCAGACGGGCCCGGTCTGCGACTGTCCTCCTTGGTGGTGCGTCGGCCATAATCCTATCCCTAACGATGGGTTCAGATAAAGTAGGAGAAGAAAACGTATTACCGACGGATGTAGATGAACTGGAAGACGGTTTAGTACGACGTCTCTCAAGAAGCTCTCTCTCTGGTTCGGGAAATCCTTCAACTTCTGGTGGTCCTAGAGATCGAGTACGTCGCATACAACTATTTAAAATAAAAAAAAGAAATTATAATTATCTGAACTATTTTAAACTAACAAACAAAACAATTAAGAAAGACAAGTAGTAACAAAGCAAGTCTTAACTCGAGTCGTTCTTAATACGCCTCTAACCGTGTCCCCGGCAACGGCGCCAAAAACTTGATATGTGAAAATGTATAATATAAATAAAGAACGAATCACAATTAAGCTTTAAATTTATAAAAGTGAAAATCCTATAGAAACCACACAAAACCGGCAAGTGTACCGATCATAATAGTATTGCATCAAGGAAGTCCGGATGTCGAACTCAAAGACACGTGAAAACGTTTATGATTAAGAAAACTCTAACCAAGACTTACCAAAATAATATTTATTTAATTTTTAAGATTTTATTTAACTACTTAAATTAATTTAACTAAACGAAAACGTTTGACAAAACACTTTTAGAAAACTTTGATTTAAATTCAATATGTAAAAACGTCTACCTAGGAATGAATCATGTTGAAGGAAATAACAAGACAATGGATTGAAATATTCACGACACCGGTTATAAAAGATGACACAAACAAAACTTGTTTTAAGAAAGTCAAATTACCTCTCAGTCTCTCTAAAAATCTCTAACTTATTTTAGTTGATTTTAAAGAATAAACCGGAAAAACAATTATTATCGTGTTCAAATACAGACTCACCTCTCGGTCTCACCGACACACTAGCCTAATGGAAACGAATACTACGCAACCAAGGATAAAGGAAAAATTTAAATTAACCCAAATTAAATCAACTAATTGCACATAAACACTCAAACTTGACAAGACAAAAACCCGCTCTCGCGCGGTCTTAATTCTAACAAGTAAAAGCAACGAGACAATATTACTTCTTATCACCTCTCGGTCTCAAAGAAGGTGTATTTTAACTGATTTTAGATGATATATTACCCACTTATCCCTACGGTTGTACTTCCAGCAAATAAACCCAAAACACCAAGTAAAGAGTTTAACAAGCAATCAATTAATCAAAACCAATTCAATTAACTAATGCAAGAGGATTATAAGCAATAACAAATAAAACACAGCCATCACACACAATCTAATTTATGGTTTAGTTAAACTTTACATCAATAATTTAAGTCTTGAACATTAACAATCCATTAAACAAGTCAAAACTACTCAACAATCATCTATCCTAGGTAGAACAAACAAGTTTAACTACTCATTGATTTTAGACAGCCACGCATACTTAAGAAAAACATCACAAACATCATCATAAACATTATCAAACTCATTCAAGATCCAAACAATATCAATAACAACTCAAACTATCAATCAATTGCAAAACAATTCAAATCAAAAGACCAAATCAATAGAGTTAGGGTTCTTGAACAATAATTAAAGTTTAAAGATGTATACTCAAGGTTTATGGCTGAGATTTGTGATTGTTTGAAGCCCCTAGCTGCTGCCCAAGATCACCTCTTCCTTCTCCAGCCGCCAAAAGACACCAGCCGTCCTGCTTTCTTCTTTTTTTTCTTCTTTTCTTGCCGGCGGCAGACTTCCGATCGCAACCCTTGCTGCCCAAGTTAGGGTTTTGCGAATTTCGGGTTTATGATGAGATTATGGCAGATTTCACTTGTTATTATCATAATATAATATAACATATGGCTTTTAAGATGTGGGCTTGGGTCGGGCCTTGATTAAACTTTGAAACTTTGACACTTAAACCCTCCAAGTTCTCTTTTTCTTGCCTTTTTTTTCCACATCTTTCCATAACCTACACAAAACATTTCAACTTTGTAAAACTTTGCACTTAACCCCCTAAACTTACATAAATTTGATATTAAATCATTAAAACATTATAAAATTATAAGGAAATATAAGTGTGTTATTCAACACATCATCGAGCTACTTAAGGATTATGATTGTGCCATCAAGTACCACCCTGGCAAAGCCAATGTAGTGGCTGATGCTCTCAGCAGAAAGGAAACCGATAAGCCTAGACGAGTGCGAGCATTACAACTCACGATTCATGCCAACTTACCTGATCAGATTCGGGATGCTCAACTTGAAGCTTTGAAAGACGATAACCTCCAGTCAGAACTCATGCGGGGCATGGATAAGCAGCTTGAAACCAAATCAGACGGGGTTCGATATTTCGAAACCGGATCTGGGTCCCTCGATTCGGAGACTTGAAATAATTTGGTGATGGACGAAGCACACAAGTCCCGATATTCCATTCACCCTGGCTCAGATAAAATGTACCATGAACTAAAGGCACTTTACTGGTGGCCAAACATGAAGCCGACATTGCCACCTACGTGAGCAAATGTTTGACTTGTGCAAGAGTCAAGGTGGAATATATTAGAAACCATCTGGTCTGTTGCAACAACCGGAACTCCCAACGTGGAAATGGGAACACATTTCCATGGATTTCATCACGGGATTACCCAAAACACCGACTAGATGCGATACCATCTGGGTGATCGTTGATCGGTTGACGAAGTCTGCGCATTTCTTAGCGATCAAGGAATTGGACAAAATGGAAAGACTGACTCGCATCTACATGAAAGAAGTAGTGTCTAGACACTGAGTTCCTGTCTCAATCATATTTGATCGAGATTCTCGTTTCACTTCGCACTTTTGTAAGTCACTACAGAGCGCACTAGGCACCCGCCTTGATATGAGCACAGCATACCATCCTCAAACGGATGGGGAGAGTGAATGCACCATTCAGACCTTGGGAGACATGTTGCGTTCATGCTTGTTGGATTTCGGAAAAAGTTGGGAACCCACTTGCCCCTTGGTAGAGTTTTCGTATAATAACAGCTACCACACAAGTATTAAAGCAGCGCCGTTTGAAGCGTTGTACGGATGAAAGTGTCGATCACCTCTTTGCTGGGCAGAAGTGGGTGATAGCCAAATCACTAGTCCCGAACTTGTGCTAGAAACCTCAAAAAATATTTTCCAAATCCGGAATCGCATAGCAGCAGCATGAGATCGCCAAAAGAGTTACGCCGACAAGCGCCGAATACCTCTGGAATTGCAAGTAGATGACAAGGTTTTACTTAAAGTCTCACCTTGGAAAGGTGTAGTTCGCTTTGGAAAGCGAAACAAACTCAACCCATGATACGTTGGCCCATACCGGATAACTGAACGTATTGGTCCGGTAGCGTATCGATTGGACTTACCAATAGAACTCAGTGGCGTACACAACGTTTTCCACGTATCCAACTTGAAGAAATACCTTTCTTATGAAACACAAGTAGTTCCTTTGGGCGAGTTGCAAGTTGATGAACAGTTAAGCTTCATCGAAGAACCAGTCGAAGTTTTGGATTGGGAAACCAAAACACTCAAACAACAGCAAGATTCCCATCGTTAAACTTCGATGGAACTCAATACGTGGACCATAGTTCACGTGGGAACGTGAGGATCAAATGCTGAAAAGTATCCTCACCTTATCGAAGGGCTAACCAAGCACCGAAAAACCGCGAAAATCGACAAACCGTCAGAATACACCAGAGGTATGAATTAAATTTCGGGACGAAATTTCTTTCTACGGGGGGATGATGTGACAAACTGAAAATTTTTGCCTTTTTCAGACACTCATCGCGACTTGACACAAATTTTCGGGACAGAAATTCTTTCACCATGGGAATGATGTGACACTCGTCAATTTCAGTTTAACTCCGTTAATTCAAACTTAAGATCACACGAACTGTAACGCATATCTCATTACATTTAAATTAGGGTTTAAATGATGCATGACAATCACTACACAAGTAGTCTTTAAGAATTTCACCGAATCACACACGAGTCGCCTCAAACCGTTGGTGAACAAACAATAAATATCATAAAGTATTTGATAATTATGTGTTACGTTTATGTGCTACTTAGTGATTACATATATAACGTTAATTCATGTGGAAAATAAACTAAATTGTGCTAGAAATTGATTAACTAGAAGATTAGGGTGTTAAGTGTAACATAATTAATAATACAATCAACTTATTACCCAACCCTAACTCCCTCCCCCCCTAGCGATCGATCTCTCCCTCTCTCCCTCTAATGGCAGCCGTAACCCACAAACCACACACACATATAATTATTTTCAAGCTTGGTTGAAGGATTCAAGGTGCTAGATTGGTAATTAACATCCTCTCTAGCTATTTTAATGATTTAATTATGATATTGAGCATGTTAATTAAAACCCTAAATCATGAAAGTGATGATTTAAGATAAGTTAGGGTTTAATTGTGTGTTTGTTGATGAATACTAGTGACTTGATAAGTAGTTGTATTGTTTTTGATTTTTAATCACATGTTTCTTGAAATTGAAATTTGAAGTAAAACCCTAGATATGCATGAAAGATGAAATTGAGATGCATGGTTTGTGAATTATGTATCCAGAGGGTTGTATGCATGATTTCTAGTTCATAGGTTAATAATATGTTGAGTTTTGATGAAAACTAATGCTAGACAGATTCTTGAATTAGTGTTTAAATGACTGTACCCCGATGTTAATACTGTATTTGGACGTGATTATTGATTCTATGATGTAGTAGGTCGATTCTAGTTTCTAAAAAGTCTTAGTTTGTAATTTCTTGACGTATAAAAGTTAGTTTTTATTATTTTACAAATCTGTTGTGCAAGTCTGATTCGGGAAGTCTGCTGATAGGTTGTTTTGTAATTAATATATATCAAAAACGACAAGACCAATTGAGGTCATTCCACTTCTGGAAGTTAATAATTTGAATTAGGAATCTGACCCAATTGGTTTGGTATTATTTGGAATTACCATGAAATGGGAATTACAAATAACATTCTGTTGCGCATGATAATGACTACTATGTGTTTGCTGTGATGTTTTGATCATTGTGAGAAAACCGTATGTGATAAAAATATAATAAAAATAATTTTAGAAACCTAAATCACGTGCTTTTATGTGATGATTTTTGGTGATTTATTTGATATGTTATGATTTATTAAATAGAGTAATCTTTTGCAGTAAAAATCTGTTTGGATAAATTAGCTGCTGAATTACTTGAATTAGCATGAAAAATGATTTGTTGATCGATGTTTGCTATATTATGACTTATTTGCCCTTGTGGGGAATAGTTGCTAGTAATGTACAATGGTAACACTTAACACTTAATACCTGTTCACACATGTAACTAATCACCAACGTGTTTTTTGAGTTACACATGTTTCACAAATTAACACGAACACATCTCATGCATAAGTTTTATGTGTCGAGTCTAGGGACTCACTCGTAGTTCAAATACTTAGAAAATCTCGTTTGTTTTTGGAGCACTAGTGAGGATTTTCTGTGACACACACCTTTCTTGGATCTTTTTTGTTATCTTTGCAAACAATGAGTTTCACGACCCCTTTTACTCTTTTTAAAAACTTTTATTAGGGGGAGATAACATACTCCAACAATGTAGATTTTGTTACTTTATTATATATAACTTGTAAGGCTAAGTGGCAAACAAACCAACTAAAGTCCTTCTAAACATTGAACCGGTTAATATTTGGATAATGGCGAGTCACCTTTGAGTAGTACTACTGGGTTTGACAAACCCCACCCAACTCTAGACTTGACTGTAAGTCGAGTGGGTGTAATCTTAGCTAACACATTAACATGGTCGTGGTTGACATGGTGGCAAGAAAATCGTTAAACAGTCAGCTTCGGTGTCGAACACTTAGTAATGCATGCTTGTTAGGTTAGCTACCTATTAATATATAATTGACTTAACATTATCTGGTAACTCAAAAACGCAAACGCTTTATTTGTATAAACTTGTGAATTCACCTACCCTGTGTTGACACTTTTGGTATGTTATTCTCAGGTAGCCGAGGCGGGCGCGCAGTATAGGACATACATTCGCTAAACACCATTGTTTTAAAAACTTCTTTTAATTTTTATCTTGATAACTTGGGTTTTTAAGTCCACCTGTTTGGCCCAACTTTTTTGCTTTACAATTTACGCTTCCGCATTTCATTTAAGACTTGATATCTTGTTGGTTTTGAAAACTTTAAATATGGTGTTTGATTATAACTAATGATTCCGATCCTGTTAGTTCACACCCTATGACGGTAAAACTCCGTTAGTGGATTTTGAGGGTGTGACAGTAATCATTTATTTTTGTTTATTATCTAAGGTAATAACAATCATAATATTTATCTGAACTTTCTTGCTAATCAACCTTCCATCAATCTGGCCAATTATGATTTTTTTATTATCTTATTTAATTCTACATCAAAAATAAACTTAACAACCAATTAAACACGGTCTATATTTCTTAATCAATAAAACTTGTTTCATTCTAATCTCCATTAACAACCAATAGAATATTGAACATGGAGAACTTCAATGATAACCATTAACTATGTAAACCTATATCAATACAGCCGACACTAATTTTTTACGTTTCATAATATCGTTATGATGTTGTGTTATTATATATATAGTTATGTTCATGTTTTCTTTGTCTAAATCTATATCAATTACCTTTCACAATTCTATTTTGATGTTGTGTTATTGTTTGTATCAACGTAGTGTGTTTCTGAAAAAAAAATGACTGTTAGTGTGTTTTTCATGAGATCAGCTTCATTAGTTTCTTAGAGTGATATATGTTCCTTCACCTATTTTATTTTGTAAGACAAGTTTTGATGTTTGTATCTAATGTCTTAGTTGTCATTAAATGTGTCATCTCTTCTAATTTGTTTCCCAGTTAGTAATCTCCATGACTTATTTATTTTACACACACTTGTATTTTATATCTAGTGTGTTATTCATCATCAAGTGTGTTATGTCTTTTAATTTATTCCCATGTTAGTATTAACGATGACTATTATTTATTAAAATAGTTATGTATTCTTTTGTAAGGCCCTGTTTCCGGTGCCTCGCTTTAAACGTTGGATTTACTCATAAACACAGTTCTAAATATCAGAGTTAATTAAAGCTTTTCGCGGAATTATAACTTCAAACATATTTTACAAAATCATTCAAATCTTTCTAAATTAAACATCCTTCGTCTTTCAAATTAAATATAAAACATAATAACATCATAAAATTATCCTTGAGATGCCAATATCTTCGTTCCAATGCCATGTGTCTTAAATCAAACGAGCTGCATCAACCTATTCACATGCGTGCATACTAAAAGTCATATACGCTGAGTGTGTTCTATTTAATCAGGCAACATACAATACATACACATACTTACTTATAAATATGTATTCGAAGATACATATCACATTCTTAACCTGTTACCTTTCTTTGTACATACTTTCATTCTTTCTTTCATATATAACTAACTATTTGATTTAAAGAGCATTTCTCCCTATAACCTTCGCACATATTATTAGGGTCTGCAACCCTTTAACCTTCACAGATATTATAAGGGTCCGCAACCCTTTAACCATACATTCCATTCATCCTTTAATCATGCATACCTTTTTTCTTATATAACATACTTTTGTACATACTCATTTCATTACTTACCTTCATACATACATATTTTATACTAGACATACTACACATTACTTTCCTTGACGGTACGTGCAATATTTGAAGATCGTTCACCCACCGACAAGCATTCATTCATAACACTCATACATACTATCACATCAATCATCATAGCATACACGTACCATTTAAGATAAGTGTATTAACATTCACATCTAGCATTCACACAGCCCTGAAACATAACAAGGAAATGGGGCTAGAAACTCACCTGAGCTCGGTTCTTTTCAGAGTTAATGATACCTCCTTTCCTTAACTGAGCACGGCTAACTGTATAACAATTGCACGTATCAATTAACTATCCCTAACCATATCATATTTCTAGTATAATATAACCCTCAACGAACGGGGGTCCGGTGGCAGCGCCCCTGGCAGCGGGGTTCTAGGGGCGGCAAACCCTAGCGGGATCCAAGAGGCAGAGCCCCTCCCAGGGGTTAAGTTTCCAGGTCAGCTTGGAAGAATTTTATTTTCATTAATAAGTCTTTACTAAAAACCTCATCCGAAAACCGAAGTTTAATTAGTAATAAAATCAAATCTTCATTTTAAACGTTACCTTTCATTATTAATTAATTACTTATCTTTAGTTTATATATCATATAAGTCCATGTATGTTGTTTACGTACGTATACGTTGTTTATCGCCTGCTTATTCTTAACATCATTAATTCTGGCGTATAAGTCTACTATGGGCGTATAAGTCTTGCCAACATGTAAGCACTTCCAGCGTGTAAGTCTATAACGTATAAGCCATACATACACGGCTATATACATATGCGCTACATACATATACGGATATACATATGCGCTGCATACATACACGCCACGTACATACATACACGCTGCAAAACATACACGTTGCTATATATATACACTGCTATGCATACACGCTGCTATACATATACGCTGCTATACATACACGCTGCTATACATATACGGTGTATAAGCCCTGTTCAACGTTTTTATATGCGTTTTTGGGGTTTTTCTTCGATTTCGGCGCTGTCAGCCGCCGTTAACCACAATGGCTGATCCGGGTTTAATCGTTTATAGTCTAGGTAGCTTCGGGGTGTCCAGATCTGAGCTAAGGTGGCCCATAAGCTCGTTTTTGGTTGATTAAACACTTGAATAAAGCAAGATCTAGAACCAAACGGCTTGCACGGCATCACGGGGCTGCGGTGTCGGATTCTACTATGTTGGTACACTTGAGATAAATCATTTATTACCTTTGGTTGGTCTCGGAACGTTGATATAGTAGAGTAGAGAGTGTTTGGCTTAAGTGCGTGTTTTTGAAGGTGTAGGCTATGGTGTAGAATGGATGGAAATGGAAAGGATTAGGGTTTAAGGGGTATTTATACTCCCTTAAGCCCATGGACCTTAGGCCCATCTTTTCTTTTTGGTCAATAATTAACTCTATCTAATAGCCTACTTATCCTTCCATCTTTATGACTTTATTATTATTTCTCTATTAACCTAAGTAAACTTTTCCATCATAATTAAATAATATATTAAATATAATTTTTAGAAATTTCGGGATGTTACTACACCGATTATATTATTCATAATGTGCAGTGTAGGAACTTTGAGTTTCCTTAACAGTTGTGTAGGGATATTCGTACACATATATGTATACAACTCATTACAATTAATCAGGCTATACATGTGCGACCAACATATCCCTACATGGCTATGCATATGCAACTTAACTAGAGATGGAAATTGATATCCCTACACATATGCAACAAATATATCCCCGCACAACCATTGATATCCGATGTATATAAGATTATACATCTTTTCAGCATCAAATAATCTCTAAAAACTGCAACTTTAATCAAATAAACCAGCTTAGAAGGCTACTTATCACACTAAAATGCAATTTCAGGTAAACCCAAGCCTTAAACGAAGAAACAAGTGAAAAGATAAAGAATAAAAAAGGAAACCCAAGAAAAGCCTCAACCACGCCCCCATGCTCCCAGAACCACGCCCCCATGCTTTTGAACACAAGAAAAGACAAAAATCTACAAGAAAAGACAAATAATGGACACAAAAGCTTGGAGCTGTGCCAAATCAACCACGGGGCCGTGGTCACCTTCAGATAAAACAAAATGGAATTAAGCATATGTCATTAAAAAGCACGGGGTCGTGCCTAAGAACCACGCCCCCGTGGTGAGTCATCATGTACGATCTGACAACATGAAAACTGGACACCTGGACACGGGGCCGTGCCCCTCTCTCCAGACAGCCTATAAATAGAGGCTTAAGTTGCACTCATTTGGTGTTCTTGAAGAAGAACCATAAACGGGTTTCTCTTATAAAAACACCCACATTACACTCATATTGAAGATCTTATGAGGAGTTTGAAGGCTTGGAGGCCATCATTATCATCAACTTCACCATAATCCATCATTATTAAGAAGGAAGATTCATCAACATTTGGTTAGATTGTTCTAGTTTAATCATGTGTTTGTTATCATCATCTCTTTTTATGTTCATAATAACGCTCATTATGAGCTAAACTCCATTTACCATCTATAATCTATGAAGAAGCTTTCTTTTACTTGATGATTATGTGAAACATGTGGTTTAGTTTGGTATAGTACATGGTTATTTTACAATTATCCATTGATGAAGAAATGTTTTATTACTTTAATTCAATACATCAAAGTTGATGATTTATAATCATTCATGGTAACATGTAAGTCCCCCCGGGGCGTCGCCGATCGATACGAGATCCGCACGAGGTCTAGGAGTGCGGAATCCTCCTAGACTCGTTTAATGGTGTAGAAGACGAAGAACACAATTACACACAAACACATACACGAACAAACACACGAATGGGATAAACACATCTGCAGATCATTTATATAATAACCGAAACACATTACATACCAAACACGAAAACAAATGACGGCCGACCCGAGGTGAGCTCTACCTCGGGCCGTCCCACACGACTCTCCCTCTCGGTTTCTCTCTAGACAATTAAACTGATCACAAAACACTCTGACTTTCTGGATAACCAAACCTAAACAAGACACACACATATATATATAAACAACTTCGCGGGCTTGGGCTTGGGCCTGTAGGCGAAGTTGTTCTTAACTTCGCCTATGGCGAAGTTGTTATAACTTCGCCTAAGGTGAAGTTGTTCTAACTTCGCCTATGGCGTCTCCGCTGGTCAGAATTGCATAGCGACGGTCACAAAATGCACCAACAGACTCCCCTTTGACCGTTGCTCTCAATTCTAACAAACATAAAAGATCATTTGTTACAAAACATGCACCAACAGACTCCCTATTAACTGATGATCTTTTGTTTGCTCTTCAACCAGCCGTGTCTGAAACTGTCTTGTAGCTTCACAAATATATCAATCACCCAGCGTCTTCCATATCCGATCTCCCCTTCAGTGTAAGCTTCTCCGACTATATAGATTGAGGTCTTTGAAATGCATGCATCCCCGTGCCTAATTGATCTCAAACAATCACGTGAAGTCCTTCTGACTTCACCAACGCGTGAAGTTCTTCTAACTTCACCAACACGTCGGCATACGATAAGGTTTAATCTTCAACTACTCAACATCAAGTGATCAATTTCATCACAAAACCACCTTGACAGAATCTAACACACATGACCATTAATTAATCCGAAGCATCTTCAATCACCAGGGATAATGATCAAGAACATAAACACTTTAATTCCCGATTAAATCCAACTTGTTCCAAAATTTTCACTTTAATAAATAAGCATCACGTTTCAGGATCCAATTCTCGAACGCCTTGAAAATAGCATAAATAATATGCTCTGACCGCAATCCAGTAATGACGAAAACCTTCAGTTCAATTTGACTTTCTTCAGTTGGTCAACCTCGAACAACAACTATTTCATTGCCCACAAACACCCAACTATGTGTCAATATCCAGTTTCAATCAATATCCCATTCACAACCTCAACTCCATATCCAGAGTTGACACGTATTTGTTCACACGTAAGACCAAGAGATAACAAGTTTCACTCGTTGACGGAACAACGACTTCGGTCTCACAATAATCGCGTACACCTGGTCATACAGACGAAAACTTTTTTTTTTTTTTAACTTCGCCTAAAGTCAACTTCGCCCCTCCTTAACTTCGCCTGTCCATAACTTCGCCTGTCCATAACTTCGCTTGTACATAACTTCGCTTAACCTTATATCTTCGCCTAAACCCTAAAATTTAAACGACAACTTCGCCTGAACCCCATAACTTCGCCTACGGCGGCTGTTTGGCCAAAAACGCATCAGAAACATGCCAGAAACACCAAATCGCAGATCTCGAACCATAGCATAAGAGCCTAAGGCTCTGATACCACTTGTAAGTCCCCCCGGGGCGTCGCCGATCAATACGAGATCCGCACGAGGTCTAGGAGTGCGGAATCCTCCTAGACTCGTTTAATGGTGTAGAAGACGAAGAACACAATTACACACAAACACATACACGAACAAACACACGAATTGGATAAACACATCTGCAGATCATTTATATAATAACCGAAACACATTACATACCAAACACGAAAACAAATGACGGCCGACCCGAGGTGAGCTCTACCTCGGGCCGTCCCACACGACTCTCCCTCTCGGTTTCTCTCTAGACAATTAAACTGATCACAAAACACTCTGACTTTCTGGATAACCAAACCTAAACAAGACACACATATATATATATATAAACAACTTCGCGGGCTTGGGCTTGGGCCTGTAGGCGAAGTTGTTCTTAACTTCGCCTATGGCGAAGTTGTTATAACTTCGCCTAAGGTGAAGTTGTTCTAACTTCGCCTATGGCGTCTCCGCTGGTCAGAATTGCATAGCGACGGTCACAAAATGCACCAACATAACTCATGTTCTTTGAAACTAGAAATGGTAAAAAGAATACTTTGATACCATATACAGGATAAAACATGGATCCTTATGTTGTGCTTAGAAATGATGAGATATAAGCTATGATCTATTTCTCTAGTTTTGATAGTTCTGAAATAACATTGTTAACACGATTGCTTAGGTTATCATGCTAGCTAGTTAAAGAAATCGTATGTTAATGGAATGTGTAATTATAATCTAATCAAGTCAACCAAGGGGAGGTTGTGTGAGTTAACTACAACCACTCGAAGTTGTTAGGATTGCTATTTGAGAAATCGAAGTCAAACCTAATCGTTCTACTATACCAAACTGCTTATCTACTTAAATTGACATTCTCGTGGTAGTATGACATTAGGAAAGGATGGACTTTAAAATGTGCATGCTACTTTTTTTATGTCATAGAATCCGTTCACTTAGAAATGAGGGACTATTCTATCATATATTATTAGGACAAGTTCATCACATGTTTATTTAATAATCATCAAGGAATAATGGAGTGGATTCTTGATATTAGATGGTAAACCTTCAAATAATTGAATTACTCACTTAGAATTTCTCTTCTTGTCACCTATATAGTATATATAAGTATTTCTATTTTATAAAAAGTATAAAAACCAATCTAAAAAATAATTAAACCCTTTGATTAACGTATGACGAATATTCATTATTAGAAACATTTGTATCCACGGATCGATACTTGGTTCTTACCAATACTATTCTACATATACGATAGGTACACTTGCCTATTTTGTGTGTTTTGTAGTAGAAATCACTTTTATATATTTAAAACACAATCTTGTGCAAAGCTAAATCATAAATCTCCAATCCATATTAATATAATAATACAAGCACGCACAACACACATCAAGATTTTGGCGCCGCGGCCGGGGACACGATACGTTTCTAATAACTATCCAAGTTTTAGTTTAATTTAATCATTGTTTATAATTGTACAAATTTTTAACTTTTTATTTATTTTCTTTTACTTATTACTGTATTAGAGTTAATTATTTTAAGGCTAGCTTAACCTTTACTTTAGCTTAACTTATACCTTAGTTTAGTTTTAAAATAGCTTAGCCTAAGTTTTAGTTTAACTTTAGTCTAACCTTTAGTTTATTTTAAATAGTTTAAATTTTGATTCAACCCCATGCATGTCCTCTACATTCGAACCTGAGCTTGTTTCTCCAATTTCTGAACCGGAACGACTCTTTCGTCGATGAACGCGTAAATGGACTGCAGAAACCGCGAAACAATCAAAGATGATTCAGTAGACGCCATGACATCAGGAGGAAATCAAACCGAAGAAATGATGGAAGCACAAAACAATGAACCAAACATGAGCCAATATGCCAAGCCAACACTCGAAGGCTACGGCACTGGAGTGGCTCCACCTGATATCACCGTACATTTTGAAATCAAATCAAGCACCATTCATATGGTGGAAAATTCAGTTCAATTTCATAGTCTCCTCGATGAAGACCCTCTTTCTCATATATCTCGATTCTTACGAATCTACGGAACCTTTAAAATTCGAAACTGTTCAGAAGATCAGATCAAACTCAAACTCTTTCCTTTCTCTCTGAGGGGTCAAGCCTTAGAATGGATAGAATCTCTTTCTTCTGGTTCCATCACCAATTGGGACCAGATGGTTGAGCAGTTTCTCCTCAAATACTTTCTGCCAGATAAAACTGCCAAATACTGAGCCACCATTACCAGATTCCGGACCGATGATGATGAGTCGTTACACGCAGCATGGGAGATATACAAAAGTCTTTTAAGAAGATGCCCACACCATGGACTGAGCGTATAGTTGCAAGTACAAACTTTCTTTGACGCACAATCTAGTCAAAACAAATAGGCCATCGACCAGTCTCCGATGGAGACCTGGGATCCAAATCACCTAACGAAGCATTTGAAATCATGGAGAAGGCAGCAAAGAAGAGTTTCACTTATAACCCACCAAGATCTACACCTACACATAACGGATTGCACCACGTCGATTCCAACACTCTTGTCACCGCACAGCTTGAAGCCCTTTCTAAAAAATTCAAACAACTTCAAGCTGAATTATCAAAAACCAAGATCACCTATGACACCTGTGGAGGAACTCATAAGACAAGTGACTGCAAACAAGTAGTTATGGCCATGGAAGAAGTCGACTTCATCACCCGTCAAAACAACGCTTTCAGCAACAACTACAATACAGGATGGAGAAACCACCCGAATTACAGTTGGAAGGACGGAGGTAAGACTCAAACTCTACCCGGATTCAAAAAGAGACCGATGAATCAATCCTTCCAGCTTAAACCACAATTCCAAGACCAAAGTTTCAGCAGCCATTAAAATCTGAGTTACTCAAAAATCGAAGAAATGTTAATCCAAATCTTGACCAAAACAAATGAAGCAGAAAAGAAGGCCGACTCAAGAGCTGTTGATATCAGCGGAGTATTCTTGAAGCATGAAGCTGACCTAAAAAGTCAACAAGCATCATTACAAAATCTAGAAATCCAAATCGGACAAATTGCCCGACAGTTATCCGAAAGACCACCTGGCACTCTTCCAAGCAACACAATCACCAATCCGAATGCGACAGCTAATGCTGTTACACTCAGAAGCGGCACAACCACTGTTGCCTCACCAACTTCAGAACCAGTCATGGAGAAGGAAGCCCTTGACAAAACACAGGAGGTACTGATTCCAACAGGCAACGTACAAACTAAGGAACTAGTCAGAACCTATGTTCCACCTATTCCATACCCTGGAGGATTGAAGCTGGAGAGATTGTAAGCTTAGTACGGGAAGGTTTTAGAACACTTCAAGCAACTCCACATCAACATCCCTTTTATCGAATCCATTGCTAAAATGCCAAAATATGCCAAGTTTCTCAAAGAAGTTCTGACAAACAAGAGGAAGCTGAAGGAGCTATCACAAGTCACCCTAAGTGAAGAATGTTCTGCGGTCATCTAAAACAAGCTGCCACCAAAAATGACCGATCCATGGAGCTTTACTATCCCTTGTCTCATAGGAAATTTTCCTGTTAACAATGCCCTGGCCGACCTAGGAGCTAGTATTAACTTAATGTCTTATTCGGTTTTTGCAAAACTAGGGATAAGAGAACCAAAGCCCACCCGCATGAGCATTTAGTTAGCTGAACGATCCGATAAATATCCTCGGGGCATTGTTGAAATTATGCTTGTCAAAATTGACAAATTTGTTTTCCAAGTAGATTTTGTAATTCTAGATATGGAGGAAGACGAAAGTGTACCTCTGATTTTAGGAAGACCCTTTCTAGCCACTTCAAAGGCTATCATTGATGTTTGCATCTGCAAACTCACTCTCAGGGTTAATGACGAGGCAATAACTTTTGACATTGGAAAATCTATGCAGCATCCGCAACATCACGATGACACATTATATTATGTTGACATCGTCGATTATATCGTGTGTTGCTATGTGCAGAAATCCTCCATCAACACCCCATTAGAAACACAAATCTTAATTGATATAAACATTAAACCCACTTTAGAACAAGATGATCTCAATACTATCGATAGCTATCAAGAAACATTAGATGTAGCATGTGAGATCACCGAATGCAATGAAAAATCAAAAACATCAATCGAAGAACCACCAGTCTTAGAATTAAAAAGAACTCCCAAACCATCTCGAATATGCATTTCTAGAAAAAGACTCTCAACTCCCAGTAATAATTTCATCTCATATTTCTAAAGAAGAGAAAGATGAACTTCTTAAGGTTCTCAAAAACCATAAGAAGGCAATCGTATGGAAGATCATAGATATCAAAGGCATCATCCCTTCCTTTTGTACTCACAAAATTCTCATGGAGGAAGATTACAAGCCCGTTGTCCAACATCAAAGACGTCTCAATCCCAACATGCAAGATGTGGTGAAGAAGGAAGTAATAAAACTACTTGATGCCAGATTAATCTACCCAATCTCAGATTCGCCTTGGGTTAGTCCAGTTCAGGTAGTACCCAAAAAAGGAGAAATGATAGTTGTAATGAACTAATTTTCATGGAGGAAGAATACAAGCCCGTGTTCCAACATCAAAGACGTCTCAATCCCAACATGCAAGATGTGGTGAAGAAGGAAGTAATCAAACATCTTGATTCCAGATTAATCTACCCAATCTCATATTCGCCTTAGGTTAGTCCAGTTCAGGTAGTACCCAAAAAAGGAGAAATGATAGTTGTAATGAACGAGAAATACGAGCTAATACCAATGAGGACCATCACATGCTGGCGAGTTTGCATTGACTACCGAAAGCTTAATGACGCCACAAGGAAGGATCATTTTCCACTTCCTTTTATCGATCAAATCCTTGAATGTTTATCTGGAAACATGTTCTACTATTTTCTTGATGGATTCTTCGGATACTTTCAAATTCCCATTGCTCCTGAAGATTAGGAGAAAAACACATTTACATGTCCTTATGGAACCTTCGCCTACCGAAGAATGCCATTTGGACCATGTAATGCTCCGGCCACTTTCCAACGTTGTATGGTGGCCATCTTTCATGAAATGATCGAACACTTTATGTAAGTTTTCATGGACGACTTCTTAGTCTTTGGAGACTCATTCGATCATTGTCAAAAAAACCTAGACAAAATGTTAACTAGGTGTGAAGAAGTAAATTTAGTACTTAGGGGGTGTTTGGGATTCCTTATTTTTATCTCCTTATAACTTATTGACTCTTGAAAGTTAAAAGAGTGTTTGGATAATGTGACTTTTTTAGGTTTTTATAGAAGGAAAAAAGGAGTTTTGATAAGTTAGGATATTGTAACTTATTAAAAACTCCTTAAATAAGTCAAAAGGAAGTGTAAAAGGAATCCCAAACATGGCCTTAACTGGGAAAAATGCCACTTTATGGTTAAATAAGGCATCATTCTCGGACATAAGATATCTCAAAAAGGATTAGAAGTTGATAAGGAAAAAATTGAAACCATCTCAAAACTTCCACCACCAACTTCAGTCAAAGCCATTAGAAGTATTCTAGGTCACGCAGGATTCTATCGTTGTTTCATAAAATACTTCTCTAAAATTGCTAGACCCATGACCAAACTTCTAGAGAAAGACACACCATTCGTCTTCTCTGAAGTATGTGTCGAATCGTTCAACACATTAAAAGACAAACTTGTCAACGCACCAATCATGACCACACCCGATTGGACCCTTTTATTCGAGATAATGTGCGATGCAAGTGACTTTGTAGTTGGAGCCGTACTCGGGCAACACAAAGAGAAACATTTTCACCCGATTTACTATGCTAGTAAAACTCTTAATGATGCACAAAAAAATTACACCACAACAAAAAAAAGAGTTATTAGCAGTAGTTTTTGCCTTTGAAAAATTTAGGTCTTATATAGTTCTCTCCAAAACCATAGTTTACACCGACCATGCCACCATCCGATACCTCTTCAACAAGCAGGATGCCAAACCCTGACTCATCCGATGGATTCTCTTACTCCATGAGTTCGACATAAAAATCAAGGACAAGAACGGAGTAGAAAATGTAGTCGTGGACCATCTTTCACGCTTAGAATGCCCAGCTTCAGAAAAAAATCAGGTAGAAATTATCAATGATAATTTCCCACATGAAGTTCTCATGCATATCCAAGCAGTCATGCGAGAGGAGGATGAAAGTCCTTGTTTTGCCGATTTCGCAAACTATTTGGCTTGTAGATCTTAAGAAAAGGGCTAACTCATCAACAGCGGAAGAAGTTGTTTTCTGACCTTAAGTTCTATTTCTGGGAAGATCCATACTTGTTTAGGATAGGTTCCGATCAAGTTGTTCGTAGGTGTGTATCAGGAAAGGAAGCCTTGGATATCCTCAAACATTGCACCACAGTACCTCCACCACGGTTAGGAAAGTGTTTAATGCATGATTTTTCTAGCCCACCATATATAAGGACACACATGCTTTGATCCAAGCATGCGATGCTTGTCAAAGAGCCAGAAACATCTCAGCCAAAAATGAGATGGCTCAAAAGGGAATTCAAATATGTGAAGTCTTTGATGTATGGGGAATAGATTTCATGGGCCAATTTCCTAACTCATTTAGAAAAAAGTACATCCTTGTAGTAGTCGACTACGTGTCTAAATGGGTAGAAGCGCAAGCTCTTCCCACAAATGATGCTCGAGTAGTTGTACGTTTTCTGAAGAAGTTATTTTCACGCTTCGGTACTCTGAAAGCCCTAATTAGCTACTGAGCTACTCACTTTTGTAACACTCTAATGGACAAAGTCTTAGCACGATATGGAGTTTACCACCGACTGGTAACACCATATCACCCTCAGACTAGTGGTCAAGTAGAAGTCTTGAATCGGGGAATTAAGAGGATCCTTGAGAGAACTATATGAATGAATTGCAAAAATTGGGCGGAAAAGTTAGATGACGCTTTGTGGGCCCTTAAGACAGCCAACAAAACCCGCATAGGAACATCACCTTTCAAACTCGTTTATGAAAAAGCGTGTCATCTGCCCGTAGAACTAAAACACAAAGCTTATTGGGCTCTCCGAGCAGTAAATTTTGATCTAAAATCCGCCAGTAATAACTGGGAAGATCAGATTCACGAGCTAGAGGAATTAAGAACACTGGCCTATGAAAACTCCATGTCTTACAAAGAAAAGACTAAAAGTTTACACGACGCACATTTGAAAGGAAACAAGAAGTTTCAAATTGGAGATCGAGTGCTGTTATATAACACACGTCTACGTCTCTTCCCAGGAAAATTGAAATCTCGCTGGACAGGTCCATACGTAGTCGAATCAGTTTTTGACTATGGGACAGTTGAGATCTCAAATTCTAACAGCCACAAGTTCAAATTTAATGGACATCGGTTAAAACCATACATCGATCGCCCATTCGAAGAAGTTTCGGAGGTACTAGTCCTCTGCCCAAACCAATAAAAATATCGCCAGAAGGGTATGGCCAAGACCTTCGTTAAACTAGGCCTTGTAAATATTTTCAGTTGTTTTCCAATAAAAAAAATTATTAAGTACAAAACACACTGGGGCATGCTCCAAGAAGCACGGTCCCATGCCACAAAGTGCGCGCCGGAATCTTCGCTGCAAAAATCTCAGTCAGACTGGTTTGTAACAGAATTGTCAGAACAATAACACGGGGTCGTGCTTCTACAAACACGGGGTCGTGCCTGGAAACTGGTTGGCTATAAAAAGCACCCTTTGCCAATGCATTTCTTGCACCAACCCAAATATAAACACTCTCCCCTAAGATCACAACATGCCTACTGAGATAAACGAAGCAATCCCCGTCCCTCGCCAGCCGAAGAACAAAACCCGACACGTATCCAAAACCGAGCTTTTGATGAAACTCCAAGAACTCGTCAAAGAACTCACCGAAATGAATCTCCTTGCAGAGATGCGTCTCATTCAACTCACCGAATCAGTAGAGAGTATGAAAATGGAGCTTCAAGACATTAACAAACAACTCCAGTTTCAAGTTCTCGGCTTCACGTACTTTCCGCCACCAGGACCATTCGGTGGAGGAGAACCCTTCGGTGGGATCTAGGAACTTTAGTTTTCTGTTTTCATGTGTAAACAAGTGCGCTAGGCACATTGTGTTTGGACCCTCGGGCTAAACCCGAGTTTTTTTACGTTTCTAGGAAAACCGAGCTTATCCCATATTTGTTTTAGGACTTTTTATTTTTAATGAAAAGTAATTTTTAGAATGATCAAATTATTAAAAGAGCATGCTAAACATCATTCTAAAAAACTCTGGCTCTCGTGTTTGGCTGAAAAACCAAAGAAAATTTCAGTGACAAAAAGCATGGGGCTGTGCTTCTTGAAGCACGGGCCGTGGCCACCCTAGGATCTTCAGCTTGATACGCGCTGACTCCGTACAATTCTCATAATAAGAAACATTTATTCCCCTAGCAGCACGGGGCCGTGCTCCAAGAAACATGGGGTCGTGCCAGGCGTTACAGTCTCTATATAATGCATGCAAAACTCATTATTCCATTCATCCCAAACATAAGTTTACTAAAATGGAAAGTAAGAAAATGGAAATGTTGGTGCATGGTGCCAGTAGTTCAGTATCTCGTGTTTTAGTTGTGTCTGTAATCGTTTATATTGATAGTTTATATTGAACGTGTTATTGTATGTTCGCTAGTGTGTTTATGCGAACTTGAAGTATTAGCGAAGTTATGACAACTTCGCCTAGTATGTTAGGCGAAGTTGTCAAGTTATATAAACTCATAACTTCAGGGTTTTGAAGAAGTCTTTTTCCGAACGATTGGTTTGGTGATTCTCTGAATCACGTGTTGGCAATATATCGAGTTCTTCTTATATTCTTGTGTGTTTGTTTATATTCAACGTATTAATCGTCTCGATATTCGTATCGTATACGTGGGGATTCCGCACCCTCGTGTTACGAGATATTCATGTGTAGATCCGGCTGGGAACCAACATTTGGTATCAGAGCATTTTGCTCATGATTGTGTGGTTTGGGATTATCACACGGGTGTTAAGATCGTTTCGTTTGACTATTCGCGGAACGAGTTTACGTTGAAATACCTTGTTTTTGTCTTTTGCCCATCTTTCCTCATCAAATATACCTTCAAATCACCCTCGCATCCATCGTAATCGACCTAACTAAACCTGCAAAACTCACTGTTCTTCTGGCGAACTTGCCGTCACAGAAAGTAGGGTTTAAGCGAACATATAAGTGTTTGGCGAAGTTGATTAGCTGCGAAGTTAAGTAACTAGAGAAGTTGTATTTAAGCGAAGTTCTACAGGTGAAGTTGTAGTAACTTCGCTACCTACTGCACCCAGAATCCTAATTTTAAATTCTAAGTCTCGTCTAGTTCAAGTATGACTTCGATAAACATCACAGAACTGGTAAAGATGGAGGTTGAGGCTGGTTCTGCAACGAAAGCTCCAAAACTACTGAAAGGTACTGATTTCGTTGCATCGAAAGATTGGTTTGAACAGTATATGAAGTATCAAGACGCAAAGATGTGGGTTTGCATTCAAGACGAATACATTCCACCAACATCCATGTTTGAAGGTCGTGAACAGATTAAGAAGTTCAGTAAGATGGAAGATGATGAAAAGAAAATGTATGAGGCAGAGAGTAAAGCGCATGCAGCTATAACAATGGCACTTCCACAAGAAATTCTTCATACCTTCAAGAAATACAAAACTGCTAGAGAGCTATGGGAAGCACAAGAAAATAGAAATGCTAAATACTCAATTCTCCGTATTCAAGTATATGAAAAATGAATCACTTGATGATATCATCACAAGATATTATCATCTGATGACCGAGCTAAATAACTACTCCATTGAATACAAGGAAGAAGAGATAGTAGAGAAACTTCTTGATGCTCTCCCACCAAAATGGGAGATGTACTCTGTTCTGATGAGAGAAGATAAGGACTTTGACAAGATTGATTTGGAAACAGTGGTAAATAAGTTACGAAATTTTGAACTTAACATGGCTCGAAAGGAGACACCAACTGATCAAGTTCAAGATCCGGGAATGTATGGTGAGAAAGTCACTCCAAACTCAAGTTCAAAATCAGAATCCACTGCCTACTACTCAAAGGGAGAATCATACTCTACTCCAGATGGTCATGTGATTCTCAATATGGATGGTGACGTATGTTTCGTAGCAGGAGGTAGTAGTTCCTCAAAACCTCAAACCACAACTGGTAACTTCTCATCCAGTGCTACAAGAAAGAACTACTCACATATGCCTATGAGTGTGAAATCAGCTGAACAACAGTTCGCTCTCTATGCATCCTTCATTGCATCTTATGAGAACTACATCAAAGGAAAAATAATCGACCCTGCAACTTTGGATGAAGACTATGATCAGATTGACGCTGATAATCTGGAAGAAATGGATCTGCAGTGGCAGATGGCTATGATAGTAAGAAGGGTGAAGAGGATTTATGAAGAAAACTGGTAGAAAGTTCGTTGGAGAAAGACCGGGGTTTGAAAAGTCAAAGGTTCGTTGTTATAACTGTCAACAAAATGGCCACTTTGCTAAAGAATGTACAAATGAGAGAGTAGAACGAAGCCAAAACAGGCCTGCTCAACAGAATGGGAGTGGAAGTGAAAATAAGGCTATGGTATCTCAACAAAACGGTGGATATAACTGGAATATACAAGTTGAGGAGGTGTTCGAACAGGCAAATCTGGTAAACATTGAAACTGGAGGAAGTGAGAGAGAGACGAGGGAAGACCAAGCATACATGGCAGAAGTGAACGATCAACTCTCAGAGGTAAGTTCTGACTCTCATTGTGAACAATGTGAAAAACTGTCTGATCAATTGAAAACATTAAATGATCAGTTTGTTAGTTTGGACACTCAATTTAAAAACTTAAAAGAAGAACATCACTATTCTAAAACTAAAGAAAATAGTTACTCAATAAAAATAAAAGCTAGTGAAAAGGATATCATAAGTCTTAAAGCCACTCTAGCTGAAAAAATACAAGTAATTGATCTTAGCTATGAAGTGTTAGAAGAAAAGACCAAACTAATAGCTGAAAAGGACAAACAGATAGCTGATTACCAGGTAAAAGTGGTGGAACTGAACAGGAAAATTGAACAATTTAGAAATTCTTCAGCAATGCTGGACCACATTATAAGTGTTCAACGTTCCCCAATTAAAAAGGAGGGAATTGGGTTCACAGAAGTTCCACCACCATATAATAATTATTATACATTTAATCCTAGTAATCAGCAATCCGTGAATGTTGAAATTAGTCAGATAGTTCCAATAAAAGGCTCTGTTAAAGAAACTGAAGTTAATGAGAGTGAAGCGAGTAAGACAAGTCCTAATGTCACTAGTACCGTCTCAAGTTTTGTCTCGTCAAATTCAGACAAATCATCCGAATCAGGTGAGATAAAGTAAGAGGTAGTGTTACTAAAACGAGGGGAAGACTATAAGTTCGATGAAAAGAAATCTTCCCTAAATCCATTTGTCCCACCATATGTGAGGCAAACTGATAGTAACACAACCTCGACATCTACAACAACTTTTGAAACGAATGTTCAAAACAACAAGAATAAATCGAACATAAGTTGTTTTAGATGCAACAGGATAGGACACTTTGTCAGTGATTGTCCTCTGAAACAAAGGAAATCCAGAATTATGAGGCCAACAGAAACTGAGAATAAAACGAATACTAAATATGATGCTGGTAAGAATGCTAAAACATCAACCTTCAATCATTGGATTAATCCAAGATTTCAAAGAAATCAGTCTCGTTTTTTCCCAGTAAATCACCAAACCAACAATTATAATTCCATTAATGCTAGAAATTCTCGAAGGTTTGGATGGCCTCATAGCCAGTCATCTAGAAATATCCCTTTCAGATCTTATTGAAACTCTTCTTAAGCTAACTTTGGACAACCAAGATATTGGATGCCGGATAACAGGTTTAATCAACCCAAGACTAGAAGGTCTTGGGTCCCCAGATTTTAATCCGTTTCTTTAATTGTGCAGGAACAGTCGAGCAGGGCTGGAAACAACATGTGGGTTGTCGACAGTGGTTGTTCCCGGCACATGACTGGTAACAAGAAATTGTTACGTGATTGGAAAGTCGTACAAGGAGGAAGAGTGAGTGTTGCAGGTGAAAGTGAAAAGAGTATTTCAGGCATTGATATGGGAGAAAGGATGGACACTCAGATGTTAACTGTCGAAGAAGAGAGCTTCACGCATAACTCAAAGGTTGAAGATAAAAGAGAAACCCTAGAAGAAGTTAATCGTGCTTGAAAAGGTTGATTCTATGAATATTTTTGCCGATCTTTTTACAAAAGCGTTTAACCGGTCCCGTTTTCAAAACCTTGTTGAGCTAAATGGGATGATCTATCCCGAGTAACCTCGTTTTTCTTGTTTTCTTCGTTTATCATAAAAAATTAATAAAATAAAATAAAAAAACATCACTATCGCTTAAAATTATGTCAGTTGCTCAAGTCTGAAGGACATATTCCATGAATATGTTTGGTCCTTGCATCTACTTGTAGATTGTAAGGATAGACATTAGCCAGATGACTGAAAGCGATTGGGGCGGTTTATGATGGGTTTTTATTCTTTCGCTTAAAATTAGTCATTCATACTTAGTCAGAGGGACGCATACTTGTATGTGGTCGGTCCGGCTGATTCACTGGATCTTCATGATTGCCATTTACCTAAAGCCTTTGACTTGTTCGGGGCGTTTGAATTTAAATGTTTTTTTTTGGGAGATGATATAACTTTTCCAATCTTTAACTTCGCAAGAAGTTTCTTTAATGGTGTTAAATGAAAATTGATCCAACCTTGGAAAGTGATAGATAAACTGATTTTGTGTGCTTAACTTATGAAGTAATTAGGCCTAAAAGACTCTAGAACAGTCATTGTATGTTATGGTAGCTTTCTACGGTGCGTAAAAGTTGAAGTGATACAAACTAAATCTTCTCGATTTAATGTGGAGAATCATTCTGAGTTGTGCATGTCTCCATATACATCTTTCCGAATGTTAGGCAGAAAAGTGATTACCCAGTCATACACGAGCCCGTGAGTGTTCTGATTCCCGCGAAGATAGTGTTATGTAATCTGCAGTGATCCAGATTCGGGACTTGCAGTTATATTAGACTTGCAGTTGTATTATTGTCTTTAACTCAAAAAAAATTATATATATCTATAGTTATTATTGTTTGGCCTTTGAAGCTAGTCTCGTTACAAATATCAAGAAAGAGGCAAGAAAGAATATTTTCTAAATATAAGAAAGATCGGGAAGACGACTCTGAAGTTCGACGTGTGCTCATTGATTAATCAGACACTACGGGTCGAAGTCAACTCGGAGTGACTTGAGGAAAGCCAAATACGCTTTGAGAATAGATAGGAGGCATCACAATCTCTCATGTGATGTCCATCTAAATTTTAAGCTTAATTGAACCTAATCCGTATCACAGAAGCGATGAAAACCATACTAAGTTTTATACCTGCCTACAACCTGTTTCTCTATGTCATAATACCGCTGAACATGGATCCGTGTGACAGCCTCTTAATCAGTATGATTCCTGTTCGGATCTTTTCTAAAAACATGCAGGGTTCGATCAACACTGAAATTTGATCCCATCCTTTTATTTAACTTTTGTTATGTGGTTTGTCTTATGGTTTTTCCTCTTTAAATTCTTGGTTACTCGTTTTTGATCTTTTTCAAAATGATTCTAAAATTAACTTCGCTATGGCGAAGTTGTCTAAACCAGCGAAGTTGACTTAACTTCTTGGGTTTTCCAAAGGGTTTATAAACAAGTTATTGGTCAAAATCGGTCAAACTTTACTCTTAAAACCCTCGGCAAATTTAATCTTAGAATCAACCTTGATTAAATCTGGTTTCTGTTCACTTATTAAGGATATTTCTCATATGTCGTTTGAGTTTGTTACTTCTCTGATGGATTTCGAGCGGATTGTGGTTCTGGAACGCGCTGTTACCGAGCAATCTAGGGAACGCGGGGGAGAGTAGCTGCAAGGGAAATGAGCTTAGATCAAAAGAAAAATGGGGAGGACAGAGACAATGATCCCAATGCATCGGAAGGTGTAGATAATGAGCTACCAAGAACTTCACAATCTCTTGGGGCTTCCACATCTCAGGGGGAGTCTTCTGTTCTGGTCTGGCAGTGCAGATAGTGAGATAATTGTTGTGGATGATGAAGACGACTTGGTTGAAGATGCGTTATCTTTCAGTGAGATTAAAAAGATTGGCGAACAAATTAAGATTAACAGTGGCTTAGAGGCAGTTGAGATTCTGGATGATAGTGTGTTGGGTGATTCTGCCTCAAGATGTGTTGAAGGATCTCAAGTGGTGGTACGTTGACTGCCAGACTGCTGAAGCTGTTGTGGAAGATGAGGATGAACAGGAGACCCTAAGAGTGTATGATCCCATGCACTTGGTTAATTTGTCTCAAGCTGATTTGCAGGTACTCAATGATAAGAAGATTTTCTACATTTCTGCGTGGAAAGATGAAGCTAAGAAGTACCAGAGGGTGGTCTCTGTCTGTGTAAGACAGGGCGTTCATGCTTGAAGATGGTGGGTACGTGATTTTTGGATTACCAGACACGAGAAAGAAGATAGAGATATGAAGCTACTGTCAAGGGGGAGTCTGTTGGTGCATGGTGCCAGTAGTTCAGTATCTCATGTTTTAGTTGTGTCTGTAATCGTTTATATTGATAGTTTATATTGAACGTGTTATTGTATTTTCGCTAGTGTGTTTAAGCGAACTTGAAGTATTAGCGAAGTTATGAAAACTTCACCTAGTATGTTAGGCGAAGTTGTCAAGTTATATAAACTCATAACTTCGGGGTTTTGAAGAAGTCTTTTTCCGAACGATTGGTTTGGCGATTCTCTGAATCACGTGTTGGCAATATATCGAGTTCTATCTTATATTCTTGTGTGTTTGTTTATATTCAACGTATTAATCGTCTCGGCATTCGTATCGTATACGTGGGGATTCCGCACCCTCGTGTTACGAGATATACCTGTGTAGATCCGGCTGGGAACCTACAAGAATGAAGACCACTGAGAAGGGGCAAGCATGGTGATTCTTCCTCAAACCTTGAGGAAGATATCATGAGGCTTAGATGCATTATGAGAGACAAAGTTGAGAGTAACATCCAAACTGAGGCTCGCCTAATCGAGCTGACCAACAAAGTCGAACTACTCTGGTTTGAGAATTTCCATGTTATGGATAGCCACAACAAGGATGTGGATTTCAAGCTCAATTATCTTAACCGAGAGTTCTCGAAGCTCGATAAAAATCTTTTCGAGCTCTTGGAAACTAAATGGGCCCCACCACACATTTAAGACTTGTTTGGGAATGGGGTCGTTAGAAATCCAGAATTTGTCTTGTTAGGAGTTACTCTTGCTAGTTTTATGTTACGTGATTCTGGATTGTTGTTTACTTTTCTTTTCCACTATGTTTAATTATGTTTTTTGGTTAATGAAGATTAGGACTTTTAATTTCTATCTTAATTTCTAACCCTTAAAGAAAATCAATTAAAAACGTATCAGCTCGACAAATAAACAACGAAAAAAAAGAAACTGACTTCTACCTGCAGCACGGTACCATGCTTCAAAAAGCACGGGGCCGTGCTTTTGTCAACAGTGCAGTTACGTATTTTTTTAATAAAATAACATTTTCCAATCTCTTAACCCTAACACCACTTCGTTCTAACTCCAAAAACCGCCGACCTTTCACCAATTCCTCAAATCTTCGATTTCCAACCAAAGGTATGTTAATTTAACAAATCTAATGTTCGAATTCATCATTCCAGGTCTAAATCAAACCTCAAATCTCACCAATTGATAAAATCGGGTATAATCCCGGAAATTAGACGGGTTAATTGTTTAGATCTAGGGTAATGATTTGATTAGATAGATTTACACTTGTGTTTTGTTTTAAAAATGATTTGGGTTCGGATCTTGGATGATTTGTTTAAAACTTGAACGCGAATGATTTGTCAAAACCGGTTGGAATCGCAAGTTCGAGTCTTGATTATGATAGATTTAGGATTAAAAACACGGGTTGTGCTTTACAAAACACGACCCTTGGTCAACAAAAAGTCAAAATCAGAGTCTAGGTTACACTGCCAAGGACCCGTAGCATGGGGCCGTCCTTGCAAAAGCACGTTACTATGCTTAACAAAAACATGGGGCCGTGCTTTAGGAAAAACAGCACCTTGGTTAACACACTGTTCCGAGTTTTTAGCCAATCTTTAATAAGAAATCGACTAATATGAGTATAATTTGAAGATAGTTGAATACGGTAATGATGAACACGCGTTCCTGTTATTTCCCGAACAAACCACCAGAGACATACAAGCCCGACAACGACTAGGCTACCTCAATAGCCGCTGCCCAGAAGCACATTTCTATGCTTGTAAGGACACACTAACGCAAGTGAATCAGTGGGAGCGGCACAAACAGTTCGTGAAAGGACCACAGAGGCGGGTGTTGAATCAAAAGGGTAAGGCTGTGACAGAATTGACCAAGGAATTTCTAGCCTCGTTACTTTCAAGATGAGGAATTTGAATATGTGGGATGAAGAGCCTGTGGAGTTTAGGTGTGGTGAAGAGTGGTAAACCACATCGATGACCCAGTTAGGCATTGATTTGGGGATACACACGAGTGATGAAACCGACAAACCTATCTAGTCCGAGGCCATGATTACATTTACAGATGAGGAGGCGGATGAGTCAGCAGAAACAGGTGACACAAGAAAAGAAGCATGGGAACTACTGAGTTATGGGGATGAAGCCTACTGTGCCAACAACTCAAAGAGCACCGCCTTATGCGACCCACTCATGAGATACATTCACCGACTGTTGAGCCACACGGTAACAGCACGCGGTTAGAGTGAAGGAGTGGTGAATCTGAGGGATTTATGGGCTCTTTATTGCATAAAGAATAAAACTACTTGCAACATTACTTATCTGTTCTGCCAGCTTTTCAGAACAAATGCAAATGAAAAAGCCCGAATACCCCAATTTTATGTGGTGCATGGATCTATAAGCTTTACAAAGCCTATCATGCGGACAGAAACGGAACACAAAGCCCTAACCCGATTGTTCTTGACCTCATTTTTTGCATCAGCATGCAAATGGTCCTACACGTGAACATAAACCCGGAAATATAGAGGTTTATCAACAGTCGGAACCAGATTTGGGACCCCGAGGACCAGTTTGAGATGATGATTAAAGACGCACAGAAGGACAGAATGGCCCAGGATATACCCGAGTGGAGTGGGGGATCACCACCCCTACAGACTCGCCGCTGCACATACCACCAGCAGGGAGGCCCGTCTTCATCAGGGGCTTGCCCTAGCTCGTCCTACGATAGCCGATATTCATTTGAGGGCCTATACGGCCTCATTAACCAGTTACAGGATAACGCTACTGCCTCGTTTGACAGGATAACAGGACAAATTTCTGCATCTAACGCATAGCGAGAACCAGAATATGCAGAAATGAGGCAAGAGATTGATCGTTTTGGACGGCGCATGGACAGGCAGTGGGGACCGTTCGAACCCGACACGGGTAACTTATGAGCAGGGGCAATGGTAGGTCTGACATGGGTATGGGTTCGGGTGGTAGTACTTTTATAACATTATTATCATGCGTGTTTGAACAATTTACATTCTGTCACTTGTTTGTTTGTTTTGTTGGATACTTTTTATGGCCGGGGTTGCTAAGACATTTTAGCATCTACTTAGTTAGCCCATGTGGGCAGGAAATGGATGATTCCATACCCAACTTTCAGTAGAATTATGCTTGGTTGTTTGTGGTTATTTGTAGTTTTATATTATACAGGTACAGATACACATCTATTTATACATCTCGAATCCCTTGTAAAGTTATGTTTATTTAATGTTTTAATTTCATTTTAGTTCGTGTTTTGTTCATCTTTTATTATTTATGGTTTTGAGTCAAGTTTTATATGTTTATCGTGTTTTAAATCGTTTGGTGTCTTGAATGTTAAGCTTTAATTCTTTCTATCATTTCATGAGAAGTTTAAGTTTGTTTTTCTTGTCAATGATTACGTGATTGCTTCACTTAGAGTTTTGATTTGTTTTCATGTAGATGATGGATTGGAGAAGCAAGGGAAACAAGTTCTAGAAGATTCTTTTCGTTACTTGGAGTTCAAGAAAGAATATTATCAAGATCTACTAAGAATAATCAAGAAATAATAAAAAAATCCGGCACCACCCTTTTGTAACGAATGGCTGCTAGGTAGACTTTGATGCTTAAGCTTAGGTGGATAAACAGTACCTTCGATCGTCTTAACTATTCATGAAAAAAATAGATCAACAAAAGTTTTAATTCTGCTAAAATTTGAGGTTTAAGTCAATTTGGGGTGGTCTGGTCCGATAAAAGCTGAAAATAAGCGGGTCTTAATTGTGTAAACCACCGAGTAATATAATTTTCGGATCTTATTTGTCCTGGTAAAGATTAAGGCATGGGTTTAAGTGGACAACAATATCGGTGATCGCGGTTTTTGCGTTCTTCTAAGCTTTAAAAATTAACCTATATGTTTTTAAGACTGCATTTTCCGATTCTGATCCAACTGCATCAGAACTTTTCAAGGACGAAAAAAGAGTAAGTGTGGGGATATTTGATACACATCTATTTATACATCTCGAATCCCTTGTAAATTTATGTTTATTTAATGTTTTAAGTTCGTTTTAGTTCGTTTTAGTTCGTGTTTTGTTCATCTTTTATTATTTAACGTTTTGAGTCAAGTTTTATATGTTTATCGTGTTTTAAATCGTTTGGTGTCTTGAATGTTAAGCTTTAATTCTTTCTATCATTTTATGAGAAGTTTAAGTTTGTTTTGCTTGTCAATGATTACGTGATTGCTTCACTTAGAGTTTTGATTTGTTTTCATGTAGATGATGGATTTGAGAAGCAATGGAAAAAGGTATAAAACGGGAAAACGGACGAAAAACTGGTGACGCTCTGTCGAAATTTTGTTAACCCGTAGGGAAGTAGCTCTCCATTTTACCCACCAACTTCATTCGAATTTTAATATTTTCATGAATCTTTTCACATTGAGGATAATGTGTGATTCAAGTGTGGGGAGGGGATTTACTTGACCAATTGCTTGATAAACCAATTATAAAATTCTCTATTAAACTATAATTTTTTTGTAGCAAACAAAGACCATTTTTCATAATTAAACCCAAAGAAAGTCTAGGCAAATTTTTTGCAAATAACCAAACTAAAAATCTATTATAACCAAAACGTGAAAAAGTAAAAAGAAGTTTTGTAATATAGAGAATAAATTTATGCAAAATATGGCGTTTATACCCAATTCCTTCGTTACTGTAAGATAAACCTCATGCCATAAATATTTTTCGGAAGCTTTGAGTGGGTCATATGTTTCGTGTGAATTAGAACTTGTCACAAATAGTCATTTCAAGACCGCACGAAGGTTTATATAAGGAAGAAGGTAATATCACTACAAACCCCTCAAACCATTCTCCAAATTACAAAACCCTAAACCAAAACCTTACCACTTTATCCCTCACAAACCGGTAAAATACAACACCGGTCTTTTACCGGCAGACCCTAAAGAACGGGAAATGCATTTTTCGATTTCAATTTCCTTTGTTGCATACATTTCGCAAAACCTAAGTTGCCTCTAGAACTTAGGGAGAGAATTTTTCTTTTTAGCAATGAGGTGAGGAAAAAGTGGCGCCAAGAGGAACAAAGGCCACCATTTTGTGGAGTTTCCAAAAGCGCAATGAAAAGAAGAGCAAAAAGATATGAACGATGCTTAGGATGCGGAAACTGGTCCCATGAAGGAAGATGTAAAAAAGTTAAACTCAGTCTCAACATGAATATACCGAACAAATTAGGGTGGGGGCTATTAGTGTCGAGTTAATTCAGATCTGGGTCAAAAGTCAAACGGGCCAGCGGGTCAAAAGTCAAACGGGTCATGAGTTAGTGGGTCAGCCAAAACAGTTTTAATGATTCGTGAAGAGTGGGGCAACTAGAATTGTGATTTGCTTATCTTTAGGAGAAAGTAATGGCACGTTCGTTTTATGCACGTTTATTTCAAGCTTAAATAGTTAGGGTTATTTTCAATTTCATAGTGCACTGCAATTTCATTTCACTTTCATTCCTTGTAATCGTTATTTTGCTTAAGAAATCTAAAGCTTTTGCTCCAAAATTCCTGTGTTGTGCGAGTAATATACCGTTGATTATCCATCAATTGGTATCAGAGCTAGGCTTATTGTATGCCCAAATACCCCAGATTCAAGACGATGTCAGTTGTTACCACCGGAGCTCAAAGTAAAGGCAGTGGCGATATGCCGTTTCAATGTCCGATCCTAACGTCCACGAGTTACAGTTCATGGGCAATCAAGATGGAAGCTATTATGGATGCCCAAGGTGTTTGGGAGGCTTTCAATCCACTAGTCGGAGGGGATGTGGATGATAAGAAGAACAAGATGGCCAGAGATTTTATCTTTCAAGAGATACCGAAGGTGGTATTGCTACAATTTGCGAAGAACAAGACTGCGAAGGAGGTTTGGGACTCTCTGAAAAATCGTTATCTGGGTGCCGATCGAGTTCAACAGGCTCGAGTCGCTACCCTAAAATGAGAAATTGATTCATTACATATGAAGGATAGAGAGACGATGGATGAGTTTACTGGGAAACTGAGCAAACAGGTGTCGAAGCTTAACAGCTTGGGGACCATTATGGAAGAAGGTGTATTCATGAGAAAGTTTTTGGATTCGATGCCCGACAACTATCTTCAACTTGTGGCCTCTATCGAATAATGTATGAAACTCGATACGATGCCATTTGATGAAGCAATTAGGCGTATGAAGGCGTATGAGGAAAGTATTCGGCGGAAGAACACGGGTGGAGATAATCAGAGCAAGTTGTTGCTCACACCATCAGAGCCAAAGGGAAAACAAAAGTCCATAAGCCATGAAAGTCCGAGAGAAGGACATGGACGAGGCCGCGGATGGTCTGGTTCTGATAGTCATGGGCGGGGAAGAGGAAGAAGTCATGGGTTCGGCCGTGGTAGAGGTGGTCGAGAAGGGTCCAATCAAAAACCAAAAGGGAAGAACCTGGAATAGAGAAAAGAGCCACATAAAGTGTTTCGATTGTAATGAATTTGGACACTATGCTAGTCCAAAGAAAAATGGAATGAACTTCAAGCAGTACAAGCTAATCTTGTTCAGCCCAAGAGAAGGACCCTGCACTCCTCATGGTCAGTGGTACCGAAGACAAAACAGGAGTGGTTTTGTTGAATGAAGAAAGAGTGATGCCAGGCCAAAACGAACCAACTAAAGGTGAAAGTGAGTGGTATCTCGACAACGGGGCGAGCAACCATATAACCGGAAGTCGGGATTATTTCTCGGAACTTAATGAGAAGATCATTGGAAAAGTTCGTTTTGGCGATGGCTCAACTGTTGAAATTAAAGGGAAGGGCTCTATATTGCTTGAGTGCAAAAATGGCGAGCAAAGGTTGCTTACTGGTATATACTGCATCCCAAAATTATGTAGTAACATTGTAAGTCTTGGCCAAATGACAGAAGTGGGATGCAAGGTAATTATGCACCAGCAACACTTGTGGTTGTATGAAGGAAGAGGGAGCCTTCACATGAAAGTCTAACGATCAAAGAACCGGCTGTACAAGATAAATGTTAATTTAGGTTCACCAAAATGCTTTCTTGCATCATTGAAAGATGAGGCTTGGCTTTGGCATGCTCGCTTAGGCCACCTCAACATTCAATCCTTGAAAGATATGTCGTGCAAAAATATGGTATGGGGTATACCTAAGATCAAGCATCTAAATCAAATTTGTGAAACATGTCTCGTGGGAAAGCAAAGCAGGTCACCATTCCCTACCCACAGTGAGTACAGAGCCACTAAACCGTTGGAACTCATACATGTAGATTTGTGTGCCATATTACACCCCCAACAAAAGCAGGTAACTGTTATTTCATGTTGTTGGTTGATGATTACAGCAAGTTTATGTGGGTGTATGTGATAAAAACGAAAGATGAAGCGTTATCAGTGGTCAAGAAGTTTGTAGAGGCAGTTGAGATTGAAAGTTCATATAGGGTTCGGAAATTGAAAACATATCATGGAGGGGAGTTTACTGGTCAAGATTTTGTGAAGTATTGTGAAGAACGGGGCATTAAGAGACTCTTACGGCTCCCTATAGCCCTCAGAAAAATGGGGTAGTAGAGAGACGTAATCGGTCCATACTGAACACAACACGAAGCATAATGAAAGCAATGAAAATCCCTCATGATTTATGGGGAGAAGCAGTAAGGCATTCGGTGTACATTTTGAACATGGTTCAAACTAAGTCACTTGTAGAAAGAACTCCCTATGAAGCTTGGAAGGGGAAGAAACCAAGCATAGAACATCTAAAAGTATTTGGTTCTCTAGTACACATGAAGATACCATCAGCTCAAATTAGGAAGTTGGATGATAGAAGCAAAGTGTTGATCTATTTTGGAACGAATATAGGTTGTATGATCCATGTGTAAACAAATTATGTGTCAGTAGGGATGTGGTTTTTGAAGAAAACAAGGGTTCGAATTGGGATGAACACACAGGGGTAGTATCGTCCAATAGCAAAAATGAATGGGCGAGTTTCATTGTCTACATGGAAATGAATAAGTATCAACAGCAGAACTCTGCAACAAACGAAACTGAACCCATACTTGAAGCCAGTAGGCCCATATCAAAACCATCAGAACTGATGTCACCAGTTGTAAACCTTCAGCAAGATAGCACATCCCATAGGTATGATAGCTCACCGGATTATGCTCATTATGATCACACTCCCATTCAGGGCTTCAGGTATTTAGAAGAAATTTACACTAGAACTCCAGAAATTGAAGCTGATGAAGAGAGCATGTTGATATTTGATGAGGAACCACCATCCCACAATGAGGCTATTAAAGATAGAAAATGGCAGGAGGCCATGAAGTCTGAAATTGAGTCTATTGAAAAAAATGGAACTTGGGAGTTAACTGATCTCCCTAGTCGCGATAAACCAATAGGACTCAAAAGGGTATACAAGTTGAAGAGAGACACGGATGGTATAATTACACAACACAAGGCCCGCTTGGTGGCAAAGGGCTATGTGCAAAGACAAGGGGTTGATTTTGAAGAGATAATTGCACCAGTAACAAGGCTCGAAACTGTGAGGCTTCTGGTGGCACTAGCAGCTCGAGAGGGATGGCTTATATATCACCATGATGTGAAGTTAGCTTTCTTGAATGGAGAGTTAAAGGAAGAGGTATATGTGGTGCAACTGGAGGGATTTGTGATAACTGGGAAAGAAGAAAAAGTATATCGACTATCAAAGGCTTTGTACGGCCTTCGACAAGCTCCAAGGGCATGGAACACTAAATTGGATAACACACTTAAACAATTGGGATTTCAAATATGCAGCCAAGAACCGGCAGTATACAAAAGGTGTAAGGGGATCCTTTACTTATTTTGGGAGTGTATATAGATGATTTGCTTGTTACATGTAATAGCAAGGAAGAAGTTGCAAGTTTCAAGTCACAGATGAGAAAAGAGTTTGAAATGAGTGACCTTGGGTCACTATATTACTACCTTGGGATTGAGGTATGTCAAGATGAAAATTGCATAACCATGAAGCAATCAGGATATGCAAAAAAGATACTTGAAACAGCCGGGATGGCAGATTGTAACTCAGCAAAATACCCGATGGAATCAAAACTGAAGTTAACAAAAGATGAAGATGGTGTGCCTGTTGATGCTACAAATTACCGAAAACTAATTGGAAGTTTGAGATACTTGGTCCATACTAGGCCGGACCTCAGCTTTGCTGTGGATATAGCAAGCAGATACATGGAAAGTCCAAGAGAAAGTCACCTACAAGCAGTCTAGCACATACTAAGGTATGTAAAGAAGACGATTAATTATGATATCAAGTATCACAGGAATAGGGGAAAAACTATAATTGGGTATAGTGATAGCAGCCACACAAGAGACTCAGAAGACGAGAGGAGTATAAAAGGTATTATGTTTTATTTTTATGGGTCACCGATCACATGGATCTCACAGAAGTAGAAAACAATGGCCTTATCTTCGTGTGAGGCAGAGTTTATGGAAGCTACAATGGCGGCTTGCCAAGCTCTGTGGCAAAGGAGTCTGTTAAGTGAAGTAACTGGATGGAAAGAGCAAACAATGCGCATTTGGGTTGATAATCGATCTGCCATAGCACTAATGAGAAACCCGGTGTTCCATGGTAGGAGCAAACACATTCACACGAGGTACCATTTCCTCCGTGAGTGTATTGAAAGAGGTCAAGTGGATGTAGAACATGTCAGCGGTGAAGAACAAAAGGCTAACATATTGACAAAGGCTCTTCCAAGTTTGAAGTTTACTGAGATGAGGGAAATACTATGAGTGGAAGATCTGGGAAGTCCGGATCAGAATCAAGGAGGAGAATGCTGGGTTAATTCAGATCCGGGTCAAAAGTCAAACGGGCCAGCGGGCCAAAAGTCAAACGGGTCATGAGTTAGTGGGTCAGCCAAAACATTTTTTCATGATTTGTGAAGAGTGGGGCAACTGGAATTGTGATTTGCTTATCTTTAGGAGAAAGTAATGGCACGTTCGTTTTATGCATGTTTATTTGAAGCTTAAATAATTAAGGTTATTTTAAATTTCGTAGTACACTACAATTTCAATTCACTTTCATTCCTTGTAATCGTTATTTTGCTTAAGAAATTCTGAAGCTTTTGCTCCAAAATTCCTGTGTTGTGCGAGTAATATATCGTTGATTATCCATCAATTAGGCTCAAATCCGAACGATCCATTAGATTTGGGAGTTATGTTAATAGCGGGATTGAGGAAGAACTGATTCACATCCTCGACAAAACTGGTCTTGATGATCTGACCTTAAAAGAGTCACTAGGTTTGTTTAAAAAAACGGGAGAAAAGAAGCTGACCACTGAAGACATCTTAAGATTCCCGACAATCAGCAGAAGTTGTATTTACCATCCTCATTAACCTAAACCCTTGAACTACCACAAAATACCCAATCCCTGTTCAGACAAAACCAACTCATATTACCTTCTGATCTATGCAACCCTTCAAAAAGGTGGAGATTTGAACTTGTTACAAGCTTATTTTTCACAGGTCACATTCTGACTAAGAGTGTTCACATACATACATCACATGTATGATCAGATATATAAACCGAGTGTGAGTGAACATTGTGAGAACGTGGCGTTTTGCATAAACAGAAGCTCATAAAAACTAATCATCTTTTTATATATCACTACATATATTCCTATGATTTAAGGTTGGTTATTTTGTTCCCATTTTCTGACAATTCTTTTGGGGATAATTGAAGCTATGGTCCTAACTTGCTATTTTTTAGAGAATTTTTATAAGTAGCTTGCTTGAGGACAAGCAAGGTTCAAGTGTGGTGATGTTTGATGTATATAAAATTATATATCTTTTCAGCATCAAATAATCTCTAAAAACTGCAACTTCTATCAAATAAACTAGCTCAGAAGGCTACTTATCGCACTAAAATGCAATTTCAGGTCAACCCAAGCCTTAAACGAAGAAACAAGTGAATAGACGAAGAAAAAAGATAGGAAACCCAAGAAAAGCCTCAACCACGCCCCCGTGCTCCCAGAACCATGCCCCCATGCTTTTGAACACAAGAATAGACAAAAATCTACAAGAAAAGACAAATACTAGACACAAAAGCACGGGGTCGTGCCAAATCAACCACGGGGCCGTGGTCACCTTCAAATAAGACAAAATGGAATTAAGCACATGTCATTAAAAAGCACGGGGTCGTGCCTAAGAAACACGCCCCTGTGGTGAGTCATCATGTATGATCTGACAACATGCAAACTAGACACCTGGACACGGGGCCGTGCCTCATCAAGCACAGGGTTATGCCCCTCTCTCCAAGTAGCCTATAAATAGAGGCTTAAGTTGCACTCATTTGGTGTGCTTGAAGAATATCTCTAAACGGGTTTCTCTTATAAAAACACCCGCATTACACTCATATTGAAGATCTTGTGAGGAGTCTGAAGGCTTGGAGGCTATCATCATCATCCATCATCATCAACAGCACCATAATCCATCATCATTAAGAAGGGAGATTTATCCACATTTGGTTAGATTGTTTTAGTTTAATCATGTGTTTGTTATCATCATCTCTTTTTATGTTCACAATAAGGCTCATTATGAGCTAAACTCCATTTACCATCTATAATCTATGAAGATGCTTTGTTTTACTTGATGATTATGTGAAACATGTGGTTTAGTTTGGTATAGTACATGGTTATTTTGCAATTATCCATTGATGAAAAAATGTTTTACCACTTTAATTCAATACATCAAAGTTGATGATTTATAATCATTCATGGTAACTCATGTTCTTGGAAACTAGAAATGGTAAAAATAATACTTTGATACCTTATTCAAGATAAAACATGGATCCTTATGTTGTACTTAGAAATGATGAGATATAAGCTATGATCTATTTCTCTAGTTTTGATAATTCTAATTAACATTGTTAACACGATTGCTTAGGTTATCATGCTAGTTAAAAAAAATCATATGTTAATGGAATGTGTAATTATAATCTAATTAAGTCAACCAAGGGGAGGTTGTGTGAGTTAACTACAACCACTCGAAGTTGTTAGAATTGGTATTTGAGAAATCGAAGTCAATCCTAATCGGTCTACTATACCAAACTGCTTGTCTACTTAAATTGACATTCTCGTGGAAGTATGACATTAGGAAAGGATGGACTTTAAAATGCGCATGATACTTTCTTTTATGTTATAGAATCTGTTCACTTAGAAATGAGGAACTATTCTATCATATATTATTAGGAAAAGTTTATCACATGTTTATTTAATAATCATCAAGGAATAATGGAGTGGATTATTGATTTTAGATGGTAAACCTTCATATTGTTGAATTACTCACTTAGAATTTCTCTTCTTGTCATATATAAATATTTCTATTTTATAAAAAGTTTAAAAAATAATCTCAAAAATGATTAAACCCTTTGATTAAAGTAAGACGAAGATTCATTATTAGAAACATTTGTGTCTACAGATCGATACTTGGTTCTTACCAATACTATCCTACATATACGGTAGGTACACTTGCCTATTTTGTGTGTGTTTAGTTTTAGTAGAAATCACTTTTACAAATTTAAAACACGATCTTGTGCAACGCTAAATCTTAAATCTCCAATCCATATTAATATAATAATACTAGCACGCACAGCGCACATCAATATCCCTACGCATATGAAACTAAAATCCTAAACAACTTACAGAGAAAATCTTTTGGACTCACATTAATACCTACACAACTTACACAATTTGCATATATACCTTTCACAACCTACACATCATACAAAATATCCTACACATTATACAAAATAGCATACACATTAACCAAATATGCCCCACATATCAAACATAACACTCTAAACAAAAATTAATAGTGTAACATTAATTGGAAAAAAAAGCATGTACTACACTACATATATAAACTCACACCATGCACTTTATGAATATATGTATGTAGATACGCGCACACTTAAGCACGTACATGGATATTCATATGCATGGCAGGGCGTACGCACGTCTACACGTCCGCATGTAGGGGCGCCAGCACGTACGTACGTCTACACGTAGGGATGTCCGCACGTAGGGATGTATATGTATGTTATGTATTCATGTAAATAACAAGATATTCATCACCCACCAAACTAGAGGAATCATTTGTAAACCTTAAAATTTATATTTTATTTGGGATGCTTTCAATTTTCTTTCCTATCCATCATAAATTAAAAAAAATATATATATTAAAAATTAAATGATTTAATACAACATGTTGTATTAACAAACACTAATAATCAAGGTAAAACTCAACTTACTTCTGGACATAGTGAAATAATAGACTTGTGAAATAATAGACATAGTGAAATAATAGACTTGTGACTGCCTACACATTTAAATCTCACTGTATAATTAGATGCTTGTTGCAATCTTCACTAACTAAGAGATGTAGTGATACACTAGTTCCTAATCATCAGTTATTACTAACTACCCAATACAACCATATGTATACACATTTTAAATACACTAAAACATAAGACCCTGAGGATATAGTAGCATCAATCATTCACTATACACAGCATGGATGTTTCAAGCAATTACTCCAACACCTAATACTCAGTTATTAATAACTACACAATATAAGAAGATTACTACACTTGGTCTAATCATCAGTTAGTACTAACTATACCATACAACAGATGTATACACTATAAAAATTGTTAAACAAGTTATGAGCCAAGATCTAGCCGCTAACACGATACATCAATACATTACGATACAAGACGAATACGTTAAATACAGTTCATAACAATAAAGGATGAAGATACATTATGGTGGATACATTATGGTGGATACATTATGGATAAGTTATAGAGATAATCCGGCATGGTAACGGTACTTGGATAAATTAAGCACGAATATCTACCTATTATGAATAGGATCAGCCTATTTATAGGCACACCCTCATTCCTTAACATCTCTAACGAATGGGTTATTCCCATCACGAATGGACTCCCATTCGTTATGTTTCCAAAACGAATGGTGTATTAACTTAACGATTGAGCATCCATTCGTTATATCTCCATAACGAATGAGCTCCTAACTTAACGAATAGCCTAGTCTATAACGAATGGACTAATTCTCTATACAATCCATAGCGAATAGCCATCTTTACATTAAACATAAAGACTAGACTGTCTCTAAATTATTCGATCGGCTACGGACACCAAATCATGCACTAACGAATGAGTTCAAAGAACGAATGAGTCTTCATTCGTTATCCCCATACGTTATCGTGATCACCATTTGTCCACCAGGCTCTCATTCGTTAAATCAGTGTCCTCACACGTTAACCATGTCATCATTGTTTACACTTTAATGAATAGATCACATTCGTTATAAATTACCACCTTCATTCGAGATAAAAGTGGAACGAATGAGGTCCCATACGTTAAAAATCATATTCGTCTGATCCAATAACGAATACGGATACGTTAAGGAATACTTTATTGATAAGTTATGGTAGAATACATTATGGTGGATAACATATGTCTAGAGAGAATCCAGCATGGTAACGGTACTTGGATAAATTAAGCACGGATCCCTAACTATTGTAAATAGGATCAACCTATTTATAGGCACACCCCCATTCGTTAACATCGTTAACATCTCTAACGAATGGGGTATTCCCATCATGAATGATCTCCCATTTGTTATGTGTCCATAACGAATGGGGTATTAACTTAACGATTGAGAATCCATTCGTTATATCTCCATTGCGAATGAGCTCCTAACTTAACGAATAGCCTAGTCGATAACGAATGTACCCATTCGCTATACAATCCATAGCGAATGGCCATATTTACATTAAACATAAAGACTAGACTATCTCTAACTTATCCGATCTGCTACAGACACCAAAATAAATATGACCTACAATGAACACTGTAGCATTAAATAGTTACCTTACACCACTTCACGTTCTTCAACAATCAAGCATCCATAACATATTTCACTAACTACATGACACAATTAAATCTATTTGTTTGTTATAGAACAACACAGAAACATAATGTTGGGAATCTGTAAACTTTATGTATTATCAAAATTAACTCTCAATTCAATAAACATAGTAAATTTCAAGGAAAATTAGGTGTAGTATGATGAACTACGACTAAATAAAATCGAAGTGCATGCATAATTTACTTAATACGCTACTCCGATTCCAATAAACACCACAAATTTTTCTACGTACCTTGATTAGGTTTCGGCCAATAGTTAATTCTGCTTCAACACACTCAACGAACTAGCACTAAGGAACGATTGCTTCTTATACACAAGAAAAAATAATCAATGAGATTAAACTCGTCTATTTTGTGTATCAATTTCATGCGCAGGGTCGTTATGTCGAGCGTTATGGAGTGAAACAAGGGATTCTAGCATTACTAATTCTAAGGCCTACGCAATATTAACTATTTTTCCCTTTTAAGCAAAAAAGATCTTTGTTAATATTCATACTATTTACAAAAATGTCATTTTGTATCTTAAACCATTGATTTAGGTAATCAATGGTTGAGATTCACTTCTCGCGCTTTTCGCTCTAATATCACTTCTCGCATTAACAATTCCCATATATATATATATATATATATATATATATATATATATATATATATATATATATATATATATATATATACACACACACAGAGAGAGAGAGAGAGAGATAGAGAGTTAGGTTTAAAATGGAACTCGAAAAGAGTAGGGAACTGAGGAACACTCTTTCCAATCCTTGATCATTTCCCTACATCCTTATGATACACCCTTAATCACCTACATCACATTAAATATTGTAAGGGAAAAAAACCACTAAAAATAAAAAAAATAATTAAAAAAAATTATAAAACAAAAAAAAGGAAAAAAAAATATTTATCTAGCATCCACCGTTCAAAAAAAATCTTGGTTTAGCCTTATGGTTTAGTTTAGCTTTTAAGGGGTTTAGGTTTTTTTTACCTGGTACTTTCTCTCACTCCCAGTTTGATCAACGGGATCAGTCGGCTGGAGAGCGGGGCTATTCTTCTTCCGAGGAGACAAAGTGTCAAACCCAATCCCAAGCAATAGTCAGGATAACACTTTTAATTTAACATTTTACACGTAAAAACAACAAATCTCATAAACATTTTACATGTAATACAACAGTTTTATAAGATTTTACATATAAACTAACACTTTTCAATAGCATTTTACATGTAAAATAACAAATCTCATTAACATTTTACATGTAAAACAACAGTTCTTTAAGATTTTACATATAAAACAATAACATTTTACACGTAAAATAACAAATCTCGTTAACATTTTACATGTAAAAAATAGTTCTTTAAGATTTTACATGTAAAAAATTAATATTTAACATGTAAAATAACACTATTAGTTAACACTTTATAACATAACATTTTTCATTAACATTTTACACATAAAACAACAAATCTCATAAACATTTTACCTGTAAAACAACACTTCTTTAAGATTTTACATGTAAAAATTAATACTTTACATGTAAAAATAACATCTTTCATTAACATTGTACACGTAAAACAACGAATCTCATTAACATTTTACATGTAAACAACAATTTTTTAAGATTTTATGTGTAAAACAAAACGTTTCGTTATAACTTGAATGTAAATTCAATAATTATATATATATATATATATAGGGTGGGGTTAAATAAGAAGTGGAGTTTTTCTAAGAAGTGTAAGAAGTAATCTGGTGCGTTAGATATGTTGATATGACGGTGGATATGGAAAGTGTGTTTTTTGTTCGGTATGTTTTATTTTAGTTTTGGTGTGTTTTTTGTTCGGTGTGTTTTAATAGATATAGTGGTGAAAACACACTTTCTACACTTCTTAGGATAAATCTACTTCTTATTTTAACCTTGCTATATATATATATATTAAAAACCAACCATAGTTATCTCATGGAATTTAGTATTCATGGCCATTAACAAGTTATGTTTTTACGCATGTACAAGACAATGTTGGTTTCAATATGGCGGTTATAATATATTTATGCATTAGATTGATACTTAGTTCTTACCTATACTACGCCTGCGATATGAAAATTTACATATTGTGTATGAAGTAGGGTTAACGTAAAAATCATTTGATTTATAAATTTAACAAAAGAAGTGTGTAAATATACCTCAAAAATATATACCTTACCACATGCATTGCATTGTACTTTCTTTCGAAAATATTATCAAAGAAATATACAAGTGTGGCAACAAAATGCTTATCATCAGTGACATTGCACATTCTTTCAATTTTTTCCAGCACTTCATTTCCCTTTTCTATTTGCTGGTTAATAATTTGACAAGGTACTTTTCATCCTTTGCAAATGATTTCGGTGCTTGAACGTGGTTGACAGGAAACTTGTTTAAGCCATCATTTCATTTAGTAACATATAATTTCTCCTTTTGCTCATAACCCCTTAAAACGATCTAAGCATTATCCTTGTCTTCTTCTTTGATTTTACATTTTCCTTCTTCCATTTCTTGTTTTTCTTAAAATTTAACTTTCATTTAAACAACTTCCTTGGTGGTTTTGATGATTTAGCCTTGAACACCCAAGGCTTTAATTCTAGTAGTTAATTAGTTCTTCTCGTCCTCATTCTGAGCCAAACATATATTAAATTCATGTGAGTATATAATATAACACCAAACTTTCAACAAATTGATGCAGTCGTTGCTGTCTTTTAACCACACTTACTATTACTAAATTTTATTGCGTCCGTAGAATAGTTTTTAGCCACACCTACAGTAAATTCATTTGATTTCTCTCATTAACTTAAACATATATATATATATATATAATTTTTTAAAATAAAAATCTATGAGCCCTAGAGTGGGAGTGGTCTTGGGACTTGAGTCTTCCCCCATATAGTCGGCCTGAATGTATTAGTCTTAAGCAATTGACCTTCAGATTGAGCCTTGGTATATTACAGTCTCAAGTTCAAAACCTGACTTAAGAAAAGTTTTTTACTTTATTGGTGTATTTAAAGTAGGTAAGTCTGAAACATCAAAATCATTGTGCACATCTTATTTTATAAAGGCTCGCCCAGTATTATAGGTGGTTTAATATTGTTATAAAAAGAAAGAAAAAAAAACACTAGTCTTAATATTAATTATAGCATGAGTGCTACAACTCATCTTATTCAGTCTTCACCTTTCTAAATCACTTATATACCAATCATTCCCATCTAGGTTGTTTGTGCTCTAGTAGCTAGCTACCCATGTTACTTTTAACTCTAGTCATGCTACTTATTTTGGTCCCATTAGAAAAGATCATATGATTGCTATGATTTCTAATCCACACACAAAAAGAAACCAGAGTCGTAACTTATATATCTTTTAAAATCACAGGAAATCTTTTAAGACCGTTCTCTAATGTCATCAGAGTAAATCACACCTTTTTCAAACACCTCTATCAAACTATTCGCAAGTAGGATTTTATTAATATACAATATCATCCGTTGTCCGGTAATAACTTATATTAAGTAATTTATCTGATGAGGGCATGCCTACACGTATAATTATGAGAGATTATTAATTTATTATATATACTCATTTTGAAAGTTCGTCACATACACATAAACACTATTCCTTCAATTTCGTGCTTTGTGATGTTGTAATATGTACATGATTTCCGTACATTTTGTGTTCACTTCATAGCATTCCACGTGCTATAGTTACTTTACATGTGTGCCCTTGATGTAAACTATGCCAGGGTGCCTCTACAGCTTTCTCCCAATGTAAATTATGCATTCATAAGAAAACCTTGATGCTTATTATTATTTGTTAATTGTTATGCCATGGTTGCTTTTCAACCCTTGCGCTACGCCTACCACCACCGGGTTACCTCCTGTGATTCTTTAATTGTAGGTCTATCTTATTCTATTTTGTTTCCGCCAACAACCTATCATTTATAGTTTTTTACCTTTCCGGCTACGAGCTTACTGTCTTCGGTTGTTTAATTGTAGGTTTCCGGAGAAGACAAGACAGGGGTTTTCCGGCGTTAGTTACACTAACCTGATGACGTAAAAGAAGGATAATCGGCTCAGAACGATTTGTGTGTGTCCTACTCCGAACAGATTGCGCTGGCTAAGGTAAAATTCCAAAAAATAATGGACGTTTCGACCCTTTAATGCTTGATGGCTGTGTGATCTTTTCAGGCAATGACAACCATCGGGGCAACACAGACGGTAGCGTTTCTGCAGAATGATAAGGTTTTGAGAGGTTATGGAATCAGATTCATAGTATTAGAAGGCATGTAAAGCGTTGGAATATTGATGGCGGCTATGTTGGTGTATTGAGGGACGAGGTTTAGTCCAGGTTTATGTTTATCTGATCTCTTTATTTGCAATGACATAAAACTATATGATTTTATTTAAAAACAAATATTAATGTGTTTAAGACTTCAAAAGATTTTGTAATTTGGACATCACGATGTAACAGAAGTTGGCTTTAAAGTTCCCGCACACTGTATATAGATAGGGTGGTGGTAAGTTTTGATTTGGCCACTACTTTGGGAAGACAAGTTTTTTAGAATCAATGTGTTGAATTAAATTGTTATGTCTTTGTTTTGCTTCGGTTGCCAACTTAAGTTATAATTTACTCCAGGCTTAGTTAGTCACAAAATGATTTCTTGATTTGGTGTCCAGATTTCTAGACACTAACCCGGCTCAAAGCTTTTCTTTAGACTAAAGGGTGTGAATGTCATATTGCTTCCTACTTTACAATGACACGTCAGCACCACATCATACCACACTCCACTCAACTATTTACCATAATATCATGGAATTGGTCACCAATTCACCTCTTCCCTTCTTTTTCCAATAAAATAATATATATACAGCTAAAACTAATTAATTTAATATAACTTAAATTAATATAATATAAATAAAATAAAAATAAAATTACATTCAGTAAACTTGAATATACCTAAATCAGGGTTTCAAAACTAAATTTGGGCTTGAAAAGGGGGTTGTTAAATTGTTTAAGATTGGCCCAAAATATAAAATTGGGCTTTAAAAAAATAAACCCTAAAATTAGTATCTTATTCTATCATCTTCCTCTTTGTCTGGTTTTGTTTGAACGGCTTCGTTTCTTTTTTAAAATTTTTCTTCTTATCTGAAACAATACATTGAAGAGCATATTGAAAACGTGGGAATTTTTTATTGAAAAAGGTGGATGTTAGCGGCGTTTTGATCGGTAAACGTTCCACCACATTTTCGCCGCTGAGCGGCACCAGTAGTGCCGCGGCGGTGTTTGCCGATGGCACCGCTTGCCATGTCATCTGGAGAGCGGCATTTCGACGCCCATACCTTATAGCCTTAGTGGGAATATATCTTTAGGAGCTGTAGTAGTAGTTAAAGTAAGCTGAGCTAGTTTCATCAACATCACAGAAACATTAAGCAAAATATGCAAGTTGTAACGTGTTTCGAGTGATACATGTCTAAGCAAAAGATGTAAGTTGTAATGTGTTTTGAGTGATACATGTCAAACTGCCATGAGTTTACAGACCAGTGTAATGTGACCCGCGCAACGCATGGGTCCTAAAATCTGGTTTTATTTAAAGACAACTGTCTTATGCTTTATCTTTTGTACTATTTGCTTATATTGTTGTCCTATGCTTCATATGTTGTTCTATTAGCTTATCTGGTTGTACAATCTATGAGCATTATTTTCACCAAACCTTAACTCATTTCATAATTGAACATTGATCATAGTGCCTTGTAAACTTTGGTATATTACTAATTTATCTAATTACATAAATAAAGCCATATATGATTAATTTGGTATTTATATTTATTGACTTTGCTGGTAAAACTTCATGTTAAAACTTTGTTAATTCGCAATTAACTTTATGGTCAAACGGTATGGAGGTGATGGTTAAGTGATACGATTTATTTGAGACAACCGAAAATTATGTTTTCAATTAAGATCTACTAGAACTACTGGACAAATAATAACACGTAACTACTTTTTAACAACACTTAAATTAACAACCTCACCGCAACATGAGGAGGTCTAAAAACTAGTTTATATTCAGTTCCACTAGATTTTCACTTGATTTCTTCACAAGGAAGACACATTCTCATTTCAGTTATAATCATTCATCTAACATTCGTCAATTTTAGGACCCGAAACCTCGACTCATTTAAAATTTTCGATGTGATTAAGTTAATTATACATATAACCATATGTTACATATTTCATACGTAATATTTTCTTTCCTAAAGTTATTTAATAATATTAATCATTACAAATATGTATATAAATAAAAATTATAACACTCATTATTTTTCTCTCTATTCAAATATTAAATAAATAACATTATTGATGCATAACCAAAGTAAATCATTTTAATCTAGTTATGTCACATTTATTTTTGTCACATTTATTTTTACCTAAAGTTATTTATTTTTAAAAAATGAAAAATGTCTTCTTAAACTATTCAAATTTTGGTTAAACCTCCTCCCCCAAATCACTTTCCTAATCAATTTTATTATTAAAACATTCTAAAGAATAACCTTCTTATTTTATTATAAATAAGAACTCACTCCCACCCTTTCATTCTTGCACCACTTTTTGATAAGTTCAAGAGATTATATTTTTTCCATTTCAAATGTAGAGTTTTAATTATTCAAGTCTTCTTCATCTTATTTCTATTTATTTTGAATCTTGTTCATACTAGTTAATAAAATGGTCATATGACCATAACACAATCATGTCTAGGAATACACATAATACATACACCATGGTGTATAGGGTGGATGAGACAAAGAACACAAGGAGATGATCGATTACACAAAGGTCACACTTGAAACGTTCTTACATCTTTCTTTTTCTGTTTTGAATCATTATTTTTTTGTTCAAAGGACCCAAGGATTTTTGATGATATATGCTAATAAATGTTATATAATCATATCCAAAAAAGTCCATAATTTTATTTCATCAAAATCCTTTTCAAAATCGTTAGAATATTGCTTTTAGCAATATTTCAGTTTTGACATTAGATATAGCTGTTAAAGAAACAGGCATATCTTGTTCATAATAAACTGAAAAAGTGCAATACCAAATTCTATGATGTACTTCATTGAAATACGGTTCTAAATGCTATTTTTACGTAATTTAATTCATTCGTATGAATTTGCAATCAATATTTTATAAACAGTGCGCAGATTCGTACCTTCTGATTTACATGGCTATTTTGGCCTATTTAGGTTACGAATTTGCAAACCTTTTCTAAATGAAAGTTGTTCAAAACATTCTAATTTAGTAGACTGAAAAGTCTTAATTTATAATAAAGTTATTTGATATTTTAAATACCTTAATCAAAACAGAACAGTTTGCTGTCCAAAAACTGATTTTGTATTTCATCTTTCTTTTCGATATTTTCCTTGTTTTTTTCTTAATATTTATACATTAGATTTAGTATTCTTTAAACTTTCTGATCCCATTAGTTAGTCTTTAATTATTATATTTTTTTTTATTTATAGTTCGAGAGGTTCGATCGTTCATTTTCTTTAAAGTGCTTTCGGTTGTCATTTCAAGTTTGGCTTTAATCTCAAAGGTGAGTTTACATATCCCCCTTTTTCATCTTTTAAATTTTGGGGATGGCATGTATACCCTATTTAAATTACTCATTTTTATTTATTTATCTATTCAAAACACAATTCAATATATGTTTATGTGTGATTATTGCATACTCTATGATAATGCTCTATGTGCTTAATTGTTTATTTTATGGTTGGTGGTTGGTATCTCATCCTCATCTATCCTCATCTACTATGATCATACATTTACCCAAGTACATTGATTTCATATCAATAAAAACGGGTCCACATCTATTTAGTTGTTTACATTTTCATAAGAATTATAATACTCATCATCTACATATTAATTGTGATTTATCTATATATATATCTCAACTAAAACTTATGTACTCTCACTAACATTCGTGTTGACAAACTTTATTTTTATACATGCTACAGATATAAGTAATTTACAATGTTCAAGATCGAAGAAATTAGTTTTATCTTAGGATATTATTCAAAATACAAAACATGATGTAATTGTTGTTTATTATTGAATTTGTGTACTTGTTAATGTTAATGAAATTAAATAATTATTGTCGCTTTAATTAGTGTCTTTTGAGCTACTGTCCAATCAATACGTTACGCCCCGGCATGTTCTACCTTTGGTCGGGGTGTGACAATTCATGTCAACGAAATTAAGTTAACAGGTGCAAATCTATGATTGTATGCAACTATGATTGTTGTCGTTTGCCAACAAGAGTAAAATTTTGAAATATCATTAGTTACATTGTCAGTACATTGTAAGAATAAATATATGAATATATATATATATGGTCATCATGATCATTTATATATTAATAAGTCAAAATCAATTAATTATACCTTGTTATTATATTAGCTAGGTAATTGTTGATGGATCAAATAACTCTTTCTTGCTAATTGAGGGTTTCCCCTTGAGTGCATATAAATATATGGAGAGACTAATTAACATCATATAAAATAACCCTAAACCTCACAACTAAATTCATCACCCCCTCTCTCTCTTTCTTTCTCTCTCTCTATATATATATATATTATTCGGTTTCTCAAGAACCCTAGTCCCCATCACTAACATACATTCAAAAGGGGAACTCGACAAAGCTGACTATCATGGCGTCTGAATCTTTCTCATCAGCCATGGCTTTCTTTCTCTGCTGTGACAGGTACGTTTTAGTCATAGGTTTATCATAATATTCATATTTTCTATTACACACTTGAAAAATTGATCAACATGTAGTATCAGAGCGATGTTGATTAATCAGTTCTTCATGTCTTCCATTAACTCAGAATCTAAACCGAAAGACATGGACTGAAACCTAATAAACCCTAGGATAATTTTCGTTTTTTATTAATTTGTTTTTTTATATTAAAAACCGAATATAAATAAACCCTAACAATTTTTCGGTTTTAAAATTCGCAACTGATATAAACCTAAAGTTTTCAAAATCAGATACATTTATGATGTTCTTCGTTTCCATCACAATTTTTCGAAAATCTCACATAATCCGGTTCAAGATCTTGATTGTTATAATGTATTTACTCAATTTTTTTATTAAAATTTATCCCAAGATATTCTGAATTTAGGAAAATTAAATAAAGGAACTAATTTGAAAACAATCAAATCTTGGATAAACAAACAATCCCTAAGAATTCATATCAAACATTATCAAGTAATTATTTACGAACATATGGATGTATGTGTTTAAGGTTAAAATAATTCTCGGAAAACACTAAATCCCGAAAAACATCAAACTAGAAAACTCAAATTCCCGAGATTAAAAATTTTCCATGAACAGTAAACTAATTTTTTTTTTGCTATTAACTAAATCAATGTTTTGTAAATACTTAAAATATAAATATACATATTAATTAATTTTACAAAACACAAAAAAAACTTAACTTGAATGAAAGATGATGTATACTTCTGTCCAAAGATGATGTGTTAAATCTAATACATCATTCAAATCTATTTATAAGTTGTGTTAGTTAGCTTAAACATGATTTAAATGTATCACTTTTGCCCAAAGGTGATGTGATACATTTATATCAAACAAACTAACTCGTGCATAATTAAAATGGTTGTCTCACTTCTGTCCAAAGGTGATGTGTTACAATTGTTTTGCACATATACTTAAATAAAATTTAATTTTGCCCAAAGGTGATTTATTTTTTATTTAAGTAGAATTTTTTTAATTATATTAGTATATTATTTTGATGTTAACAATAGACATTTATTATCACAGCTTCATAATTTAAATGGTTCTTATTTATTCCTGCTTTAGTTTAATATGCCCCTAGATTACTCTAAGTTTCTTCAGTTTAGTATTATAATATTCTCATATAAATTCCAATAATAACTTCAAATGGTGGAATCACATCTTTAACTGGGGATAATTTTGGTGAGTGGAAGGAGTCTCTTATGCATAATCTCGCCTTCCAGGATTTTGAATTTGCTTTAATCGAGTATGAACCCCAACACTAACCACTGAAAGCACTCTTGCGCAACATTTATTGTTCGAAAAATGGAAGAGATGCAACTGCATGTCTCCATTAACATGACAATTAGAGGATCCATTCCGGACTCTGAAATGCTAAAATCTATGTGGCTTCTATGGTGGAACAATTCAAAGGAACGTTTAAGGCACATGCTAGTACTCTTATTCTCAAGTTGGTGACTACTAAGTATGATGGAAGGAGTGCATTCGTGGGCACATTATGATGATGAACGGCATGACCCATAAGCGTAATGGATTAGACATGGAGATCAGCGATGGTTTTCTGGTGCACTTCATCATGACCTCACTTCTAGCTGCCTATGAAGCTTTCAAGATCAATTACAATACCCAGAAGGACAAATGGACTATGAGTGAGCTGATTGCTATGTGCGTGCAAGAGGAAGAGCGTATGAATATGGATAAACATGAAGTTTCTTACCTTGCCACCAGTTCCAAGAAGAGGAAGAACACTCTTCCATGAAAGGCGTTTGCTAAAGTTTAGAAGACAATACAGGTCCTTCATCAAGCTCTCAGAACTCCATTAGAAAGCCTTTCTGGAAATTCTATAAGAAGTACATTCATAAGCAGAAGGACTGCCCAAACTTTAAGGAGTGGATGACTAAGAAAGGTAATGATCTCTTTATGTTACTTGAGTCCTATAATTTAACTGTTCCAACTTATACATGATGATTTGATTTGGGTACTATAGTTCATGTGATCAATTCTACTTAGGGATTCCTTTCAGTCCGGAAGCTGGAAAGAAACCAAAGAACACTAAGACTGGGGAATAATAAAGAACTTGAAGTCAAGGCTGTGGGAACTTCACAATTAATATGAAAACTGGTTTATGCATTTAACTTTATGATACCTTATATATTCCTGAGATTACTCGGAATCTTGTATTAGGACCAAAGTTAGACATGGACGGTTTTGATGTTTCTCGTGGTCATGGCAAACTTACTATTTTTTTTAAACTCTTAAGTGTTTGGTTATGGCTTTTTGGATGGTGGTCTTTATAGATTAGAACCAGATGATATTTTTTCTAAATCATTATTGTCATATAATATTAATGAATCATTTACAAAGATTAAATAGAAACGAGACTTAGAGACATATTCTATGTTGTGGCATCAACGTTTAGGTCACATCTCACGAGACCAGCTAGCCTAACTCATGAAGAATGAAGTCTTACCACATCTAGATTTCACCGATTTTAGAACATGTGTAAAATGCCTTAAAGGAAAAATGACATTAGCAAATAAGAAAGGCACCACTGGGAGCTCTAATTTATTACAACTCATTCATATTGATATTAGTGGTCTTTACCCCATTGCTGGAGTAATTGGACATACTTCATTTATCACTTTCATTAATGATTATTCCCACTATATGTACCTGATCTCATTAAGGAAACATCTGAATCTGTTACAACTTTTAAAGATTATAAAATGAAGTTGAAAAACAATTAGATCATCAAATAAAAGTTGTTAGATCAGATAGAGTAGGTGAATATTATGAAAGACATATTAATGTAGGTCAGACCCTGATATGGTCTAAAGTATACATATTATAAATAGATATTTCTAACACCTTTGATTTGCTTTGAGGTTAGTTTTATTAAATTATACAGTTCCTTCTTCATATTTAAAGTCTTAAGGGTTTTTTTGAGAAAACAAGCTCAAATGATTTATTTTTTATATTTATTGTTATTATAATTGATTTTAAATACTAACTAAAATACATGATCTCATGTGTGAATTAAAAAAATGGATTTTAAAAATGACGTCAATTAATCAGATTCAATTTTATACATTAATTAAGGTTTTGTACCACCAATTTATTTGCAGGAACTAATGGGTAAAAATGCATTCAAAGAAGTTATTATAGGAAGAGCTGTGTTAACGATCTGACTTTGAGATGTATCAATTATTTGGGCTAAAGAAGAAAATAAATTAAGTTGGGCTTTATACTAAATTAGTGTTGGTGGACTAAATAAGTCTTGCATTTGGGCTGGGTTTTATGGATTTGTGCGCAAGATATTGAGGCCGCCATGTTATTATTATAAAAAGAAGGCAAACGACAATCTTGGAAGAAAAATGGTGTAAGGCCTCGTTCCCGGTGTCCTACTTAGCGTTGGATTTACTCATAAACTCAGTTCTAAATATCAGAGTTAATTAAAATTTTTCGCGGAATATAAAACTTCAAGCACATACTACATAATATTCAAAATCTTGTCTTATCTTTTTTTTTCTTTTCAAATTTGTCTTTCAAAATAAAACGTAGTGATATAGAACATCATAACATTTTTCTTGAGATGCCAGTGTCTTCAGTCCAATGTCATGTGTCCTTATTCAAGCGAGCTGCCTCAACCTATTCACCTGCGTGCATACTAAAATTCAGCTATAGTGTGTGGGTTCTAGTTAATCAGGCAACATACAATACATTCACATACTTATTAGGGTCTGTTCCCTACATTCGCACATATTATTAGGGTTTGTTCCCTACATTCGCAGATATTATAGAGTCTGTTCCCTTTTAAACATACATTCCATCCATCCGATAACCATACACACCTTTCCTTACATAAACATACTTTCGTACATACTCATTTCATTACGTACTTTCATGAATACTTATATCATATTAGACATCCTACGCATTACTTTTCCTGACGATACATGCAATATCCAAAGATCGTTCACGCACTGACAAGCATTCATTCATAACATTCATACCATATTATCACATCAGTCATCATAACATATACTTACCATTTAAGGTAAGTGTATTAACAATTACATTGAGTATGCACACAACCCCATAAACGTAACAAGGAAGTGGGGCTAGAAACTCACCTGAGCTCGGTTCCTTTCCGAGTTAATGGTAACTCTTCTCTTTAACTGGGCACGGCTAACTATATAAAAATTACACGTATAAGATAATTATCCCAAACCATATCATATTTCTGGTTTAATGTAACCCTCAATGAACGGTAGTCCGGGGCAGCGCCCCTGTCTGGGGTCTAGGGGCGGCAACACCTAGTAGTGTCCAAGGGTCAGAGCCCTTGGCTGGGGTCGAGATGCTAAGTCGGCTTGGAAAAATTTTCCATTAAAGGTCCTTTTACTAAAGTTTCATCAAAATTCTTAAGTAAATATTTTATTCGCTATCCCATTCGTTATAACGAATGGTCTTTGGTTAAGCCTCATTCGCTATCCCATTCGTCATAACGAATGGTTTGATTTGAGATGAATGAGTGCATAACGAATGACTAAGGCATTTTGTGCTTTTTATAAGACGAATGAGGTCTCATTCGTTACTAGAGCTTGCACATGTATCTTATAGAAAATGACTTCATTCGTTGTCTTATCATGGCAAATGGGTGGATAACGAATGATGAATGCCATTCATTAATTCTGTAAGACGAATGAGAGGTTCATTCGTTACAAGAAACACACACGTATATTATTCGTTATGATAGTTCAACGAATGATCAGTCATTCGCTACTCATAACGAATGAACATCAGTTCTTATCCAATCTTTGACTCCCGTGGTCAAAGTTAAAATTGATAAGAACATAAACGGTCAACGGGTACCAGGTTATACAATTAACCTCTGAATCGCTATGAAACAACACGATACTGGCATCAATATACTTGCATACACATCGCCTCTTAACCCCAATCAACCAAACACTTAAATAATTCGTTAAATGGTGTATTTGATCGATGTTCATAACCGGTTCTTTGGTTGATTAATTATCTATCAAATGTTAATGAATTTCAATGAGAATCGTCTTGTTTGATTAGTCTTTACCACTTATATATAGATATTTGAACACTTAACGAGCCGAGCATACACGAACAAGTTTTCGTTATAAAACGTACCTTAAACGAATCGATTTCACAAACACGATCTAATTTTGGTGTATGCCTAGTCCGTTAAGATGCTCTAACATCACAAGCTCGGGTCTTTTTCTTCGGATCATGGTCCAAGATGAAAGAGGTGTTTGTCTGTGTTTTTGAGAGTGTATTAAGGATAAAAATGAGAGTTTTAGGGTTTAAAGAGGTTTAAGGGGTTTATATACCCTTAAGCCCATAGACCTAAGGCCCATCACCATCCCTTATTCCATCTTTTAATGTCCAAGCCCACACTTAAATATTGCATTTATCCGAACTAGATAATAACGTATTATGAAGTAAATGAAATTTATTTTATTATTATTAAAGAGGTTTCTATATATTACTTAAACAAATTTGGGTAAACTTGCGCATCTCTTCATCAACTTCCCAAGTAGCGTCCGATCCTTTACGATGCTTCCATATCACCTTCACCAAAGGGATAACTTTATGACGGGGTTGCTTTTCCTTGCGGTCAATGATCTCGACAGGCTGTTTGATATAGTTTAACTGTTCGTCAACCTCAACGTCTACTAATGGCACATGTGACGTGTCATCAGCAAGACATTTTCTCAAATGAGAAACATTGCATGTAAAGTGAATCCCTTCTAGCTCTTCAGGCAGTTCCAGCTTGTAACCACTTCGCCCACACGATAGATGATCTTAAACGGTCCACTATAACTTGTGATCCTATTCGTTATAGCGAATGGTCTCTGGTGAAGCCTCATTCGCTATCCCATTCGTTATAACGAATGGTTTGATTTGAGATGAATGAGTGCATAACGAATGCTTCATTCGTTGTCTTATCACGGAAAATGGGTGGATAACGAATGATGAATGCCATTCATTAATTCTGTAAGACGAATGAGAGGTTCATTCGTTACAAGACACGCACATGTATATTATTCGTTATGAAAGTTCAACGAATGATCAAAAATTCGCTACTCATAACGAATGAACATCAATTCTTATCCAATCTTTGACTCACGTAGTCAAAGTCAAAATTGATAAGAACAAAAAAGGTCAACAGTTACCAGGTTTTACAATTAACCTCTGAATCGCGATGAAACAACACGATATCGGCATCAATATACTTGCATACACATCGCCTCTTCACCCCAATCAACCCAAACACTTAAACAATTCGTTAAATGGTGTATTTGATCGATGTTCATAACCGGTTCTTTGGTTGATTAATTACCCTATCAAATGTTAACGAATTTCAACGAGAATCGTCCCGTTTGATTAGTCATTACCATTTATATATAGATCTAGGAATACTAAACGAGCCAATCATAAACGAACAAGTTATCGTTATAAAACATACCTTAAACGAATCGGTTTCACTAACACGATCTAATCTTGGTGTATGTCTAGTCCATTAAGATGCTCTAACATCACAAGCTAGGGTCTTTTCCTTCAGATCTTGGTCCAAGATGAAGGAGGTGTTTGTGTGTGTTTTTGAGAGTGTATGGAGACTAAGGATAAAAATGAGGGTTTTAGGATTTAAAGAGGCTTAAGGGGTTTATATACACTTAAACCCATGGACCTAAGGCCCATCACCATCTCTTGTTCCATCTTTTAATGTCCAAGCCCACACTTAAATATTTCATTCATCCAAACTATATAATAGCGCATTATCAAGTAAACGAAATTTCTTTTATTATTATTATCATCGAAAGTGGGATGTTACAAAGGGACAAAAGTTGAACATCAAATATTATTATTATTATTGATTTGTGGATCTGCGGAGAGAGATTGCAAGGAAGGGAGCCCAAGTTTTATTGGTTTAAGTAGAGAGAGTTTGGGTTCAACACCTACTCAACCAAACATATTATTATTCGGTTTAAATTTATTATATTCATCATGAACTTATTGTTTGAACCTATTTATTTTGGTTTGTTATTGAGTATGGTTTTTTGGCTAAATCCCTTAGCTACCTAGGCTTTATGATGAACCATTGTTGATGTTTGATTTTGCTTGGATTATTTCTTTTGATTATGGGTTTCTGAACTAGTAAAGAGTTTGTTATTAATTATTCGATGCATGTGTGCTTGGTTTTATCTGATGAGTTTTATTGTTTAACAGTTTCCTTGGTGATTGTCTGTCATACAATAGGATTCTCTTAGCTCATTTACTGTGTTTTCTTGACTGCTTTGTGATTGATTTATAATAAGATCATAGAAAAATATTATTATTTAAATAAATAAAAGTGTGCTGCTAATCTAAAAAGATGTAAGGTGATAGATTATTTGATAGGTCTAGATTACTTAGTGTCTAGATTAGCGTGTTTTATATAACTATTTTTAGTACATCAGGCCCCTAGTCCATTTTATGAGTTTGTAAGGGCTATGGGATCGTTAACCAATTTACCATGCCAGGTACTCCTCAGCAAAATGGTTTCGCTGAACGGATTATGGATATGGTATGCAGTATGTTAGTCAACACTAATTTACCTTTATTTCTCTAGACTGAAGCCTTAAAAGCAGCTACGCATATACTCAATAGAGTTCCTTCTAAGTTTGTCCCTAAAACTCCTTATGAACTTTGGACAGGAAGGAAACCCCGTATTAATTATATGAAAGTATGGGGCTATATTGCTGAAGCGAAACTTTATAACCCTTTCCTAAAGTAACTTGACCCTAAAACTGTTACATGCTTCTTTATTGATTTTCTATTCTCCTTCTCATGTGACTCATATTGTAGAAACCAAGCATGTCGTGTTCTTGGCAAGATCAGTGGGAGCAGTACTGATGTGCTTAAAACAGTCAATTAAATATTAACTAAACTAAACAAGTAATAAAAACTAGACTTAAGACTCAACTACACAAAACACCGGCAAGTGAACCGGTCAAATTGTATTAAAGCTAAGTAAGTCTGGAATATCGAACCCACATGACTCTATAAATTACGTGATTAATTAATTAGACTCGACTTACGACACTTAAATTACGCATTGTCCTCAATGCAAGGATAATGGAAAAGACTTAGCTAGTAATATACGAATGAAACATGATGCCAAAGTCTTCTTCCATGAATGCCCTCCAACTACGAACGTGCTCAGCAAATGGTAACTCCTTCTTTCATCCACGAACCTAAGCGGCAAAACCAAACAAACATGTCTAAAAATGTATCTTATCGTAGTGATAGATATTATGCAATTAAAGTGTTTCACATCAATCGACAAATAAAACATGAATAATTAGCAGCAAATAAATAAATATAAAGTATTCGGCTCCACTGCAACTCCATCCCCACACTTGTTTTTTTTCATTAAATTCATCCTTGGGGATCGTCTCTCTAGCTCATATAATCTTCAAACTAGCAAAACTTAAAAAACCAAAAACAAAGACGAACTACAAAAAACTACGTTAGTGACTCAAAGAAAATAAAAATAATAAAACGAAACAAATTATACAAACTCTACACTTGAGTTTTCACTCAAGAACCCAGGTTATGCGAATCACGTGGTGGAACGAGTGGAGCTTCCTCCACCTCGGTAGAACTCCAATGCCATCAAAGATTCCAAATCACGATCCGACCATTCGTCAATCTTGGTCTTCTTCTTTCTAACTCCACGAACCTTCCCAAACTTTCGCTTACCACCACCCATTTCTCCAACACACTTCACCATTTCCCGAGAACTCGAAACCTCTGGTTCCTTCCCCACACTTAAATTCATAGAACGGGAACCGGCAAGACTAAGATCCATGCCCGAAATAATGATTCTATCGAGTAATCTGGGTGACATGGTTCAATGAGACCGTCTTGACCACTCGGATGTCTCATGGACTTAGCCAAATAGGTGGCACTATCATCACCGGCTCTAAGAGTGATCTTACCTTCAAACACGTCAATGACCGCCCTAGCAGTACGTAAGAATGGACGACCTAAAATAATAGGAACTGTCTCGTCGGCCTCCATATCTAAAACAACAAAATCAGCGGGGAAAACCAAATTATCTACCTTGACGAGCAAATTCTCTACGACCCCCCTCGGATACTTAACGGAACGATCGGCTAAAGACAACGTCATACGAGTAGGGGTGAGCTCTCCTAGGTCTAGCTTTTCATACAAAGAATATGGCATAAGGTTTATACTAGCTCCTAGATCGTCCAATGCTTGACACGTCGTATCACTTCCGAAAAGACATGGAATGGTAAAAACACCGGGGTCGGATGATTTCTCAAGTACTTTATTAAGAACTATTGTGGAACACTCTCCATTAATCGGTACAGTCGAAAGCTCCTCCAACTTATCTTTTTCTTTTAAGAAGGTCTTTCAAAATTTTGGCATATTTAGGCATATGTTGAAGGACTTCAACAAACGGGAGGTTGACATTCAATTGGCTAAATATATTAAGAAAATTCCCGTAATCTTTCGTATACCTTTGATTCTTTAGACGAGCGGGATACGGGACATATGCAAGGTCAATGGTGTGTGGTGGTGGCCGGACTCCAACCGGCTTCTTCTCAGTGTTTTTCATAACTTGCGGCTCTATGATTGGTGTTGTATTTTGTAACTTACCTGGAGCCTCTACCTCTATCACCTCATCTATCAACTCATCGTCCCCATCTTTCCTAATTTCTCTACTAACTACCTCCGGACCAAAAACCCTACCACTACGAGTGGAGATGGCTTTCAATTGAGCAGCCGGATTAGTTTGAGGGATTTGCTTCATCATCTTTTCCAAACGCCCTATTCCACCGTTCGAATCCTGCACATTATTTTGAACATTAGTACTATCAGTGTTATTATTATTGAAATACTGACCTTATCCTTGATTATAAGAATTTTGAAATCCGGGTGGTGCACCCGACGGACGCCAATTAGCATTATTTTGATTCGGGTTCTTGTAAGTGTTCCAACTCTGACTGTTGTTATTGTAGTTGTTGGGAAACCTAGTCTGACCAGCAACAAAATCGACCTGTTGATTCATCGCCGGGCACTCCAACGTACCATGTCCACCCCTACAAAACTCACACCTGTCCTCCTTGGCCTTCAGCTTCTTAACCTCTCTAGTTAGTGATTCCAAAGTAGCAGCCACACTAGTATCCAGATTAACCTGGTGTACACCTCGAGTGGATGAGGATGTACTAATGACGGAAGTGGAATTCCCGCGATGTGGCTCTTTGGCATAATCGGATCGAGCAAAGATCTCAAACATCACGTTACATTCGGTCACATTCTTTTTTTTCAGTAAACTTCCTTCCGCGGCCGTGTCGAACCGAACTTGGGTTTCGTAGTTCAGCCCATTGTAAAATTTCTCCATGAGAGCCCATGGTGTAAGACCATTCTGTGAGCAACGGGCTAGCATGTTCTAAAAACGCTCCCAAGCATGACAATGGTTCTCCCCCGGTTCCATGTGAAACGAATGAATTTGATCGCGAAGAACAGCCGCTTTAGCAGGTGAGAAGGACTTCATGATAAAGGCTGAACGTAACACCTCCCATGTAGTGAACATGCCAGGTGGTTGAGTATCAAGCCAAATCGCAACTTTACCTACAAGTGAAAACGGAAATTGTAAGAAAAGAGCATCTTCAGTAGCACCTTGTAAATTAAACGTTTTCAAAACGCGATAAAGTCGGTTAATGTGAGCCGGTGCATCCTCGTCATCACGCCCATGAAACTGATTTGTTTGAACGATGTTGTTCATGACGTATGACGGAATTTGCTACGAGTTGGGATTGTTGATTGCGGGAACGACGATGCATGACTGGTTTCCGGTTAAGCCATCGAAGGCTTGAGCAGCAATTGTTCTATCGTCGGCCATTTGATCTTGATTTCTCGAACTTTCAGGCAGTGAACTGGCTGGTGACGAATTTGGTGTAGAACCAGCTTCTGACTGTTGTTGTTGTGCTGACGAGCTAGCCTCAGTTTTCAACGGGGAAAGATCCAGATTCTCAAGAGGTGGTCCTTGCGAACGAAGATGTGGCATAAACCTGAAACAAGCAACAGACCAAGTGAGTAGACTTGAATAATTAAAAAGAAACTAAAACTTAAATTAGACTCCTACGACTCAAACGAAAATAAATAAATAGCACGAATGTAGCAAATAAGTCCAATTAATAATAACGCAATTGCCAAGATTCCCCTGCAACGGCGCCAAAAACTTGATGTGCTAGAAACAGTCAATTAAATATTAACTAAACTAAACAAGTAATAAAAAAACTAGACTTAAGACTCAACTACACAAAACACCGGCAAGTGAACCGGTCAAATTGTACTAAAGCTAAGTAAGTCCGGAATATCGAACCCACAGGACTCTATAAATTACATTAATTAATTAATTAGACTCAACTTACGACACGACTATTTATTATTAATGTTTAAAGGGGGTTTTTAAACTAAGAAATAAAATAAACAAGTAAACTAGAAAAACAAGCAATTTATCACAAGATCGAAACCAATCAGAGAAGGAATCTACCTAGGTAAGAATCCCATGTATCAACAATCATTAAGCAATGGACAAATAATATGATATGGAAGCTGATTTCTAAATATATTCATCTAACAAACCCTAAAGGACACTCAATCGCATCAAGTAAAATCCTAAAGAATGAATATTAGATTACTAAGCAATCAGTTATATTGATTTCCTCACAGTCATCAATTAGGGTTAATTAATAGTATCTAAAGCAAGCAATCTTATGAAACACTAAGTCCTAGATATCTTGATAAGCTAAACACGACATCATTAACAAGGATCAACACAATAAGCAAGAATACTGTCACAAATCTATCCTAGCATGCGATTGACCAAGACACATGAACAACTCCTCACCTTACAGCTATTGGAATTTAGCAGAACATTTAAAACCCTAACCAACTATCAACTAGCTTCTATGATCTAATAGGCCTATTTAACCATAATAATCAAAACACCAAATAATGATTAAACATAAACTCTAAATCTAAAGAACACAATCAAAAGATTAAAAATCTATGTGAAGCAATTGTTAACAATCAATCAAGATAATAAATACTCATATGCATCATGAAAACAAAATCAAGTCTTTTACTATTAAAATAACAAAACCATAATCAAACAATAGTCCAAAGCAAGAATCAAGCATCAAACATGTTCATCAAATCTAGGTAGACATGAAGTCTAGCCTAGAATCATTATTAAAAACAATCCTAAACAATAAACAAAGAAGAAAGACTTGATAATGAACAACGAATCAAAGTTAGAGCGATAAAACCCTTGGTAATTGATTCTCGAACACCTCCTTGAAAGACTTTTTGATCCTCCTTGATTCCTAGCTTCAAAACACCTGCAAAACCTTGGTTTAACTCTCAAAATCGGCTGCTATTAGTTGTATTCTCGTTTAGGTTTATAATATTCTTTATATATAACGCGAGCTGGGCTTGGACTTTGCAAAAATGGCTGACCAGGAGACCTAGGCGCCGCGCGACTAGGCCTTGCCTTCCTGGCCACACGGCCGGCGTGTGCTAAGGAGGGGCCCGAATTTTTGTTGTTATTTTATTACTTAAACATTATAAATTTTGATTAATTCTTTTCTTGAACTCCAAGTAACGTTGAGAACCTTCTTGAACTTCTTTTCCTTGACTCCAAAGTCACCATCTATATGAAAACAAATCAACACACTAAGTGAACCAAATCATATAATCATCGACGAACAAAACAAGCTTAAACTTCTCATGAAATGATAGAAAGAATTAAAGCTTAACATTCAAGACACCAAACGATTTAAAACACTATAAATACAAAATACTTGACATAAAATCTTAAATAATAAAAGATTAACAAAACACGAACTAAAACGAACTCAAAACATTAAATAAACATAACTTTACAAGTGATTCGAGATGTATAAATAGATGTATATCAAGTTCCAACCCTTATGAAGAATTTCAGGAAATACAAGATGCGCGGGGAGACTCGTCGATTATTGTAACTTCGGTTATTCCTCTTGTGCCCCATGCAATTGAAACTACTGCACAAACTTGTCCACATTTGGAACCCGTTATAACAGAAAAGTATGGCACATCAAACATTAAAAAACAAGACAATGGTGAGCCCGCTAATCAACTCAGGAGGTCATCCAGGTCTAGAAGACCTACTAATTTTGATGATTATATCACCTACCTGATTGAAGATGACACCGAAAAGCTTAATGGTCCTATATCTTATAATGAAGCCATAAGTAGTGACCAGTCTTCTGAAAGGAATAAAGAGATGATTGATGAGATTGACACCATGAGAAAAAATGATGTTTGGGATTTGGTAGAATTGCCCAACGATATGAAACCCGTAGGATGTAAATGGGTGTTTAAAACAAAACTTGATCCAAATAGGAACGTTGAACTTTATAAAGCGAAAAATTTCATTAAGGATCGTTATGGCCCTAGTAGCTCATTTTAATTTAGAGCTGCATCAGATGGACGTGAAAACCACTTTCCTTAACTACAATTTTGACGAAGAGGTGTACATGAAGCAACCTGAAGGTCAAAACATCTAGTCCGTAAGCTCAAGAAGTCAATATATGGGTTGAAACAAACATCACGTCAAATGTACATGAAGTTTGATGATGTCATGAAGAAACAAGGTTTTGCAAAGAATCAAGCAGATCAATGCACCTACCTCAAGATGAGTGGGAGTAACTTTACTATAATTTTCATTTATGTGATGATATTTTATTGGAAAGTAATAGTTTAGACATGTTGCATGAGTCAAAGCGATTACTCTCGCATAACGTCGACATGAAGGATCTCGGAGATTCTTCTTATGTTATTGGCATCGAAATTCACAGAAACAGACACAAAGGGATCTTAGGATTATCTTAAAGGGCCTACATTGATTGTGTCCTTACTCTTTAAAAAATGCAACATTGTAACCCAACTGCAGCTCCAGTAGTTAAAGGAGATGTTTTCAGGGGGGCATTCCAATGTTCGAAAACAGAAGTTGAAAACGAGCAAATGAGATTGATACCTTATGCATCAGTAGTCGGGAGCCTTATGTATGCTCTAGTTTGTACTCGCCCAGATATTGCTTATATTTCTGGAATGTTAGGCCGTTATCAGACTAATCCTGGCCTTGAACACTAGAAATCAGCTAAGAAGGTGCTTCGATATCTTCAAAGGACGAAAGACTAAAAAATGACTTATAGAAGAAGTGATAATTTAGAAGTGGTAGGTTATTCTGGTCCTTACTTTGCTAAATTCAAATATGACAAGAAGTCCACTTCGGGGTATATCTTTAAGTGTATATCTTTATGTCATCAGGTGGGCCCATCTTATGGAGGAGTCATAAACAATAGTTAACGACAACTTCCACTATGATGGTATAATATATAGTTGTTTATAATGCTACCTGTCAAGGAATGTTGCTTAAAAATCTAATATCTGGACTCAAAATAGTCAATTCCATTTCTAGACTATTGAAGCTTTATTGTAATAATTCAGTTGTCGTTAGTTTCTCGAATAGTAACAGTTCGACTGGAGATGGTTTATATTTTGATAGAAAGTATTTGTTCGTGCGTGAACGAGTTGAGGAAAATAAACTTTGTATTGTGTATATTAGTACAAATAATATGCTAGCGGACCCGTTGAATAAAGGTCTCCCACCTAAAGGTTTTGAAGAACATGATATGGGATTTACTAAAGACCATATTTAATTGCATATTATACTTATTTACATTCTATTTAATAAATTTCCACAATTTTGATTTTTTAGGTCTCTTAATATGTTCTGCATTCGTAATGACATATAGACAAATTAGTATACAAATCAAATATTTCAAGGGCTTACTTATAAAGTTTTGATCATAACTACTTAGGTTTTAAACAAGGATTGCAATATGATTAATGGGGGTCTTGAGTTAATGTTCAAATCAATGACTGTATTTTTCTGATGTTTGAGTTTAAAGCTAAAATGAGTGTTAAAATATGCAGATAATCTGATGCTCATAATAAATAATTATTCGGTCAAGTGGGAAAATGTAAGAATATATATATATATATATATATATATATATATATATATATGGGTATAATGATCATTTATGATCATTTATATAATAATAAATCAAAATTAATTAATTAATTATACCTTATTATTTTATTAGCTAGGTAATTGTTGATAGACCAAATTACCCTTTCTTGCTAATCAAGGGTATCCCCTTAGGTGTATATAAATATATGGTGAGGCTAATTAACATCATATGACATAACCCTAAACCTCACAACAAAATAATAACCCTCTCTATCGATATATTATCCATTTTCTCAAGAACCCTAATCCCCATTACTAATATACATCCTAAAGGGGAACTCGAAAAAGCTGACTATCATGTCGTCTAGATCTTTCTCACAGCCGTGGCTTCTCTCTCTGATGTGACAATTTTTTTTAGTCATAGGTTTATCATAATATTCATGTTTTCTATTACATACATGAACAACTGATCAACATACGCGAGTAAGATTACTTTTGAGATATAAGAAATCGAGTGCTATTGCCTTTTGCGAACAAATGGGAAATTTTGGAATAATCATTCTCTCAACTTGTGTAACAACTCGGCTTTTCGAGTTCATATTTTATATTAAATACCTATTTTGTTTCGACGTTCGGGTTAATTCTTATCGCGTTTATGAAGAATTATTTTTATTATTTAATATTATATAATTATAAACTTTCAAGTATTGGCAAAAATACCCCAAACTAAAACTTTTACCTCTATATGTTTCTACCTTCTTATTACAAGGACTAAAATGCAAATTTGATATTAATATTATTATAATCCACCAAGACCTAAACTCTGAACCAACCCCAAATCCACACCCGTTAACCAGAATCCATATTATAATACCCAACTTTGATTTCTTGTTCAATACGTTGAAAATTCGCGAAATTGATTTGGAAATACGAATAACCACCTTATAATCGGCCCACCGACGAACTTATTAAGAAACAACAACAAGCTATTCGTCATTCTTATTATAACACAACCGACCTAACCCTAAATTGTTATTCATATAAAACGTTTACAGAAATCCAAATAAATCAATCAGACTTAATCACCTAACCTCGCCGATAATACCCCTCTAAGTAATTATATTATCATAGCTGTTTGTTTGCTTGTTCATACCCACCTTAACGCCGGCCTGGTTCTATCCAATTCATCCTTCACTGTTCAACGTACGAGGTATTTGAATACATGGTTTTAATCACGTTAATGTTCTTATCAAAAGCCCTAAGATCTCTTTGGTTAATTATAACTGGATTGATCAAATCAAGATGTTAGGGTTTATGATCAAATCTGATAGGAACGACTAGTGTATTTAATTTATGGAAATTGTTCTTAATCGCTTGTAGCTGGTAGCCCAGCTAGTTAATTCATGTGTATTGTGGGGCAGAGGTCGCGGGTTCGACCCCAACACCCGATATTTTTGGGATTTTGTTCTTGTTTAATTTATTTTTAAATCATTTAACAACTATATTAACCAATAAAGATTATTTTAATAAAAACCCGTTTGTAATACTCGTTTAACTCCCGTTTCGATTCATGTATATACGTTTAGTATATTATAGCTTAAATACTAATGTTTTTAATATAAAAATCAAGTAAAATAATTTTATATATATTAATAAAACTACGATTATTAAGTTATGTTTTCTTGAAAAAAAATAATTATTTTATATAATAAAACCTTATATATATTATTATCTTATTTTATATAAATGTCGTACTCAAATTAGCGTATCCGTTTACTCTTATTTCTCAGTAGGCTTTAACGTTCGTCTGTGACTTTCTCTATTTCTCATTATCTTAATCGATTTTTCTCGTCTTTGAGGTGAGTACCACATTTACCTATTTTACTTCTTTTTCCACGTTTTGGAGACATACGCGTAAATTGTATTTCTCATATATTCTTATACACAAAACTGCAACTATTTTCTTATGTGTTAACAACTTATACCTTATTTGTTTATGTGCTTATTTTCTTTACGTGAACCGCATTCGGAGAGGTCCAACAAAATCTCGAAATAGTATGATCATACGCTAGTCGTTATAGCCTTTGTGCTTTTCGACATCTCAGTTATACTTGCTCATTTGGTTAATTTGTTATCCACATATGACTTGTTTCAATTACTTATTTTTATATATACTATATGTACATTTAAATTGGTGTGTTGCTCACTCAACATGTGTTGTTGACAAAATTCTATTTTATACGCATATGCAGATTATCGTAGAAATTTAATACAGGTTGGTGAAGAGTTAGTGAACAATTTAAGTTAGAAAATAATTAATCAAGATCAGTTGTGATATAAGTTGTATTGTTGTATGTGCATGGATTTTATATTTGTTTGTATTTGATTTTATTGAAAACTTAATTTAATTAATAGATATTGTCATTTAAAGTATGTTGCATGATAGTAACCTTTAAAAAGCTGTGAGCAATCAGTTCGTGCCCCATCCTTTTTCCGTAGGTTGGGTGTGACAGATTGGCATCAAAGCCGAAGGTTTAACATAGGTCGTTAGAAATTGCCTTAGACACATGTTTAGGAGCCCTATACGTGCCTATCTGTTTGCCTTTATGTGTTTAATTTTAAATTGTTTATAGCTTTCCAAGATAATTATTTATTAGTTATTGTAATCTTATGCGCACACACACAAACTCCGAGGCTATGCCTCAACATTCAAAGAAAATTTTTCAAAATTAGATTGCTTTTTATTTTCAGGAAATTCCTTAAGAATTTCCACCTCTTGTTTTCACTCGTACACCTTTGGGCTAGGCTATATGGCATGCCCCTATCACAAATGAAAAGGGGAGAGAAACTATGAGTTGGGCACTGGCAATACGGTTCCAAGAACCAAAGGTAAGGCGTTATTCCTTACCAGGGTGATAACCTGACCACAATACTCAACCCTGTGGACCCGAGCGTTACCTAAAAATGCCATATGACCGACACTCTAAGCTGTCAACCGTGACCATATTAGTGGTTGCATCCCTATAATATTTTTTTCAAACCGAATTCACGGTGGTTCTAAACTCGGTTTTCCCGATTATCGTGTTCCGTTATTTAAACGGTTAGTTGGGTGAAAATTCCATAGAACCCATGGTCACTCCTACTAATAACTATTTACGCAATGTACACCCCCCCAAATATTATAAACTTTTACTTTTAAATCCTCACGACGCAATTCCTCTTACTTCTTAAGGCAACTTTATTATAAGTTATCCACATAGTTAAATATTTTACTATTCTCATGATTCCTCGGTTTATCCTTCATTATATAAATCCTCATTTTTGGTCCCAATAGAATATCTCATTCAAGAAAGCAACGTTATCCTCGACATCAATCGTTTGATTCTCACAACCATGGTATGGCTGCCTGTATCGCTAAAGAGATAGCTGCTGCGATACCTAGGATAGTGACGCAAATTCAAAACATCAATGCAACTGATTAAAATTTTCCCATAAATTCCTCTGCTGGTGGCTACAAACCATTTACCTCCACTCATCCTCACAACAAGAAACGTAAGAACCTTGGTGCATCAAATCCTACCCACCCGCAAGTCTCCTCAAACAGGAAACCTTACCTCAGTCCTTTTCCTTCATGCTCCGTTTGAAATCATCATCACCCAGTTAAATCCATATGCCGTCATTGCACCCAATGTAACTGTTATGTCCATCTTGCTAACACCTGCCGTGTCCCGCCTAATGCACAATCTGTCCCGTAACAACCTACCTCTCATGCTCAATCTGATGCCCCTACTACCATGCTTGCCACCCTTCAGGAGACCCTAACCCACTCTGTACTATGTGCCCCTAGATTATCCAAACTAAACAAGTTCAAACTATAGTTACACCCTACCACACTACTCATCAACTCCAAACCTTTCAAACCCTCATCCTTCAAGCTCCGCACCCGCAAGCTAAAGTTTACCAAGCCTACTTTAACCATCAACTGCTCCTACTCATGCAACTCCTCATGGTGCCTCATGTCACGCCAATTAAGCTACTCAACGATCATGAAGACCATTGCCATTCCCTTTATCTATCTTACCTTATTTTGCCTTTTTCTTAATTACGTATTGTAAAGCCTCTTTATGGCATTGAATTATTTTCATATTTGGATTATTTATCTTCTATCTAATAAATAAAGTTTCATTTGATTAAATAGATTGTTTATTGAAGCCTACTTCTACCTTATTTCTTTACCTTCATTAACCTTAAGTATATATAAGCCAACCCTTCTTAAACTTTAAAAACTTATATCTTTACGTTTAAAAGTCGTGTTAAAAGTTCTTGGCTTTATAAAAATTTACTACAACTTTTGAAATTATTTTTTACATTGGTGACTTTCTAGTGTTCTAAATTAAAACTCCTTAAAACTTTTGGTTCCTCAAAGTCATGTTTTAATCAAACGTTTTGTAAATCCACACGATGCGATGAATCATGTGGACCATCCGACGATGAAAATAATCATGGTCCAGAACATAATTATCAAAGTCCTAGTATGGAAATCATGATGCGTAAGATTGTGTGTCATAAATCATAATATAGAATCGAAAGTGGTTGGAATAATGGTACAAATGTAAAGATGATAAGGACACGGTGGATACGCTGATGGTACATCATATATATAAGTGTCCTTATTGGATTTGCATTTGGAGCGTTAATTTAAGTATTTAAAGTGAAGTTTTATGATAAATTTTAAAATTTTCTTTTAAAATTTTCTTTTCCTCAAACTTTAATGGTGCTGTTATAGTATTCTTTAATTTCGCGACGAAATTCCCTAAAGTAGGGGAGACTGTAACAACTCAGCTTTTCGAGTTAATATTTTATATTAAATACCTAATTCGTTTCGACGTTCGGGTTAATTCTTATCGTGTTTATCAAGAAGATTTTTTATTATTCATTATTATATAATTATAAACTTTCAAAAATTGGCAAAAATACCCCAAACTAAAACTTTTACCTCAATATGTTTCCACCTTCTTATTACAAGGATTAAAATTCAAATTAGATATTAATATTATTATAATCCACCAAGACCCAAACTCTGAACCAACCCCAAATCCAAACCCATTAACCCGAATCCATATTATAATACCCAGCTTTAATTTCTTGTTCAATACGTTGAAAATTCGCGAAATTGATTTGGAAATACGAATATTCACCTTATAATCGGCCCACCGACGAACTTAATTAAGAAACAACAACAAGCTGTTCGTCATTCTTATTATAAGACAACCGACCTTAACCCTAAATTGTTATTCATATAAAACGTTTACAGAAATCCAAATAAATCAACCAGACTTAATCACCTAACCTCGCCGACAATACCCCTCTAAGTAATTATATTATCATAGATGTTTGTTTGCTTTTTCATACCCACCTTAGCGCCGGCCTGGTTTTGTCCAATTAACCCTTCACTGTTCATCGTACGAGGTATTTGAATACATGGTTTTAATCGCGTGAATGTTCTGATCAAAAGCCTTAAGATCTCTTTGGTTAATTATAACTGAATTGATCAAATTAAGGTGTTAGGGTTTATGAACAAATCTGATAGGAACGGCTAGCGTATTTAATTTATGTACAAATTTAGACTCAAAAAGATTCAATCCTCGAAAAATAGCATTTTAAGAAAACTCACAAGCACATTAAATCTGGCTGTTCCGACCGGTCTTGTAAATAAGTCTGCCACGTTATTATCAGTGTGAACTTGTTCAAGATGAATCAGTTTTCGGTCGTAACAGTCGCGAATAAAATGTATTTTATTATCAATGTGCTTGGTTTTTTAATGTTGAACTGGATTTTAACGATTGCAATGGCAGCATCATTATCACAAAATATAGGAGTGTCAAGAAATTTCAAACCGTAATTCAGCAATTGATGTTGCATCCAGATAACCTGTGAGCCGCAAGCTGACGCAGCAACATATTCAGCCTCGACAGTTGATGTAGATACCGTTTGTTGCTTCTGCATTGCCATGAGATGAGATGATCGCCCAAAGACCTAACTTCTGTTGTCCCTTTAGATATCTAAAAATACGTTTAAAAGCAATTAAATGAGAGAGTTTAGGATTAGCCTGGAAACGAGAACATTGACAGACTGCGAACATGATGTCAGGACGACTGGCGGTGAGATACATCAGGGACCCGATCATCGATCGATAGTACGTTTGATCTACGGGACTCCCTTCAGGATCAGACGACAAGAGAGGCCTTTCCGCCATAGGAGTGGTAGCACTCTTGGAATCTTGAAATTCAAATTTGGCCAGCATGTCTTCAACATACTTTCCTTGATGCATCAAAATTCCTGTCGAGCTCGGACGAACCTGCAACCCCAGAAATGTTGTCATTTCTCCCAACAAGCTCATTTCGAACCTCTTCTTCATTACATCTTCAAATTCAGAACACAAATCGGCGCTGGTAGATCCAAAAATAATGTCATCCACATAGATCTGAAACATAATCAAATCTTTCCAGACGGTTTTAATGAAAAGAGTTTGATCAATGGTCCCCCTTTTATAGCCATGACCCAGCAGATGTGACGTCAATGTAGCATACCACGCCCGAGGAGCCTGATGAAGCCCATACAACTCTTTATCTAGCTTGTAGACATGAATGGGATTCTTAGAATCTATAAACTCTGGTGGCTGATCCATGTAAATCTCTTCTTTGACTTCCCATACTGAAGCGCGGTCTTAACATCCATCTGATATACCGTGAAACCCATGAATGACGCATAAGCCAAAAAAATCCGAATGGCCTCAAGTCTAGCTACGAGAGCATAGACTTCGGTGTAATCTAAACCTTCAACCTGACGAAAACCACGAACGACTAGCCGTGCCTTGTTTCTAACAATAACCCCCGTGTCATCTTGCTTGTTTTGGAAAACCCATCTCGTATCTAGTGCTTTCTTCCCCTCTGGAAACTGAACCAATCTCCAAACTTTCAATTAATCAAACTGATTTAACTCTTCATGTATAGCGTTCACCCAGCTTGGTTCTTGAAGAGCCATTTCTACAGATTTTGGCTCAATCTGAGAGATAAAACATGAGAATAAGCAACTGTTTATGTGTCATGCTTGACTTCCGGTGGACACGCCTGTTTCAAGAGGACCGATGATATTCTCAATTAGATGATTTCTTTGGGTTCTCGATGGAATTGATTATTCGGAAACAGCTCCGGTAGCAGGTAAGTTTGATAGATTCTCATCAACTTCAGTAAGAGGATTCTTCCATCCAGAAGCTGTCATACTATGTGAGTACGAAGTGCTAGCAACGTACTCATTCGGAATGACATCGGTAAACAGAGTGCTCCCGAAAATTTGACGAATAGGACTCTCCCCCTCAACTGTTGGAGTATTTTCTGAAGAACTTGGGAACACATTTTTAGTAACTTCTTCTGGTTGATTGCCGGAGACGGACGGAGTGACATCAAGTGGTTCTGTGAGATCATCATCCAGAATTAGAGATATGTGAGATACTGAATGTGGGTCTTCTTTCTCAGCATCCACGGTAGTACCGCCTGACGTTTCTGTGTTGATAACCGGAAGAACGTTGAAGGGTTTGAAGTGTTCATTGTAATCGAACACCAGTCAGGACCAACACGGGCATCAGTCTCGTTTTCTTCCAACCAACGAACATCATATGATTTCAAAATCTGCTTGGTTGACTTATTGTAGACTCTATAGACGGTATGGCTAGCGTAACCAACAAAATAACAATTATCAGCTTTGGCCCCGAATTTTGGAGTTGACTCAAGATTCAATAGAGTACACGGGCATCCAAACGCTCTGAAATGTGCCACTGTGGGCTTATGACCACAAACAATCTCATATGGAGTTTTGGACCGGTTGTGTGGACCAGTTTGCTTTGCTTGATGCTTACTTGTTACATTATTTAACTTACCACCTTGTTTGTCATTTGAACATCCCTATTTAGCAAACTTACGCGATGAGTACTTGTTGAATTTTTTTGAATTTTTAAACTTATTAGAAATCACATTATCAGAATTCAAAGTCTTAACGGAATCAACCACACAAGTATTCTTACTCTTAAAAACAGAGCACACAAAAACAGTCGGAATAACAGAATTCAGAACAGGTAAATTTAAAGGAACATTAGAGTCAATGTCTTTATTATTAGAAACACACGAATCATCATCCTCATCAGTCCAATTCTCAACAATTACTTTATCTGCACATTAGGAAAATACATTAGAATCGTTCACTTTTGAAGTGGACGCAGTAGTTTTTACTGACTCGATCCTTTAATTGTTAGCAGGTTTACCATTCTTCATATCCTTAATCTTTTCTTCCTGCTCTTTGGTAAGAGAAAGACCTGTGTAGTTGTCATTATATGGTGGGGGTACCTGACTATATCCTATACCCTCACCCTCATTGTGTTTCCACCATAAATGATTTTCAATCATGGAATTAACTACCTTACTGGAGCCATCAAACTTATGGAAATCGAGTTCTGCCCTTTTAAATTTTTTCAGTTATTTTTGAAATTTCTAACTTAGAGGCTTCCAGTTTAGCAGTTAATTCGACAATTTTCTGTTTGGCATCTAGATGGTGGCAACTTTTCAAGCTAAAGTCAGATTTTAGTTTGGAAAAATCCATTTTATGTGCCTCAATTTTATCAAGGTAAGCTTTCTCGTTTTTCTTGAGTTTATGGTTTTCAGATTTTACCGTTTCCATATCTCTAAGCAAATTATCATTGTGAAGCTTATACAAATTTATATTATCAATGCAATCTTGAGAATATGATTGGGAACTTACCTCAGATGAGCTGGGAGAAGTGAATGCCATGAATGCGAATAAGTTCCTTAATTTGTTCCTCAGCAGCATTTTCTTCTTCAGTGTCTTCAACATGAGCATAATTGGCAGTATGGTTGCTAATGTTGAGAGTAGCCATCTGATCAACCCAAGAAAACTGTTGAGCAACCAAACCCCTTTCACGATTTCCGGAACTACCTCCAACTTCTCCTCTAGTATTTCCCACTGGAACCAATGCCCTTTCTGTATTTCCTTCCTTTGCTGGATTGGTACATTCACGAGCAAAGTGACCCGGCTCGTGACAATTGTAACACCTGAGAGTGTCTTTGTTGAAGCCCACCGTCTGATTATTTGGCATATTCCAATTATTTCTTCCCATTCTCTTAGTAAATTTCTTGGCCCGAAACACTGCCATGGCGATTTGCCAAGAGATATCGATTCCTTCTACATCATCCGAATGAATTTGATCAAGGTCAGCAGCAACTGCATGTTGAACCAAATCTCCAGCAAGGAATGCGTTGTAGTAATTCATGAATCCCGCCATTAGAGCAATGTTCTATTGAGTTTCTTTTGGAATAGCTGGAATCTGACTGGAGTTCTGACCAGGAGCAACACCAAATGATTGGGGTTTAACATTAGCCACAGGAGATTGAGCAGAAGTAAAAAAGACTAGAGCTGGTTGCGGTGAGGTTGAGGATGAAGGACTCTGAGTGGATTTAAACATTTGAAAGTTGCCTTGAGGTGGAAGTTGTTGTTGCCCCTAGGTAGTCTTGAACATTGAAAAGTTGTCTTGAGAGATTAGTGCATTATTGGTAGCAACACTGTAACCAGCTGCATTGTAAGAGTTTGCGTGGTTTATAGCACGTTGTTGCATCAAGGAAAGTATGTTGAAGACATGCTGGCCAAATTTGAATTTCAAGATTCCAAGAGTGCTACCACTCCTATGGCGGAAAGGACTCTCTTGTCGTCTGATCCTGAAGGGAGTCCCGTAGATCAAACGTATTATCGATCGATGATCGGGTCCCTGATGTATCTCACCGCCAGTCGTCTTGACATCATGTTCGCAGTTCTTATTATAACATAACTTAATAGGACACTTTGTAGCTAAGTCATAAATGTTCGGTGTTATAGGACCCTTTCTAGTCGAAGTCATATAAGAACATAATTTAATATGACATTTTACACTATGGTCATATAACTTTAACCATTATAAGATACATAATCATTGTGGTGTTATTATAATACACCGTAATAGGACATTTGATATTTTAGTCATAAAACATCTGGTTTATAGGACGCTTATTCGCTAGAATTTTATTATAACACAACTTAACAAGACACTTGACACTTATAACTTTAACCTTTATAGGACGCTTAATCATTATGGTGTTATCATAATACACCGTAATAGGACATTTAATATTGTAGTCATAAAACATATGTTTTATATGACGTTTATTCGATAAAGTTTTATTATAACATAACTTATTGGGTCTTACAGTTTTATCCTTTACATGAAGTTTAACCATTTTAGTTTGATTGTAATACACCGTAACAGGTATGGTATTCGATCGTTTAACCTATTCTACTTCCACGCCACAAGAAGCAGGTATTGTATTCGATCGTATCTTCTTTCAATTTCAATATTAGGATTTTGAATTGCGGTAATGCCATTCCGTTTCCAGTTCTTGCTATTCAATTTGAAATCTTCGGGTGATAAGATCTATCTCTCTCTTCAAACCACTGCATGGTTGCTTCAAGTTTTATCTCTCCATCTTCAGATTTGATTTCTCATAGGGAAGATGCCATCGAAGTTAGCGACGTTGATGGTATTTGAGGCGTCTGACGGAATAGGTTTCAGGTATTAGGTTGCAGAAGACCATCGCCATAGTGGAATACACACCAACTGTTCGCTTAAATGACTTTGTGAGTTTTTAGCCAAAACGTTTGTATTTTGTTTCTACCACAGGCGTGGTAGTTCCATTTAATGTGACATCTTGTACTTATTTGTTTATTTTATGCAAATCACAGTCGATATGAGTTGGCCATGGAAGAAGAAATCATCAGATAAGTCAGGTTCTGTTAAAACATAATCTGTTATTATAACTGCTTCAGTTGGCTAACAAGGCGACGAGGTTCATCCGGTTACCCTTTTATATTTATAATTACTTATAAAATGTTATAAGTTGTTTATTTTGTTACCATTCTAACTTACAGGTTAGTTAAGATAGCTGCAAAAAGTCAATATCTTAGAGTTAACCGGATTGGATGAACAGGTTAAATTCTATAAAGATCAAATTAAATTATATGATGAACAAGTGACAAGATATGAAGACCAGATTAAAAGTTTAGAAGACAAACTTGAAGATTAATCCGACCAGCTTTCTGAAATACATTCAGAGTTGACCAACATATGAAAATTAGTATCGATAAGATTAAATGTTTAGAAGATGAAGTTAAAGCTTAATATGAGCAGCTCTCCTAAACACATTCATAGTTGACCGCAAAGGAGAATCTGTTCAAATAACACATGGAAGTAGCCGAGGAAGCCCTCTCAGGTTTGTTAATTATTTATATGGTTTTCATTTAATATATTTGAATAGTAACTGTTATTATATATGAACATGTGTTAAACTAAATTCATAATATGTATAATATATAAAAGTTATGTATAAATATTTATGTAACTATATATAAAATATATAAATAAATAATAAACGGGCTGAGCTCAAGCTTGACAAACTACTCATGAGCCGAGCTTGAGCCTAAGCTTCGTATATCAAGCTCGAGCTGGTTCGCGAGCCTAGGTGAGCTTTTAATTTATATGGTATTATGGTTTCCATTTAATATATTTGAATAGTAACTGTTATTATATATAAACATGTGTTAAACTAAATAAATAATATGCACTATGTTATATATAAAAGTTATTTATAAATATATATGCTACTATTTATAGAAATATATAAATAAATAATAAACAGGCCGAGCTCGAGCTTGACAAACTACCCATGAGCTGAGCTTGAGCTTAAGAAATGCAACTCTATATGAGCTAAGCTCGAGCCTAAACAATCTTTGATTCAGGTCGGGTCGATTACGCCCCTATTTGCGGTTATATACAGATTACATGATGTTTTGTGTATTCCGTTTAAAATAGTATGTAGAAGTGTTTATGTGTTTCTCATATATTATACTTGAAACTTGTCATATATATTTCCTATTAGGGTTAAAATGTTGAAACTTGAAAGTTTGGTCGTTTGTAACAATTGCAGGGACAATTAATCAGGATACAACTTAGAGTTCCGGAGTACGGTTGGACCACCCAAAAAGTCTTTCATCTTCTTAACGTATTGGTCAATGGGGGTAAGTATATTTTGTTATATTATTTGTTCACAAAAGTATAGTTTGTTAAATTGTCTCCCGTTTTCTTATCGTAAATATATCATTACTGCAGTTAGATGTTGCATCTTTGCATTCCACCATGATGGTCAATAGTTAAAGCCGGAGGTTAGCAACATTCTTAGCTCATCATTTACTTATATATATATATTAAATATTTGGTTAATATTTATGTTTTTTTGTTGACAGATTGTCCAACATGTTTTGCTTGATGTTCCAAGTCTTGCATTTTTCACTACCTATGCTCTTTTAGTTTTATTCTGGGCTGAAATTTACTATCAGGTTTTTATCTTTTTTTTATAGTTGTAATATCTTAATTAGTTCTTTTTTTAATGTTTTACACATTTGACAATTGACAGGCTCGGTCAGTCTCAACTGATAGTCTCCGACCAACTTTCTATGTGATAAACGGAATCATCTATGCAATTCAGGTGAGGAGGTTGCTATTGTAAATAATCAGTTTATGCAAAATAATATCTTTTTATATTTATATAAATTATTATGAACTGGTTAACTGACTTTATTAGTTGTTAACAGATAGTTTTATGGTTGACAATTTGGTGGAAGCCTATGCCTGCATTAGTGGTCCTGTCCAAGATGTTCTTTGCAGGTCTTGTACCCTTTATAATATATTTTAATAATTCTATTTTTTATATATTTTTTATTATTGTAATCATTCTCACATATATATTATTTTCACAAGTGTGTCCTTGTTTGCAGCTCTAGGTTTTCTTCTTTATAGAGGAATGTACATAACATAAGTTGTTCTGCTTTTCCATACTACTAGTTTGATATTTAGATTAAATTTGACGGTTATTAGACATTTGTGTTTAAACATTTGGAATGTGTTCAGAAGAATATTAAACTTTGTATTGAACTAATGATATTATAATTTCTACATTTTATAGTTTTATTTTCATTTTTATTAACATGATAAGACGTCAAAACATTGTAAAAGTGTTCTAATATGTTTTTATTGGGACGCTTTTTGGGTTGTTAATGAATATATTATGCGATCATAAAATTGGTTTCATAATCTTATTTGGGATATCAGGACTTTTTTTCTTGGTACTAAAGTACTTATAATGTTACATCGTAAGGGTCTTATAAATTAATTTTTAAGGACGCTTGTATGTGTATCAAAAGATTAAAGGTGGGTAATCACATGTTAAAACATTGTAAAAGTGTCCTTATATGTTTTTATTGGGACGCCTTTTGGGTTGTTAATGGATATTTTATGCGACCATAAAATTGGTTCATAATCTTATTTGGGATATCAGGACGCTTTTTGAGTTCCGAGACTTATTACGACTCCTTTACATGAAACGCTTTTCTTATTGGTCCTATTAAATGAAAGGTCCTATAAAATATCATTTTAGGACGCTTTCGTGCGTACTAAAAAGCCCTTTTTGTTGTAGTGATTGCAATCGTTAAAAATCCAGTTCAACATTCAAAAACCAAGCACATTGATATTAAAATACATTTTATTCGCACTGTTACGACCGAAAACTGATTCATCTTGAACAAATTCACACTGATAATAATATGGCAGACTTATTTACAAGACTGGTCGGAACAACCAGATTTAATGTGCTTGTGAGTTTTCGTAAAATACTATTTTTCGAGGATTGAGTCTTTTTAAGTCTAAATTTGTACGTATTTTCTGAATTAACCAGCTGGGCTAACACTTGATTGAGTCTTTTTGGTTCATGTATATACGTTTAGTATATTATAACTTAAATACTAATGATTTTAATATAAAAATCAAGTAATAATTATATATATATATTAATAAAACTAGAATTATTAAGTTATGTTTTCTTAAATCAAAATAATTATTTTATATAATAAAACCTTATATATATTATTATCTTATTTTATATAAATGTCGTACTCTACTTAGCGTATCCATTTGCTCTTATTTCTCAGTAGGCTTTATCGTTTGCGTGTGACTTTCTCGATTTCTCAATATCTTAGTCACTTTGGCTCGTCTTTGAGGCGAGTACCACATTCCCCTATTTTACTTCTTTTTCCACGTTTTGGGGACATATGCGTAAATTGTATTTCTCATATATACTTATACATAAATTTGGAACTATTGTCTTATGTGTTAACAATTTATACCTTACTTGTTTATGTGTTTATTTTCTTTCCGTTAACCGCATTCGGAGAGGTCCAACATAATCTCAGAATAGTATGATCATACGCCAGTCGTTATAGCCTTTGTGCTTCTCAACATCTCAGTTATACTTGCTCATGGTTAATTTGTTATTCTCATATGACTTGTTGCAATTAGTTATTTTTATATATATAATATATGTACATTTAAACAAGTGTGTTGTTCACTCCACATGTGTTGTTGACAATATTCTATTTTATACGCATATGCAGGTTATCATAAAAATTTAAAAAATAATTAATCAAGATCAGTTGTGATATAAGTTGTATTGTTGTATGTGTATGGATTTTTTATTTGTTTGTATTTGATTTATTTGAAAACTTAATTTAATTAATAGATATTGTTATTTAAATAATGTTGCATGATAGTAACCTTTGAAAATCTGTGAGCACTTAGTTGGCGCCCCGGCATTTCCGTTGTAGGTTGGGGTGTGACAACTTGGCTTGACTTACGAGAGCTCGAGCATATTTTCAAAGGCTAAAGTTCAGCTATTAAGTCGTTTTTCTCAAGCTCGTGTTCTGCTTATTTATTATTATCAACGAGTATTTTATCGGCGTGTTGCACCGGGACAGGTTAGTAGAACCTAAGCAGTGGTAAAAAAAAACTATTAACTCAACGTGAATTTATCAGTTTTGGTTATGTACGTTATGGTATCGTAACTTAAAAAAAATAAAATAAAACAATATAAAAACTGTGTTGACCAATTAGAACTTTAATAAAAAATAAAACAAAACAATATAAAAAACTGAGGTGGACCAATGGGCTGGTGTCATTCAGTAAAACTCCTGTGTTGATAAACCCGAGCGTTGAGGTGGTGAGTCTATGCAAATTTGGTCGGTTTTCGTCACGTTCGTCACGATGTCGGAACAAAACAAAATTGGCATTATGTCGATTTTTATTAAGTTCTTTATGATACCGAAACTAAAACCAAACGAGGTGATTCTACACGAATTCGGTCGGTTTCACTTAACAACACAACCATCCGGCCCACGCCAAAGTTAATGTTGAAAGACAACCATTCTCACAATAAACATAAATAACACCCTTGAATAAATAACCCAATGTTTGCACCATCAAAACATAAGTAACACACAGATAAAGATAACAATGTTTGCACCATCAAAGATTCGATTGGATCCAAGCCAATAAAAGCATTACCATAATCAACACAACCATCCGGCCAACACCAATGTAAATGTTGAAAGACTAAACCATTATTAAATATACAAAACAAAAATAACTCACTTTGTGGCATCAAAGTTCTCAATTATACTAATTAGATAATTAATACATATGCATTATAATTATAAAATATTATTTGGAGTAAATTAAAGTTTTAGTCAATGTGGTTTTTTCAAATATGCGATTTTAGTCCAATAGTTTCAAATTTGTGATTTTCGTCTCTGTAGTTTCATTTTACTTGCAATAAAACCCGACCCCACTAACCCTGCTAAACCTGGTCGTTAAATCCATCAGCGTGCCATTCACGTGAGGGGCAATTTTGTCAATTTTCTTCCCAAATAAACCTTAGTCCTAATTCAAAAGCCCCCTCACGTGAGGGCCTGAGGTGTGTGTGTTGGGGGGGGGGGGGGGGTTCAAAACTACCCCTCACGTGAAATGCACGCTAATGGATTAATAACCAGACTTAACGGGATTAGTGGGGTCGGGCTTAGTTGAAATAAAATGAAACCATAGGGACGGAAATTAAAAATTTGAAACTATTGAAATAAAACCGTAGATTTGGACAAACAACATGGATGAAAAACGCAGTTTACTATATTATTTGAGAAAAACCTTGAATGAGGAAGCTTGGCTCAGGCTTGTGTGCAGTTCCATAAACTAGCCAAGGATTTGATCGAGCTCGATTGTGTAATCTAAATTAATAAATACTCAAAAGATTTAAAACATAAAAATACAAAAGGTTCGTTAAGGCTCGAGCCCCGACTCAATCACTAAATCAACTTCATTTAAGGCTTTAGCTCGGGCTCGATACGCAAGTCTCAGCTCATTTCGAGCTTTTTAGTGATCCAATTACGAGTAGATCATTATTATAAGTTACACGGTGAGTATGCATTATAATCAACAATATATAAAGTTTCTTAAAATCAAATATGTCTTATTTTAGTTTTTATTTTGTCAAACTAGATGGAGCTGTCGTAACACAAGGGTCAATTAAATTATCTAGCATCGGGGCTATCACAAGAACTAGCATTTTTCTTCTTATCTATTATTGTATTTAAATCACAGTTTACACCAACCGTACATTTGTTGGTAATTTTGGACTCGAAGTTACCGATTGTGAACTTGAGAGACCAATATTGACAAGTCGGATATAGTTGGTTAATAAACATGTTTCTTAATTAATTTGTAAGTATTAGCTAGCAATTAGGTGTTGAAAGTTGTATCGAATAGTCATTTCAACTTTTCACTAATTATCAATGTTATTTGGCTTTCGTATTAGTTTTAGTGATATTATTGATATTATAACATTTCAGCCTCTCTATCCCCATGAGATAGAGGTAAGACTGTCTACATCTTACCCTCCTCAGACCCTACCATAGCATTGCTATTGGTGGGATATACTGAGTACGATGATGATGATTGATATTATAACATTTGTTCTGGTTTTGTACATGACTGCATATTTGGAGGGAGCAAAGAGTAAAAGTGCAATAAGGGAAGGGCTTTACTTATATTTTTGGACGGATTAAAGGTGCAGTTTATACAAAGGATGGAGTAGTTGGAGCCAAAGTTTAAATGTTGTGCAGTTTAAATGATCTTGCAACTTTCTGTTGTAGGTATTATCTTTGTAACATTGGCGGAACTTGAACATCTAAACTGTGGGGGCCGAAATAAATTTCAATAGGTCCGATAATTAATGTTCTCTTCTTCAAAAATGGAATGTATGTGATCGGTAAGGCAAACAAAATAGTAATGAAATAAAATAAAATATTTTAATGTAATTTTATAGGAAATAAAAATAAACAATTACATTATAAACTAATTAAAATATGAAGTCCAATATAAAACAAATAAGTAAATAACAATTAATAAAAATGAATATATAATTGAAGGAATAGTTTACCTGCAAGCCCACATGGCTCTGTCAAAAGTATACACTCAACTCAACATAGTTATAATATTATTCTATTTTTCTTCATCTTCTTCATTCCTCTTCAATTAAAGCTCATGAAAAATGGATCTCCAACTTTATATTTTCACTCTCCTCACCTCACTTGGTGCTCATGCTACACATTCAAAGAAAAGATTAACATAAAATAGCTTCCTCCCTTCAATCGATCGTTAAGCAGCTCTATATAGTATGCTACTGATCCGAAAAACCGGGGGGGCCATGACCCCTCCCCGCCCCACATAAGATCCGCCCTTGCTTTGTATACATCATAGTTTAGGCCGAATTACTTTGTTTTCGAGTCCTATATCCGTTGTATAGATTGTAAAGGCCTTATCATTGTAATATTTGTGATTTGAACATATTTTTACTAAATCTGTTTGTTTGAAATTAAGAGATTGAGATCTCATGTTTATATCATGGTATTAGAGCTACTGCTCTAGATCTTCAATCTCTTCATTCCAAATTAAGGTTTGTTAAACTCTAAGTTGTTTATTCAGTTAATTGATTCAAATTATTATATTTTCTTTATCTTTTTTAAACCGAATTCTTGTTTACCGTGAACGAGGTTACCTTGTTAGGTTACCTTGTTGAATATATCGTGGGTGCTTTTTGTAAAAAATTTTTGGATAAATAATATTTATTAGTATTTGTTATTAATAAATAAATTATTAATATGTCCAAAGAGTAGAGATGAATGTGATATCGATACTATAAAGTGTATAGTTGAGAACTTGAACATTGGTAAAAAGGGAAATGGGCCTGTCCCACTTTGGTAGAGCGTTTGAGAGTCGCCTTAGTATTTTGTAAGTCCTCGTGGGGCGTCGCTGATCGATACGAGATCTACACAAGGTCTAGGAGTGCGGAATCCTCCTAGACTCGTTTATGGTGTTGGAGACGAAGAACACGATTACACACAAACAAATACACGAATGGGATAAACGAATCTGCAGATCCTTTATAATATAACCATAACACGTTACATACCGAACAAAAACAAAAACAAAAACACGGCCGACCCGAGGTGAGCTCTACCTCGGGCCGTCCCACACGACTCTCCCTCTCTGTTTCTCTCTAGACAATGACAACTACACAAAACACACTCACTTTTTTGGATTACTTAACCCTAAACATGACACACATATATATAGACAAACCAACTTCGCGGGCTTGGGCTTGGGCCTGTAGGCGAAGTTGTCCTAACTTCGCAAATGGCGAAGTTGTTCTAACTTCGCCAATGGCGAAGTTGTTCTAACTTCCCCTATGGCGAAGTTGTTCTAACTTCACCACTTCGTCTCCGCTGGTCAGAATTGCATAGCGACGGTCACAAAATGCACCACCAGACTCCCCTTTGACCGTTGCTCTCAATTCTAACAAACACAAAAGATCATCTGTTACAAAACATGCACCAACAGACACCCCCTTAACTGATGATCTTCTGTTTTCTTCTTATGGTAGGACTCGATTGCACTGTGATCTTCAAACTTGAACTTCACATATACATGCAACATCCATCCTGTCTTCAACCAGCGGTGTCTGAAACTGTCTTGTAGCTCCACAAAATCTACCAATCACCCGTCGTCTTCCATATCAGATCTCCCCTTCAGTGTAAGCTCCTCCAAACTATATCGATCGAGATCTTTGACCTGCATCCCCGTGCCTAATCGATCATCTCAACCAACACGTGAAGTTGTTCCTAACTTCACAAACACGTGAAGTTGTTCCTAACTTCACCAACACGTGAAGTTCTTCTAACTTCACCAACACGTGAAGTTGTGCTCCCTCCACAACTTCACCCAACTAGTCAGAATTGCATAGTAAGATAAGGTTCAATCTTCAACTACTCAACATTAAGTGATCAGTTTCATCACAAAACCACCTTGACAGAATCTAACACACATGACCATTTATAAATCCGAAGCATCTTCAATCACCAGGGATAACGATCAAGAACTTAAACAATTTGATTCCCGATTAAATCCAATTTGTTCCAAAATTTTCACCTTAATAAATAAGCATCCCGGATGCTCGTATCCCACGTTTTCAGGATCCAATTCTCGAGCGCCTTGAAAATAATATAAATAATATGCTCTGACCGCAATTTAGTAATGAAGAAAACCCGAACAAAATTTGACTTTCTTCAGTTGGTCAACCTCGAACAACACTTATTTCTTGGCCCAAAACACCCAAATGTGTCAATATCCAGTTTCAATCAATATCCCATTCGCAACTTCAACTCCAAATCCAGAGTTGACCCGTATTTGTTCACACGTAAGACCAAGAGATATCAAGTTTCACTCGTTGTCGGAACAACGTTTTAGGTCTCACAATAATCGTGTAAACCTGGCCATTCGGACGAAAACATCAAACAATTTTTTTTCTTTTCTTTTTTTTCTTTTTTTTTAACTTCGCCAAAAGTCAACTTCGCCAAAAAGTCAACTTTGCCAAAAAGTTAACTTTTCCAGAAAAGTCAACTTCGCTAGAAAGTCAACTTCGCCAAAAAAGTCAACTTCACGAAAACCCTAAAATTTCAGCGAAAACTTCGCCTAAACCCTATAACTTTGCCGACGACGGCTGTTCGGCCAAAAACATATCAGAAACGGGCCAAAAACACCAAACACATATCTCGAACCATAGCATAAGAGCCTAAGGCTCTAATACCACTTGTAAGTCCCCGCGGGGCGTCGCTGATCGATACGAGACCTACACGAGGTCTAGGAGTGCGGAATCCTCCTAGACTCGTTTATGGTGTTGGAGACGAAGAACACAATTACACACAAACAAATACACGAATGGGATAAACGAATATGCAAATCCTTTATAATATAACCATAACACGTTACATACCGAACAAAAACAAAAACACGGCCGACCCGAGGTGAGCTCTACCTCGGGCCGTCCCATACGACTCTCCCTCTATGTTTCTCTCTAGAAAATGACAACTACACAAAACACACTCACTTTTTTGGATTACTTAACCCTAAACATGACACACATATATATAGACAAACCAACTTCGCGGGCTTGGGCTTGGGCCTGTAGGCGAAGTTGTCCTAACTTCGCCAATGGCGAAGTTGTTCTAACTTCTCCTATGGTGAAGTTGTTCTAACTTCACCACTTCGTCTCTGATGGTCAGAATTGCATAGCGATGGTCAAAAAATGCACCAACATATTTTGGTGGTTGGATCGGGTACTACGACAAGTGTCGACGTGAGGAACAACCTTGTGACAAGTGTTGGTTGATCTGATGAGTCAGCGTGCCATGTGTCGTCACTAGAGGAGTCGTCATACAATGTGTGACAAGTGTCCCATGACTCACCCCTACATATGACATGTGTCGAATGCGTGTTGACAAGTGTCGTGTGCATGATTATGGGCGCGACACGTGTCATGCTGAGTCATCATTACATTACTATATATAGCAAGTGTCGTGCATCACTTGGATACATCGTTTTTTGGATCAGTCACATCACGTATACACCGAAAAACCGACACACCGACAAACTAGATCACTCACGGCCCGAATTCACACACATCCTAACCAGCTTGTTACCATGCACATGAAACCAAATGACTAATTGCCGATGATACGTGTTCTCAGTTCCAACTCACTCTCAATCTTGATCCCAATCTCTCGTTACAAATACAGTTCGGGTGCTAGGGTAATCCTGGCTGTACATACCGCTTCGGCTGTTGTACCCTGGGAAACAGACGGGCTCGCAAAGGTAGCCCGAAATCTGTTTTAAGGGACCTTTGTTCAACAGAAATCCTCAGCCACAAACGGGAACCACAGTTTGTTCATTCTTGCAGCTCGGAAGATACGGATGGCCTATGATGTCAAGACAGGTTCACCAAAAGTATGACCACATAAGAAGACATGACTAGGAGGTGATGCTCATGTCTCGGTAGGTCTATGTCAACGCGGCTTCTGTACGGTTTCAACACGATGATCAACTCAACTCCGGCTCGGTTGAAGAATTCACTATAGGAGCACAAGTTGATGTCCTCGGTATGAATCAAGTTATGTATATATATGTTATATTTGTTGTTATTCTCGTCTAGATCTGTATACGGTATATGTACTACAAATTCCCAAATTGTATAAAGAGATTTTTTATTTGGTTTATTAATATTATTTAATAAAATCGTGACCCATGTCATACAATCTTAAAACATATTTTTATACTTTCGCAAGATTATTGTGACAATATTAAAACCTTTATAAAGGATATTGGGTTCACGAATGTTTAAAACTGTTAATTGGATATTATAAATATTTGCTTTGGGAAAAGTTTTGGGTAGTACATTGAGTAAGTATTTGTGTTTGGAGTACAATACATAATCCAAATACCGTGATACGAAACAAGTAATTTGACTCAACCGATTGGAAACGATTGGTGTAATCATTTGTGCTCTAAATATAGTGTTAGAAATGGTTTTGTAAAGCCGTGGGTTTAATAGTTAAACCATTTTTATGTGATCATTTATTATCTAATGAGCGATTAGAAATGGTTTATTTTGTAAATCAAGTAATGTGAAATCGATAATCTTCTACCGAGTAAATTGGACATGTGTTGTCTTTAATTGGGTAAATGCTTAATTCTAACTGGCAAATTAGTAATGTGGTTTATTACAAACCATAATATCTAAAGCATTTCGTAACTTTTAGTTTTCTAATATGTGTATTAGAAATAAAATAGTTTATGGTGAAACAATTTATAAAGTTTTGCAAACATAAAGAGATATTTTGAAAGGAATAAAATATGAGTTTGCAAAAATAAATGATTCGTTGCTAATACGAGAAGTGACACGTCGGGTAGACTATTGATGGGTAAAAAACTTGGTGTTGTTTTGAATAAATTAATTGTCCAAATATTACTACTAGCGTGTAGAATATTATTTAACTTGTTCTCATGGCAGGAGAGATTTTGACTGTTCAAGAATAAAGTCTCGGTATGAAATGAGGTGACGACGATATGACTTCATGGAGCTCTATTGAGGGAGTACCTCAAGAAAAACCACAATACGATATCATTGCGATGATCTTGGTCGAATGATGAAAGAGTTGAAGATAATAACCCTTTGAGAATTGATGTCGAAATGTAGTCAATTTATCCATTTGAATTGTTGTTAAAAAGAGTTGTACACATTATGTTGTAATTTCGGTTGTATTACTTTGTGTTCAATATCTTCGGATAACACGTGCAATTTTACAACGAAATAAATCAATGTGTACTATGACTTACAAAATGTTATTTTGTAGATTTCGTTTAATGGATAGTGCAAGTTGAACAATAAACAACTTGAGGGTTGTTTCGTTGACTATAAGTCCATAACAAGACATCAAATATCTAATTACGCCGAGTGCAAACGTGGTAAGTGTATTAAGTAAAAATATACAAGAACGATATATGTCATTCAATGTTGAGAGCATCAACATGAAAACACACAAATGCGTTTTGATGATTATAAACATATGAAAGGAATATATGTTATTATTGTAAATTAATATAATATATTTTGTGGTATTTATTATAAGCGAAGTACAATAATGATGAACTTGTTGGTACTTATATCACTATCAATATTGTTTGAACTATGGTGGATGATTTGTCCCCCAATTTAAGCATATGTAATCACCACATTGTTGAATATCAATATGAGTGATTCCATATAGACCATGACATTGATTGTAGACGGGTACATCTTGTTATGATAAATATGTTCATCAAAGTGATTTGGATTATAGACTTATGTTTAAGTCTATACGAGTCAATGGTTAAGGCCTTGGAGGTTAAAGGCAAACGAGTTATAACCTTAGCAAATGAGATTAACTTCAGGGTTAAGACGTTCTAAAACTGATATTTCGGAACGGTAAATAAAATCAATTTATTTTGTCTAAAACTATGAAATGAATGTTGGGAAGGCTGTGAAGAATCAGAATGATGCATCTTCTGTTCACATGCCTAAGTATTGTAGTCTAAGCATGCTAGACTAGTACTTGTTAATTATGGTTCTTGACGAAGACTAATTAACGTTGAACATTCATAACATACACAAGAATGACTATGTGTATAGACAAGGTAAAATGGATTTCATTTAATCTAAGGTAATAATATAACTCTTGAGGATCTTGAGTAGATCTCAACTTTCCAATTTCTCCTAGATACGACTAAGTTTTTGATAGTTTGTTAACTGCCATATGATAAGGTTTAGCTTATACGCTAGCAAGCGGTCGAAACTTATGATAATGTATGAGTTGTTTTATTGTTAACATCAATGAACTCACTGATACAATGGCGTGGTATTGTTCAAATCATGAGTGTCAATGTATGATCATATGTAAAATTAAACAAACTATGTCAAAATGCTAGAAATGTGGGGGATGGTAATTGAGATGATACCATTGAGTTGATATCTCAAACCTATGATGAAAGCAAGAGCTTTTCTTTAATTGGGATGATTGAGATTATATCTCAAACCTGTGTAGAAAGGAAAAAAACTTTTCTTTATCCTGTCAGTAAGAAAAAAAAGAGCTTACCATGGTAATCAAAAGAAAGATATTTTCTTTATACCATCAGAAAGTTGGATGATGTCATCCCATAAAACTTTAATATGGGGGTGTCTTGCATTTAAACTTGGAATGATTGGCAATAAGGATTATTGCAAACTTGTGCCCTGGTGGAGTACACAGTGGTCATAACGAGCTAATTTGGTGATTAGACTCGAGTGCCAATTGGTTGAAATCAGATTCTAGATAGATGTCTGATATTGGCATATTGAAGATGTGTTTTCCTAAGAGCTGTGTTCTTCAAAAGACAATTTTTATAACAAGATCCAGGGTGAATCTAGAGGTTATAGTCTTAGAAGATGATAACAAGCTTGGAAGTTAAGAACGCATCATAACACATCATCTTAATTGTGCAATTATCTAGTATTGACTTGACGAAGTCATGGATAATGATTTTGGATTCAACAACCCGAGGGTTGATGAAAGATGAAGTTGTGGAATGATATTAAAGCCCATGAAGAAAGTGAGTGCAAAGGAAACCTAACCTATGAGATTGGAGATCCCATTATCTAGGTTCAATAGGACAACCTAACTGCATGAACTAAGGGTGGTCACTATGGGGGCATAACTTATGAACAAGTTGACACATAAGCTAATATCTATACCCTCCTAAATTACAAAGGGTGTTTAAATAAACATCCTAGTCCATCATTACTAAGACAGTCAGTGACAAAGGGGAGGCTAAGCATAACATACGGTTAATGATATGGGGATAACGACAACCATTATGCTTTTAATGATTTGAAGGTCAAATAAAATATGTGATGGTTAATGATATAATGATTATGGTAACCATAATGATTTGAATATCAAATTACCTATATGAGAGAAAAGAGGGGTTAACTAGACCAGGAAGAGTGTTGTGTGAAATGTAATAACGTCTACGTCAAAAGGGAATTGGTTCAAGGACACCGTGTCTACCAACCGCTAGGAGATTAAGTATGTTTCACAAGGGAAGGTTCAAGGCTAACACTACCTATCCTGCAATGCTCAACCGCTGTAACTCTATTTGACACGTAAGTGTACGGATCGATCTCCATTCATGTGGGGGATTGTTGGAAATTTTTAGACAAATAATATTTATTAGTATTTGTTACTAATAAATAAATTATTAATATGTCCAAAGAATAGAGATGAATGTGATATCGATACTATAAAATGTATAGTTGAGAACTTGAACATTGGTAAAAAGGGAAATGGGTCTGTCCCACTTTGTTAGAACGCTTGAGAGTTGCCTTAGTATTTTGGTGGTTGGATCGGGTACTACGACAAGTGTCGACGTGAGGAACAACCTTGTGACAAGTGTTGGTTGATATGATGAGTCAGCGTGCCATGTGTCGTCATCAGAGGAGTCTTCATACAATGTGTGACAAGTGTACCATGACTCACCCCTAGATACGACATGTGTCGAATGCATGTTAACAAGTATCGTGTGCATGATTATGGTCGCGAAACGTGTCATGCTGAGTCATCATTACATTACTATATATAGCAAGTGTCGTGCATCACTTGGATACACCGTTTTTCTGGATCAGTAACATCACGTATACACTGAAAAACCGACACACCGACAAACTAGATCACTCATGATCCGAATTCACACACATCCTAACCAGCTTGTAACCATGCACATGAAACCAAACGGCTCATTTCCGATGTTACGTTTTCTCAGTTCCAGCTCTCTCTCGATCTCGATCCCGATCTCTCGTTACAAATACAGTTCGGGTGCTAGGGTAATCCTGGCAGTACATACTGCTTCGGCTGTTGTACCCTGGGAAACAAACGGGCTCGCGGAGGTAGCCCGAAATCTGTTTTAAGGGACCTCTGTTCAACAGAAATCCTCAGCCACAACCGGGAACCACAGTTTGTTCATTCTTGCAGCTCGGAAGATTCGGATGGCTTATGATGATCACGACATGTTCACCAAAAGTATGACCACATATGAAGACATGCTAGGAGGTGATGCTCATGTCTCCGTAGGTCTCTGTCAACGCGGCTTCTGTACGGTTTCAACACGATGATCAACTCAACTCTAGTTTCGTTGAAGAATTCACTATTAGAGCACAAGTTAATGTCCTCGGTATGAATCAAGTTATGTATATATATATATGTTATATTTGTTGTTATTCTTGTTTAGATCTGTATACGGTATATGTACTACAAATTCCCAAATTGTATAAAGATATTATTTATTTATTTTATTAATATTATTTAATAAAATCGTGACCCATGTCCTACACTTTTTAATTGCAATTTGGTGATTCTCCTCAAAAGTTTTCCGTTGCTATTAAGTTCTTGATATGAATTTCAAACCCTAACTCTGCTTTTGGTCAATACTCATTCACTGTAAGTTTTTCCTTACTTTGCTGCTGGAGATCTAGTAGTTTAAATATAGCAAAAGCTTTGGCTTAGACATTGTTGACTGAACTAGTGGGGCCAGTATTAGTTGTTATCGGTGTTAGATCATGGTTTATTTGCTACACTTATATGACAGATTTGTGCAATTTGCTCTTTGTTTGTTTAGTTTACTTCTTACTTAGTAATCATGTAGGTACACAGTAATGATGGATTTGATCATACTTAATACTAATAACACCTTTAATGATGATAATTTGTTTAAATCTCAAATAAGCAATCTAGATTTTTGTGATCCTTTGTTCCTACATCCTAGTGATACTTGTAACATCTCTATTATAAATATCAAATTGAAAGGAACATAGATCTAAAATATCTGGGCTAGATGTATGCAGTTGGCTTTAAATGTAAAAAATAAAATTGGGTTTATAAATAGTTAACGCATCAGATCTGAATCAATGCCGTGCTACATAATCGATGGGATAAATGTAATGTTGTAGTCCTTTCTTGGATATCTAATTCCATTAGTGAAGAACTGAATGCTATTCATGAGTTTTCAACTATTGATGCTAATGTGTGGAGTGAATCAAGACACTATTATAAAATAAATGGTTCCGCTATATACAATTTGCATAATCAAATTAACTCTATTGCTCAGAATGGATCCTCCATTTCTGATTATTATCATAAATTAACTTCTTTGAGGAGACAATATGATAATCTCATCAAGCTCCCTAAATGTGTTATGTTACCTCTCTGGATGTCAAAGAGTTTAATGTAGGCATAAACTCATGCAGCTCCTACTGGGTCTTGATGACATAAATCAACCCATTATGTAACATTTCGGTTTTTTTTCGTATTTGTATTTGTATTGTATTGTCGACCCGTGTTTGTTGTTCGGATCATTCATATTAACAAATTCATGCTTTTATTGATTATATACTTGTGTTTTTATTAGGTTATATTTATGTATCATGTGTAACCAATTATTGAATTTTAAAATCACTTATTTTGGCCTAGTATTGCATTTAATCAAAGTCAATGGGAGTTAAAATGTCAAAATCTGAAACTCTTGTTTTATGGTTTCATCGCCCTACGCGATGGGTTTCAACTAACCTAGTCGCAATACACGACGAGTTAAGTTTCTGGAACTTTCTTTGTCGGTCGCGCTATGTGAAGAGGGAAGGTCCAACCCGGCATGATACACGACCGACGTCGCTGCAACAACTCAGTTTTTTCATTTAATAAATAAGTATCTAATACCCGACCTTTCGGGTAATTTAATCAATAAAGTATTCAATTAATTAAACATATTTGTCTTTTAATAAATAAGTATCTAATACCCGACCTTTCGGGTAATTTAATCAATAAAGTATTCAATTAATTAAACATATTTGTTTTTTTCTTTATTCAATTAATAAACTTTGTTAAATTTACAATTAACACCCTAAACTTAGTTCTAAACTCATTATGTATTAAAGTTAAAGCACAAGGACCATTTTGCAATTATTATAAATCTCCATCCTCCATACCCAATTCGTATTTGGATCCAAACAATGACCCATTTGATTTCTTGCACCTTAATTTTTGTATTATAATGGAAATTGATCTTTGTAAATCATTCTCATACCAAATTCGACCTTCACCGGCACAACTAATTTGGAAAACACAATCAAATCGATGAGGGTTTATAATAATAACGAATTGACATTATCAAAACATTGAATTTGTATTTAAAATCAAAATTAATTCCATTAAATGGGTTAACTGCTCCTGCAACCCTCGCGAACCCAAACCCTAGTTTAATTGCGTCATAACCTTAACCCAATCCCGTTTCTAGACCTCTTTTGGCCGCCGGTGTCTCATTATCCATTCACACTCAACTTGGAATTAATTTAGATAATAAAACTATGCTTTATGATTGTTTTAATTCCATTTACAATAACATTAATATTAATTAAACAATCATCAACCTGATTGATCGAATTCATATGCTAGAGTTTATAATCAGATTGTGTTTTATCAGTTGTTGTATTTAATATGTTGTTTTCAGATATTAACCAACTGACACCCTAGCATAGTTGATTTGGGTGTGTGTGTTAACTCGTTAACCCGTTGGCCGCGCAGGTGCGAGTCTCTGCCGGCTCAATTTTTGAATATTTATTTTTTTAAGTTGTTTTTATTTATATTAGCTAAACATTAATCATAATAAATATTGTTTTGTTTAAACAGACACTCTATAATGACGTTTAATTGTCATTCCTTGTGAATCGCATACAAGTTTTCGTATATATATATATATATATATATGTATTATAGGCATATATTAATGATAAACCAACATTATTTTATTAAAAAACGACATTATTATTGATGTTTCTCGTCGATGAACGTCTTTACAAACTTCTTATATTTATGTATGTATGTATGTATGTATGTATATATAAGGGTTCAAATAAAAAACAAATGTTTTGTAAGAAGTGTGAGAAGACTATAACATGTAAATAGGAAACTAAATAGGACACTATAACATGTAAATAGGAAACTATACAACTATTAGAAACTATCAATCTCAACCACTAGATCATAGATTGTAAGGCCCTGTTAACGGTGCCCTAATTTGACGTTGAATTTACTCATAAACACAGTTTTAAATATCAGAGTAAATTAAAACTTTCGCGGAATAATATAAAAGTCAACCATTCATTACAAACATCCATAACTTGCCTTTTATAAACATAACATAAAACATAGTATTCAAAACATCACGACAAATCTTCAGATGCCAGCCTCTTCGGATCTTGCCAGTGAGCTACGCTGAGTGAGTTCTAGTTAACCGGACGACATACAATATATTCACATACTTACATATGCACCTGAAGGTTCATACATTCATATTTACTTACATACTTACATACATATGTACTTTCATTCTTTCTTTCATACTTACATACATACTTTCATTATTTCTTTCATACTTACATAAATACTTTCATTCATACATATACATTTTAAAGAGCATTCCGCCCTATAACTTTCACCGATATTATTAGGGTCGGTTCCCTACATTTGCTAATATTATTAGGGTCGGTTCCCCTTCTAACCATACCTTCCGTTTGTCATATAACCATACGTACCTTTCTTTATATAATCGTCCTTTCGTACCTACTCATGTCATTACATACTTTCATACATACATATTTCATACTAGGCATACTACATATTACTTTCCATGTCAATATGTGCAATATTCAAAGATCGTTCACGCACCGACAAGCATTCATTCATAACATTCATACATACTATCACATCAATCATTATGACATACACTTACCATTTAAGGTAAGTGTATTAACGTTCACATTGAGTACGCACACAACCCCGGAAACATAACAAGGAAGTGGGGCTAGAAACTCAGCTGAATGCGGTTACGTTCACCGTTAATGGTTATTCCTTTCTTTAGCTGTGCGTGACTAACTGTATAACAATTACACATATCAATCAACTCTCACTACCCATATCACGTTTCTAGTTTAATTATAACCCTCAACGAACGGGGTCCGGGGGCAGCGCCCCTAGCAGCGGGGTTCTAGGGGCAGTAGCCCCTAGCAGGGTCCAAGGGGCAGAGCCCCTGGCTGGGGTTGAGCTAGTTCATAAAGTTCGGGGGCTTCTTTGTAATTAATTATTATATTTGCTAATTCATAAAGTTTGGGGGCTTCTTTGTAATTAATCCATTCTTTTCTAAGTCCGGGGACCTTTCTGTCATTCTTTCAAACTCTAGTTCGTCATCCTACTCTTTAATGAATGGGCTCATAACGAATGGACTGATTCGTTATCTCTTAACAAATGGACCTTTATAACGAATGAAGCATTATAACGAATGAACTCTCATAGCGAATAGACTCTCATAACGAGTTGGCCTTTATAACGAACTGGCCTTTATAACGAACTGGCTTTTGTAATGAACTGGGGGTTCATTCGTCAGTTCCCCGTTAACAAATTACATAACGAATGGTTTGACGAATTAAAGCTTATTCGTTACTTTTCCTTAACGAATGGGCATAACGAATTACTGTTAATTCGTTATTCCTACGTTAACGAATTAGGGTTAGGTCAGAGAATGTCAGAAACATTCTTTGGCATCCTTTACCTCGTACGCCATTTTCCGGCGCCTTTATCGTTTTAAAACCGGGATCTCGCCGGAAAAGCGAGATCTCACTAGTTTTCCACCGTTTTTGTCTCGTTCGATCTAGATCTGTGCTAGGGTGACTCCTAAGCTCATCATTTGATCAGTTTATACCCGATTCCATCCGGATCTCGTGACTTTAACGGTTTAGGGTGTCGGCTCGTCGTTTCGCGACTAGATCTAGCGGGTTTGGATCCATACAATATCATATTATCATTACCTCGGGTCGGGAATCGATCCATACAATGGATTATTGGTAACTTAAGGTTTATATATCATGGGTCATGGGCTTAAGCCCATGGTCTTTCTCCCTTCCTTATTAACCCAAGTCCATTATCCATACTAATTAACCCAACACAAGCCCGACTCATAATAACTCATATTTTATTTTATTATCCGAAACGAGAAAACGAGATGTTACATTGCGCTAGTGTGTGTGGGCTGATATAGCATATCAAAAAATTGACTAGCAAGTAGGATTTGTTTTGGGCTATCGAGTTTATTTATGTTTTGATCCAGATTGCATATCATGAACCAGACTACTTGACGTTTGCTCCTATATTACCTGAGCTATTTATATTATTATTATTTTTTACGCAACAAAGGCAATTCTCTTGGACATTTGAATTAACGTTTATATATGCTTAAGAACCGGACCAATTGTTTGTAAGATACTTTTCGGTGGAGACGTTGGTTCCAAAGAAAGTCAAAATTGATTGGGTCTTCGCCATTGGTTACCGAGGTCAAAACTTGTTATTTCTTTACTATTTTCAAGCCTCTCGAGAAGTTGGTTTCTTGGTTTATGATGCTTATTTATTAATGTGAACTTTGAACAAATTGGATTTGATTAAGAATAAAAAGTTTGTCATTTGATTGATGAAGTCGGTAGTTCGAGCTCGATTTGTGGCTGTTCATTCTCATCTCTTGCCTATAGAGCATAAGATATGAAGAAATGCATATAAAAGCGAGAACTACTTCACGAGTAAAAATAGGCGAGCCATAGTAGTAAATAGAAATTAGGAGGCTTCAGTTTATCGAGTGATTCGTGAAGATGTGTGACACGATTAAACAATCGATATTATAAGTCAATGGGGGTGATTTTAAGGCAAAAAAAATGACTTACGGTATCAAAAAGGCAAAACTCGTTTAATATATGTTGGTGAATCAAATAGGTAATGTCGGCGAGCAATCCGGATTCGAGACTAAAACTTCTTATTCACACATGCACCTTCAACAGGAGAAAGTTTCTAGAAGGAATGTGTTTAGCAATAAATATGTCACTCTTACCGATTACGAGATCGTTTATTCTCTATCTTATCCTTTTATTATTTGTTCAATCGTTTGATATCAAGAGCAAATCCATTGGATGTTTAGATCCGGTTTTGAAAGACCTACACTAGTGGAGGAGGAAGGCAGGTGGAGCAAAGGTGGATGAAGCCGGCGATTTTAGCGGCTGGAGGAGTGGTGGTAGCGTGATACATCTCGATCCGACCCAACGTATGAATCAGCCCAAGACAAGCCCAAGCGTGAAAGGAAGAAGCCTAGTCGCTATTTGGATTAAGAAGTGGAGTCGTTTATTTTCAGTTTTGCATGTTTGTTTTAGTATTTGACTTGGTATTTGCATGTTTAGGTTACTACATCTAAATAGTGGACATGTCCTACATGTTCTCCATGGAATAAGGAACACGGGTGGTTATCCAAGTTCCCTGCATGTTTAAATATTTGTTTTTTCATCAAGAAATACACCAGGAAATTGCCCCATATTGTTCTTGTTTCTCTACTAATTTCTTGGAGTGTTTGCCTACTACAAAAGGCTCCCATCATTTAGTGCTTTCATTCACGATCTACCTCCCACAATCCCGCCTTGCAAATATACGTCCAACTCCGATGATTTTCCACCCACCATATCCGACCAACTATCCCAACTTATCCAAATCACCTCTACTGCCGCCAACGCCCAAACCAACATTCAAACACAACTAGCCGCCCTTGTCCAAGCTACTGCTAATCTCAATGCCAAACTTGATTCCCAAACTGAAACTACAGCCCACCTAGTTATTCACGTTACTAAACTCACAGACAACCTAGACGATGGCGACTCCATCAATCCACCTCACTCGCCACACCGTGTTCATCACATTATGTTATTAACCGATCGAAACTTTAATACAACCTTTTCTGATCCCGCCGAAGGGGGAGACCCCATATTATACCAGCATCTCTTTCGGTTCTTCGGTCATCCAGAGGTGTATATTCCCATTCTGCCTGGATGATTCTTGGCCACTGACTTACTGCTTTCACTCAAAGGCCACTGATGCGTAAGACATTGAGTTGGGCTAATTTCCTTCCGGTAATGCCTTTCCCTGCGGTCACCTTGCCCTTCTACTTACTGGCTTGGCTATTTTGAAGGATTCGCTTCGGCGGGTGATTGAACTAAAAAATCATTTTTGAAAGCGGCACTCCTTCCTTGCTTCTTACCCCGTAGTGGGAGATTTTTTGACAATCGATCGTAGATTCTCTGGCAAATGGCTCTCACTGAACAAATCCACAATGACAATGATTGCTTCAAGGTCCATCTTAATAGAAGACCCGATCCATCTTCTCTTGAATCTCGACATTTCATCCAAAGAATAGAAAATGGTTAACACATGCCGATTGGAGAACGTATTCCCTTCCCAGCTATTAGTGAAACAGGGGCCATCACTCTAATACGAATCGAAAGAATCACTATCGGGTTTGGTACCAACCAAGATTATCGTGGTTGAAATACCATCAATTTTTCATAGTTATTAGAGCTTCTAATTAAGTCGATTAAAATAATATTTTGATTCAATCAGTATTATCTCGTTCATACTCCTCACCTGAGAAGCATTTCACTAACCACCTGAGGAGCGGTAACAAGTACCTCCCTTGGGGTCGGGTAGCTACAGTCACACACAGTTCCTGTACACAGTAAGACAGTAGCAGCAGTAGCTACTGTAGCGTAAGACAGTCACTCTCACAAGTATGGTTTAAACAATGTTCTATCGGGTTGACCACCAGGTTTAACAAGTTTGAAACATAGGGTAGATGGCACCATCTACGAGAAGGTGAGGTCGTCTTTATTTCCAGCCGCCAAACGGTTCGCCTTAAAGCCTTAAAGACGGAGAAGGGGAGGAGCAGTTATCTAGGTAATTACGGTCTTTGTTGGCTGGGGCAAGCACTCTCTCCCTACGCATCGTTTGACGAGAGAGGTGTTGCAGAAGCGGGCCAAACAACCAAAGTCGAAGGTTGTAGCCTTGCTTCACTTGAAAGAAAAGAGACTTATAGATTGGCTTGAAAACTCCCCATGTACTACGTAATCTGCATGCAAGGACTGTAGGCCAGTAGTGGCCATGTCTCCGGATCTCTCGAATTTCCCTCAGCGCGCTCGATCTACCTATCTTTCTGAGTTTGATTGGTTTTCGCTCCAAACAATCAACATCAACCTCGCAACCCAAAAATTACTCTTCCCCTTTTGACGGCTCCAACCCACTCGGTTGGATCTTTCAAGCCAACCATTTATTTACCTTCTATCACATTCCACACGACGAATGCGTCGAAATCACCGCCTTCCATTTCTTAGGGGACGCCCTTTCATGGTATCAAAACCAAGCCGAGAACGAATTGTTGGGCTCAATGACCGATTTTAAACGAGCGGTTGAACTCCGTTTTGGCCCGTCCACATGCGAGAACCATGAGGCTACACTTTTTAAGCTTCGAAAAACGGCATCCGTTCCGGAATATCAAACAGAATTTGAAAGGATAAGCAACCGTATAACCGGGCTTTCACAACGAACCCTACGTAATTGTTTTATATCGGGACTTAAGCCGGAGATCCAAGCGGAATTAGCGATCCTAAAACCTATGACGTATCACGATGCATGTGCGTTAGCACGTATTGTGGAATATAAACTGACCCTTTCCATGAAACACAAATACTCTTACTCACCTGAACCCTACGTTTCCCACTCAACAGCCCCACTCACAACGATAACCCCTACTTCTCAACTCCCAGCTGCATCATCTTCAAACCCTAAGCCTAACATTACCGTAGCACCACCACCACTTCTACCATCACCGCCAAAACCGCTTCCATTAACCACATTGTCACCGGAAGACATCCAACAACGCCGAAAAGAGGGACTGTGTTTCCGGTGCCCATAAATCTTTTTTCCCTGCCACAAGTGTTCACTTCCACAACTTTTATTAATTATGGATAACGACGACCATATTGATTCGCTAGAAGAACCAACCGATCCCCAAGAAACCGGTATCACACCACCACAGTTCATGTCGTTATCGGATGCCGCCTATTTTGGCATGTTTTTGCTCCAAACCCTTCGCATAATAGGATACATTAACGGTTCACCAGTTACCGTTCTTGTTGATTATGGTAGCACCCACAATATTATCCAGCCTCGCATCGCATCTTTGTTGGGTTTGCCTACCAAACCACTACAACCTTTCGCTATTATGGTCAGTAATGGACAACACATATATTGTCAAGGCCATTGTCCTGATGTTCCATTACAACTGTAAAAAGCATCTTTTCAAATACCATTCTTTGTTTTTCCTGTTCAAGGTGTTGATGTCGTCCTTGGTATATCATGGCTAGAAACTATAGGTTCCCTCTCAGCCGATTTTCAGTCCCTGAACTCTCCTTTACCATTAATGGAAACCAAACCACACTCAAAGGTGAACCCATGGGCAAACCTGTCACCTCCAGTTCACTGTCTCCTATGCTTCGTCACGGTTCAATAGCTTCCCTCCATGCATTAATGTTAGATTACCCAAACAAAACACAAATCTCAACCGATACCCTTATTCACCAAGATCCTCAAATTACAACACTCCTTACAAATATTGTAACATCCCGAAATTTCTAAAATAATATTAATTATATTAATTAATATTGGTGGGAAATTTTACTCGTGTTAGTGGAGAAATAAAATAAAGTAGGAGTTATTATGAGTCGGGCTTGTGTTGGGTTTTGTAATATGGGTAATGGACTTGGATTAGAAAGGAAGGAAGATAGACCATGGGCTCAAGCCCATGACCCATTATATATAAACCATTCCCTTTCCTTTATTTCATTTATTCACCCATTCCATACATCACCCAAAACACACACTTAAGCTCTCTCTCAAATTCTCTCTATATAGCCGAAATCACCAAGAAGAATCGATTCCCGACCTGAGGTAATGATAGTATGATATTGTATGGATCCAAACCCATTAGATCGAGTCGCGAAATGACGAGCCGACACCTTAAACCGTTAAAGTCACGAGATCCGGATGGAATCGGGTATAAACCAACCAAAATATGAGCTTAGGAATCACCCAAGCTAAGATCTGGATCGAAAGGGGTGAAAAATGGTGAAAACGGTGTTGAAACAAGCGAGATCTCGCTTTTTCCAGCGAGATCCCGTTTTTCCGGCAAATGCGGCGCCGGAAAGGCGGCGCCAGAACAGCGGGGATGTCAGAAAATGTTTCTGACCTAACCCTAGTTCGTTAGCGGAGACTTAACGAATTAGGAGGCAATTCGTTATTCAAGGGAAGGCAACGAAATGGAAACAGTTCGTTATATAATTCGCTAAGAAATTCGTTAAGGAGAAATAACGAATTAGTGGTAATTCGTTATAATAATTCGCTATGGAAAAGTAACGAGCTAGCTCAGATTCGTTAAGCAGTTCGTGATGATCATTCATTAGTGGCATGACGATAGTACGTGGTAGGGTAAGCCTATACGTGCCTTCGTTATTAAAGTGGCATAACGTGAGTGCGTGGCAGGGTAAGCCTATGCGTGCCTCCGTTATTAAGTGGCATAACGTGAGTGCGTGGGAGGGCAGGCCTCTATGTGCTTCCGTAAACAAGTGGCTAAGACGTAAGGGGAAATTAAGTGGTTAAGCGGTAAGGTGAATTGGTTAGTCAGTGGACTATGTGTCTACGGATTCGTATATAATGCATGTAATGGTTGTATGGTAAGTTGCTTGATTAACTAGAACTCACTCAGCGTAGCTGACTTTTAGTATGCACGCAGGTGAGCAAATTATAGAGCTAGCATGAGGATGGCACATGGCATGGATTGAGCAGCTGGCATATAAAGATGGAAGAAATGATGTTTTAAATGTGTTGTACTATGTTACGTTTTTAAAGACAAGTTGTATATTTTGTAACGAATGATTGAAGTTAACGTTCCCGTTAAAGGTTTTAATTAACTCTGATTTATAGAACTGTGTTTATGAGTAAATCCGATGTTAAAGGGAGGGCTATCGGGTTCAGGGACTTACAAGTTGGTATCAGAGCAAAGTTCGAGAGATTTAAGCATCCTACATGCTTAGACTCGAACAGAAAATGGGATTTAAGTAAGAAAATAAAGAAGATGCCAATTCAAGATAGCCATGTGTCCCTCAAGCAAGCTCAGTAACGGTAAAGTATGTTAAATAATGTATAAAGATGTTCGCTTAATTGTTAAAGGAAGGGTATATGGAGGCTAGGGATAGGATTAATTGATTGTTTGATTGATTAACTGTTTAAAAGTAGAAACTAGCACAAGTGAAATCATAAAGGGAAGTATGTAGAACCTCAGGAGTAATGAAAATAGTTAATTACACTTGGCCAGTGTCATTAACTACTTACCTTACGAATCACGTGCTAAATAATTACTTGAGTGATGATGTTTGTGTTTTCCCTTTTAAAATACGATGGATGAAGCAAGAGAGATTGTTGGCACTGGAGGTTACGCTGGACGTTGAGGCAGGCCTCGTATTGTCCGGCAACCCTCGGTAGAAACAGCTTCCAACACCGGAGATGAAGGAAGCGCAACTAAAGGAAACCCGAGCAACAACGAAGGGGTTCAACTTGACCTTGCGGTTCAAGCAGCCATTGTTCAAGCTATAGCCGCTACTGTGAAGAACCACAATCCCGAAAGATCTGTTGGAAGTCATCGATGAACTGCTGAAGGGTTAGGAGGAAATGGTAAGAAAGATGATAAAAGAGAGAAAGAGGATTCAAGGGTGGTTAAGTCAGTGAAGGTGGATGATAGGAAGAGAGGCCGAGGTGGGTGCAACTATAAGTCCTTCAAAGGATGTGACCCGCCGAAGCTAACTGGTTTGGAAGACGCAATCGCCACTCTTCAATGGATAACCGCCATGGATAAAATTATCCGCATTAGCGAATGCCGTCCCGACCAAGCTGTGGGTTATGCTACTCAATCATTCTGTGACGAGGCAATGTACTGGTGGGAGACGGTTGAGCAGAGGAAGGGTCAGGAAGAGGTTAAGGTGATGAGGTGGAATGATCTAAAGAATTTGGTGATGAAGAGGTTCTGCGCTAATGCCGAAGTTGAAAGAGTGGAGATGAAGTTTCTTAACTTGAAGGAGGGAAAGATGACACACCGTGAGTATACTACTGAGTTCAACCGCATGTCTAGGCTGGTACCAAACATGGTGAACACTGAGGCGAAACGGATCAAGTCTTACGTCATAGGGCTTCCTCAGAAGGTCCACACTTTAGTCAGGGCTAACAAACCTACTACCTTTGAGTCTGCAGTGGAGTTAGCAGAGGTGGTTTATGATGATCTGGCGGCGGATGATGTGGAAGTGGAAGATAAGGAAGAAGGGAAATGAACCAAACGGGCTGCATATGTCGTGGAGTATGTTGGGAAGAAGACACAGAAGATTGCAGGCAAGGAAACGTGCAAGTGTGCGGGAAAATGCACTTGGGAGAATGCAAGGCTGGTCCAAACCAATGCTACTGGTGCGAGAAGAAGGGACACATCTCTCGTGAATGCACCGAGGTCCAAAATGTTACAAATGTGGTAAGTCAGGTCACATAGCTAGAGAATGCGAAGATGCCATAGCGGTGGAGGGGAAAAGGGGAGACGCATGAAAGAATGGTGTAACGGTCACTGAGAAGGTTTCATGGGAATTAGAGGCTCGTTGCAGTTGTTTTATGTTAGTACTGTTAAGGGGTGTTTTATGTTATAGTTGAACCCATGTTTGTTTAGCAAGCTTGTACGATTTCCTTTTATGTTTTATGAGTGACTTGTGATTCTTGTGATTTTGTATGAATGACTTATGAATTATATTGAATGCATGTTGGTTATGATAAATAGTTGCGTGGTGGTAAAGCATCGCCTTAGGCGTTAGCATTATTATATAAAACAAGGTTCCTTGGGAGGACGAGACGAGACTTGGTACATCTAGGGCCTCATGCACAAGCTACCGTAATAGCTGAAACACATGGCCACCACTCGATGAGTGCAAGGCAGGAGTAAAAAGGGTAACCATAAAGCAAAGACGATTCAATAAGTGTGTGGATATAAGGAGTGTTCATTTTACATGGAATAATTTAGGTCTTGGGGACGAAACCTCTTTAAGGGGGAAGACTTGTAACATCCCGAAATTTCTAAAATAATATTAATTATATTAATTAATATTGGTGGGAAAGTTTACTCGGGTTAGTGGAGAAATAAAATAAAGTAGTAGGAGTTATTATGAGTCAGGCCTGTGTTGGGTCAAGTAATATGGGTAATAGACTTGGATTAGAAAGGAAGGAAGATAGACCATGGGCTCAAGCCCATGACCCATTATATATAAACCATTCCCTTTCCTTTATTTCATTCATTCACCCATTCCATACATCACCCAAAACACACACTTAAGCTCTCTCTCATATTCTCTCTCTCTCTCTAGCCGAAATAACCAAGAAGAATCGATTCCCGACCCGAGGTAATGATAGTATGATATCGTATGATTCCAAACCCGTTAGATCTAGTAGCGAAACCACGAGCCGAGACCATAAATTGTTAAAGTTACTAGATCCGGATGGAATCGAGTATAAACCGACCAAAAGATGAGCTTAGGAATCACCCTAGCTCATATCTGGATCAAACGGGACGAAAAACGGTGAAAACGGTGGTGAAACAAGCGATATCTCGCTTTTTCCGGCGAGATCCCGTTTTTCCGGCAAATGCGGCGCCGGAAAGGCGGCTCCGGAACAGTGAGGATGTCAGAAAATGTTTCTGACCTAACCTGATTTCGTTAGTGGAGACTTAACGAATTAGGAGGCAATTCGTTATTCCATTCGTTAAGGGAAGGCAACGAAATGGAAAGAGTTCGTTATGTAATCCGCTAAGCAATTCGTTAAGCAGAAATAACGAATTAGTGGTAATTCGTTATGCTGATTCGCTAAAGAAAAGTAACGAACTAGCTCCACTTCGCTAAGCAGTTCGTGATGATCATTCGTTAAAGTCAGTTCATTATGGAAAGTCAGTTCGCTATGTTAAGATGACGAATCAAGTGATTCGTTACTCATCCATATCGTTACAGATGATTCTCCATCCAGATAACGAATCAGGCTGTGAATAATGAATTAGACTTCAAAGTAATGACAGAAGACTTAAGATAGAATGGTTTAATTACGTATTAGCCCTTGGAATTTATTAATTTATAGAGGATACCTTAAAGGATTGAGAGGTTAACAATAAAATATTATCAAAAAATCCCATATTTCAGCTTAACCGCAGCCAAGGGCTCTGCCCCTTGGACCCTGCTAGGGGCTGCCGCCCCTAGACCCCGCTGCCAGAGGCGCTGCCCCCGGACCCCCCCGTTCGTTGAGGGTTATAATTAGGCTAGAAACGCAATATGGGTAGTGATAGTTAATTGATATGTGTAATTGTTATATAGTTAGTCGCGCACAGCTAAAGAAGGGAATAACTATTAACGGTGAACGTAACCGCATACAGGTGAGTTTCTAGCCCCATTTCCTTGTTATGTTTTCGGGGCTGTGTGCATACTCGATGTGAAGTATAATACACTTACCTTAAGTGGTAATTGTATGCTATAATGTTTGATATGATATATATAGATGTTTTGAATGGATGTCTATCGATGCGTGAACGATCTTCGGATATTGCACGTGTAGACAGGGAAAGTAACGTTTGTCAGTGCGTGAACGATCTTCGGATATTGCGCGTACCGCCAATGGGAATGAACTCCAAGTGGTTATTAGTGTGTGTAAATGTTATGATGTAACTTGGCTATTATGTAATTGATGTAATGATAGAAAGTGTGTTGTAGAAAAGTATCTGTAAAGTGTGATAGAAGTGGTAAGGGTCTAGTAAGGGTGTTAGTGGCATTACGATAGTACGTGGTAGGGTATGCCTATACGTGCCTTCGTTATTAAAGTGGCATAACGTGAGTGCGTGGCAGGGTAAGCGTATGCGTGCCTCCGTTATTAAGTGGCATAACGCGAGTGCGTGGGAGGGCAAGCCTTTATGCTCTTTCGTAAACAAGTGGCTAAGAGATAAAGGGAAGTTAAGTGGTTAAGCGGTAAGGTGAACTTGTTAGTCCGTGGACTATGTGTCTACGGTTTCATATATAATGCATGTAATGGTTGTATGGTAAATTGCTTGATTAACTAGAACTAACTCATCGTACCTGACTTTTAGTATGCACGCAGGTGAGCAGATTAAAGAGCTAGCATGGGGATGGCACATGGCATGGATTGAGCGGCTGGCATCTGAAGATGCAAGAAATGATGTTTTAAATGTGTTGTACTATGTTACTTTTTTTAAAGACAAGTTGTATATTTTGTAATGAATGATTGAAGTTAATGTTTTCGCGGAAGGTTTTAATTAACTCTGATTTGCAGAGTTGTGTTTATGAGTAAATCCGGTGTCAAAGTAGGGCTACCGGGTTCGAGGCCTTTCAAATTTCCAAACCATCTTTGACCCACCACATTACTTACCACCTTCACGACCTCATGATCATCACATAACATTGCATAACAATCAACCAGTCAACGTGAAACCATACCATTACCCACATTTCCAAAAACAAGTCATGACCCAATTATTCGATAAAATGCTTCGAGATGGTATCATTAGACCTAGCCAAAGCCCGTTCTCTTCACTGGTGTTATTGGCAAAAAAAGGATGGTACTTGGCGTTTTTGTTTCTATTATTGCGCTTTGAACGCCGTCACAATCCGCGATGGTTTTCCAATTCCAACCTTTGATGAACTTTTGGACGAGCTCAACGGTGCAACGATCTTCTCCTAGATTGACTTCGATCTGGTTATCACCAAATCCGAGTGGCACAGCATGACATTCATAAGAACGCGTTTCGTACAACTGATGGCCATTGCAAATTCTTAGTCATGCCGATTGGTCTTACGAACGACCCGTCAACCTTCCAATCAGCCATGAATGATCTTTTTCGTCCGGTCTTATGTCGGTTCGTCTTGGTGTTTTTTGATGACATACTGATCTATAGTCCCTCTAAAAAGCCCCACTATGGTCATCTCTAATATGTCTTTGAAACCCTCCATGATAATCATTTCCGTGCCAAAGCTTCTAAGTGTGTGTTTGCAGTGGATGATATCTCATTTTTGGGCCACATGATTTTGGGCCTCGGTGTACGGCCTGAACCAGAAAAACTCATCACCATCCAACAATGTCCCAAACCGGTCTCCTTCACTACACGTACCCCGGGCCATTTTAGGAATCACCGGGTACTGCCTCCGGTTTGTTCCTCAATATGCCAACATTGCGACGCCCTTAACCGACCACCTCAAAGCAAAAGAGTTCGCATGGAATGACAAAGCCGAGTCAACCTTCACCATCCTCAAAAACCATATGTAAAACCTCATCACTTTAGCACTCCCTGATTTTTCCAAACCCTTTGGTCTCACTATCGATGCTTCGGGCTATGCCATTGGAGCTGTCCTCTCCCAAAACAATCATCCCATGTCCTTTTTCTCAAAAACACTTTGCCCCACCATGCAAGCTCAATTGACCTACATAAAGGAATTATACTCAATTACCGAATCGGTTCATAAATGGCGCCAATACCTTCTCGAGAGACGTTTTCGCATCTATACCGATAACCACAACCTTAAACACAGGCTTACCCTATCACACCCTGACCAAAGGTGGCGGAACATGACGGGGTGCAACGGATTGCTCAAGAACGCGATGATACTATTAAAATGACAATATTTACTCAACTTGTTTATTTCATTCAATAATCACAAATACAACTTGTTCACAATAAAATACAAACAACTGCATCAACACAACATTTGTTAAAGTATCCTAAAGGTATAATCTAAGTAATGAGTCTTCAATCTTCACAAGCAATCAAATAGTAAACCTGTAGCATGCACAAAAATAGATTTGATCAACACAAATGTTGGTGAGTAATACACTAGTTTTGACGTATGTATATAATGAGGCAAAAATCACAATTCACATGTGTAAATAGATTAATGCAACAACCATTGTAAATGTAAAGTAAATTATCGTGGCTCCTTTCTATTTGGTAACAACTAAAATACTTGGAGAATAAGGATCCTTTATAATTGGTAACAACCAACATACTTGGATAATGATGACCTATGCTATCCGCACTTAAGGTAGGATAGTTAGGGGAGCGTATGATCATACTTATAGATTTCCAACAACAACATAAAAAATAAACACTCGTGCACATAATCAAATTGAGGCATAAACAAAGATCAAGCAAGTATTCGTACAAACACATAATGTTGAATTGTGAATTTGATAAGAGATCATAAAACAAGTAAGTTTGATATGGTATGCATGCCACCCCAAAAGTATAAAAGCGTAAAAAGGGGGAATGTGATTACTCACATGAAATAAATAACTTGAAGGGTTGTTTGTGATACACTGGGATAACAAGTTCAATGAGTGAGGTCTAGGTTAAAAGGGTTTCGGTCTAGAAGATGGTCTTGGAAGACTTTAAAGTAAAATAAAATGACAAGTTAAATAATTGATCAAGTTTGAGGTTTAAAAAGTAAATACTTGAGAAGTTAAAAGTAACGGTTTTTTAAAAAGTAAGTTTGCTCGAAATCGGGTCTCGGTATTCTATTATTAGTTTTACTTAACCTTTGTTAAGTAAATATATATAGGGTATAGTTGCGATAATGCATAACCCTTTGTTAAATAGATACTAAAACGAGATATTTACGAGTGTTCGGTTTAGTCGGTTCGGGTCTTGATAATTTTTCAAACCCGAACTTGACATTTTCAAAGTGATACATGCCATGAGATAACTCAACCAAATTAAAAGAAACTTAACCAAGTGTGTAGTTCTATTAGGAAGAACCTCAACGTCCGTTAAGCGAGTGTTTGGCTTTGTCGGTCCAACCTTGTTATAAGATCAAGTTGGATCCGACATACCAAGTATTTTGAGGAAACAATTAAAATTAGTTTCATAATATAGTTTTAAATAAAAATGAGATTCGGTGACCCAAAACACATCTAGTGTGTCTTAAGCGGATGAACCCGGTTTAGTTCGGTCTTGGTTCGGTCATTGACTCGGCATGAGACCGAGGATGGTTGCCATATACACAATACCATAAAACTTATTAAAATGAACTTAGAAATTATAATACACAAATCTTACTTGTAACATATTAGTAAATCATTTTAAATATAAAGCATTTAAACAAGGGTTCGGTCTTTGTTCGGCTCTTGACTCGGAATGAAACCGAAAACGGTGGCCACATATCCAACACCATAGAACTCATTAAAATAAACTTAAAAATAACAATACTCAAATCTTTGTTGGGTCAAGAGTTTGACCCAAATGAGGAGATTTGACCTAAATGAAGAATATTGAAGATTGGAATCTTCTCAACCTCCTCAGAAACTGCTAAGTATTGAATACGGGTACACCTTGGACCTTCGAGTAAGCTTTTACTTAGCCGAGTATGAGATTTTGCCTTCCGGGCACGATTTACTTCAAATAATCTTCTTAAGTGGATATCCGAGCAAGGTATGCTTTTTGATGATTTCCGAGTAAGATTCATCTATTTGGCATATCCGAGTAAGGTTCACTTTGTCAAGCAGGATTGTTCTTCAAGACCAAGTATTTTACTCTTCCGAGTAAGGTATGGTCAACCAAGTCCAAGAAGCCAAGTAATTGGAAGACCGGGCAAGGTATTCTTTAATAATTATGGTCCGAGTATACTTGATGAGTTGATGGAATATCTCTAAGTTATATCGAGTAAGGTTCTGGTCGAGTAAGGTATGTACTCCCGAGTACGCCTTATCAATAAGTTATTCAATTAAAAAAGAGCCGAACAGGATCATAGAAGAACAAGGTTGCTCGTGAGGATTTGTCGAGCAAAGTTTGATAAGTCCAAGAAGATTGAAGTCTACTCGGTGAATATTTTACTTGGTAAAATATTCTCTAAGTAAAGTCTACCCGGAAACTGATTCCGAGTACACTTCTATGTTTACCAAGTCTGAAGGAAGGCCGAGTACGCTGCGTACTCGGAGACTGAAGTTTAATGAAAAGCCTACCCGGAAGACTTGTTTTACACTTAGTATAATTTTTGAATATGTAAATTGAATATGTACTATCGGATAGGGTTTCTAGAAGGAATGACAGCCTGTCCTAGGTTGGCAGGCCTATAAATAGAATAATTAGGGCACGCCGCCAAAGACACGGAATGCACATACGGATAAGACCGACACATTAATTAAGAGAATATTATGTGTGTGACGGCTGTCCTAGGATTCCTCCTAAACCCTAATCGATTATCCTTTTGTATGATTAACATTATATAAATGGAAATCTTTTGAGTGAATCCTCCGTGTGTCTTCGTATTTTGAATATTCATTGCAACCGTATGTTTGTTATTGATTCCGCCTCTAACAAACGGTCATCTTTCTAAACTTAGTAACCCGTCATTAACTCTCTTGTCGACACGATTAATTTTGTGTGAGTTATGACATGATTGATTAAGATCCGATCCGAAACCAGACCAGACAAGTGGTATCAGAGCTTGTTGCTGCTATTTTTAGAAAGATTGTTGCTGATTAAGTTTTGAAGAAGAATGACGTAAGCAGAGCACTGTTCGATTGATTTGTGACGTCAGAGGCTCTGTTCTTCATTTTTCTTCCAGATCTACAAGTTTTAGGTGTTTTCTTTCCCTTATTTCACTTAAAGCTTTGATTTTTATTGTTAAATCTTGTTCTATTCAGATCAGACACCTCAGATCTAAGAATTTATTCTCAGATCTGATTATTTTACTCTTTTTTCGATAAAATCTTAACTTCTGTTTTAAGAAAATGTCTGGATATGAGGAACAAGAGGTGTCTACTAATAAGATACCTAGATTGTATGGTTAGGAGAACTTTACCAAGTGGAAGGTGCTTTTTAAGGCAGCTGTTTGTTATAATGATGTGGATATGTGGAATTCTATCAAGAATGGTCCACAAGCTGCTGTTGAAGAAGGTGCTAATGCAAATGCTATTGCTGCTGTCAGAGAGAGAATGAGAAAGGTTGATGACAGAGCATTGGCTATGCTCAAACTTGGTCTCTCTTGTGAAATCCTCACAAAGGTTGCACATCATCAAAGTGCTAAGGCAATGTATGATGCAATCCTTGAGATGTATGAAGGGAATACTGAATTGAAGAACATTAAGAAGCAAAGACTGAAGCAACAGTTAGAAAGATTCAAGTATAGAGGTGGTGAAAGGTTGAAGTCAATACTAGAACGTTTTCTGAGTATTGTGAATGAGTTGAGAACAACTGACTATGTAATGACTGACTTTGATTTAAATACAAAGTTGCTCAACTCAATGCCAAAAGAATGGTATACTGCTTGCAAATTCATCCTTCAAAAGCAAAATTTCAATGAATTGAAATTGGATGATGTAGTATGTTTTCTTCAAGCTGCTGAACTTGAAATGATTGAGAATGAAATGATCAAGGAAGATAAACCAAGTTTCAATGTGTCAAATGCTTTAATTGCTCCAATGGGGAATCTTACAACAAAGAATCAACAACAAATTCCCATCATTGAAGAACCAAGTGATCACAACAATGAGACTGCTAGGTCATTCATTGGAGGTGGTTCAAGCAGTCAAGGTGGTCAACAGAGGTTTAATGTTCAATTAATTGATGATGATTCAGCCTTTGTGGGAAATGGAAATGCTCAAAGTGCTGGTGCAAGGCATGTTCAAGGGAGTGAGGCACAAGCCCTAATGTCTATGTTCACTGAGTCCTACAATGCATTTGTGGCCAAAAACATGATTCACACAAGTGTAGTGCAGGATGATTTGGAATAAATAGATGCTGATGACCTTGAAGACATGGATCTCAAATGGCAAGCTGCAATGTTGGCATTAAGAAGCAAGAGACTGTACAACAGAACTGGTAGGTCACTAGTTTCTGGTCCAAATGAGAGAATAGGATTTGATAAGTCCAAGGCTATCTGCTACAACTGTCAACAGCCTGGACACTTTGCAAGAGAGTGCAATCTGCCAAGGAACTTTCAAGTCAATCAGTTCCAACAGCCTAGAAACCAACAACAATACCAGCAGAATGTGAATAGAAACAACAACCAACAGAACTTCAACAATAACCAAGGATTCAATCCCAACAACAACAACTTCCATCCAAACAACAACTTCAATCCCAATTTTAATAACCACTATCAGCCTCAGATGAACAACCAGCAGGGCATGAATCAGAATCAAGCATATCAAATGAACAACAATCAGAATCAAGCTGTTCAAATCCCTACAACTCACAACATTCCAGCAAACCAAAATCAACCAAGAAATCAAGGCAATGTGGCAGTAACTACTCAGCATGAGGGAAGCTTTGACTGGAGTAACCATGAGGAAGATATAGCAGATGATATCAGAAGAGCTAATGTGGCATTCATGGCCATAGACTCTGCATCTTCATCTAAGGAACAGGCCACTCCATTGAATGATATTTGGTATATGGATAGTGGTTGTTCTAGGCACATGACTTGTGACAAGAGGTCACTTGTGAATTATGTAGAGAAGTATGAGGGTCCAGTTGCCTTTGGGAGTGATGAAAATGGAGGAAAGATTGTGGGTAAAGGGATATTGACAAATGGGAAGGTGTCTTTTGACAATGTCTTTCATGTTGAGGGACTACAATACAATTTGTTGAGTATATCTCAAATGTGTGATAAGGGTTACAAAGTCAGTTTTGATGATTCGCGTTGTTTCATCTTAAAACCTGAGTTTGTGATCCCACCTGACATGATTATGATGATGGCACCAAGAAATGGCAACTTGTATGAGTTGAATATGAAAGATGCTATTTCAAGAGGTGGTGCATGTTTTGTGTCCAAAGCCACTGAAAATGAATCTAAATTGTGGCATAGGAAGTTGTGTCATGTGAACTTAAAGAATATGAATAGACTGGTCAAGGGTGAACATGTGATTGGTTTACCTACAAGAGAATTTAAGTCAGATGATCATTGTGACTCATGTCAGAAGGGAAAACAACACAAGTCTACTCATAAGACAAAGCTCATCAACTCAATTGATCAACCACTTGAGTTACTTCACATGGATCTTTTTGGTCCTGTGAGTGTACCAAGTATTGGAAAGAAAAGATACTGTTTGGTGATCATTGATGATTATTCAAGATATACTTGGGTTTATTTCCAAAGTACCAAAGATGAGACTGCTGAGTTGATTAAAGGTTGTGTCACAATGATTGAAAACAAGCTGAATAAGAAAGTGAAGATGCTGAGAAGTGACAATGGTACTGAGTTCAAGAATGGAGTTATGGAAGAATTTTGTGCTATGAAAGGAATACTTCAACAATTTTCAGCTCCAAGAACTCCTGAACAAAATGGTGTTGCAGAAAGGAGAAACAGAACACTAATAGAAGCTGCAAGAACCATGTTGGCTGATGCTAACTTACCTGTCACATTCTGGGCTGAAGCAATCAACACTGCTTGTTATGTTTAGAACAGAGTGCTTGTGAACAAAAGGCATAATAAAACTCCATATGAGATTTTCAACAATAGAAAGCCTTACATCAAGTTCTTCAAGCCCTTTGGCTGCAAATGTTTCTTATTAAACACTAGAGGCTATTTGAACAAGTTTCAAACTAAGTCACTAGACTGTTTCTTTGTTGGATATTCTACTCACTCAAAGGCTTACAGAGTTTATGTGAAAGATCACATGAGTGTGATAGAGTCATCTGACATTATTTTTAATGAGAATCAATTCAACACAGTCAGTGGTGTAACATGGCTTTTGATCATGAAAAATTGATAAAGTCATTCAAGATTTATTCTGAAGACTTTGATGAAACATTCTACAAGACCAGTGTACTTGAAGAAAATAAAAAGAAAGAACTGGACTTGGAAGAATTGTGGAAGAAAGTTGCTAGAACAGAAAAAGAATACACTTTTGTGAATAGCTCCTCAAAGAATGACATTGAACAAGATCAGGAAATGACAAGTCAAGATAGTACTGATGTACAAAATGATCATGTTCATAATGGGAGTGACACAGGAAACAAAACAAATGATGAAGAAGCTGCAACAACAGCAAGATTTCAAGACTTGTTTCAAAGTTTGAATCTGGGAAACAATGGTGCATCCACTTCAAGACAAACCAATCATGAAGCACCAGAGTTTCATGATGCAGAAGCTGATTTGATCATTGAAGAACCTGAAATCAATGAAACAAATCTTGACACAAATTTCTCTACAAATATGATAATACAAACTCCTACTATTGAAAAGAATCATCCTGCTGAAAATATCATTGGTGACCTGCATGAAAGAGTAACAAGAAGTCATTCTGAGATAGCTAAAATCTGTCTGTACTCTTGCTTTCTATCCCAATTAGAACCAAAGAATATTGCTCAAGCTTTAAAAGACAATAGTTGGGTAGAGGCAATGCAAGAGGAATTGGCTCAGTTTAGAGATTTACATGTATGGGATCTTGTAGACAAGCCACATGACAGATATGCAATAGGAACCAAATGGGTATTCAGAAACAAAAGGGATGAAAGGGGTTTGGTGATTAAGAACAAAGCAAGACTTGTAGCACTGGGATGTCTTCAAAAGGAAGGGATAGACTTTGAGGAAGTGTTTGCACCAGTTGCAAGACTGGAAGCCATAAGGATTTTTCTTGCATATGCTGTCTCAAAGAACATTAAAGTATTCCAGCTTGATGTCAAATCTGCATTCCTTAATGGAAAGATTGATGAAGAAGTGTATGTGACTCAACCACCAGGTTTTGAGGATCCCATGTATCCAAATAGGGTGTATAAGCTGAACAAAGCCCTTTATGGTTTACATCAGGCTCCTAGAGCATGGTATGATGAGTTATCAACTCATTTACTTGAAAATGGCTTCACAAGGGGAGCCATTGACAAGACACTCTTCTACAAAAGACAAGGGTCAGATTTGCTGCTTGTACAAGTCTATGTTGATGATATCATCTTTGGATCTACAAATGAAAATATGTGTTTGGAGTTTGAAGAGGTGATGAAGTCCAAGTACAGCATGAGTTCCATGGGTGAAATGAATTTCTTTCTGGGACTACAAGTTCAACAAAAGGATGAAGGAATCTTCATTCACCAAGCTAAGTATGTGCAGGACATTCTGAATAAGTTCAACTGTCATGATTACAAGGCTGCCTCAACTCCAATGGACACCAAAGAAAAGATGATAACTGATGAAAAGGGGGACTCAGTTGATGAACATGAATACAGAGCCAAGATTGGATCACTGATGTATCTGACTGCAACAAGACCAGATATCATGTTTGCTGTGTGTGTATGTGCTAGGTTCCAGTCAAGTAACACCAGAAAATGAACCGATGGCTCGTATGATCTTATGGATGGCACAGTCAAACATTAGCTTTGCACTCACTGAATGCCCGATTATCTACAGAAATCACTCTTTGGATTTCTGGAGATCAGCAGAGCTTATTGAAGACGGTAATGAGAGACGAATCGAGGCAACCGTGGCCAGACAGGAAATACAGATCACTGAAAGATTGATCAGAAGATGTTTAAGACTGAATGACGATGATCACAATCACATCAGCTTCGATACAAAGCATCTGTTGAAGATTTTCAGAGAAACTATGGGATATCAAGGAAATGTCCATGAGGGACAGTTTCAGAAGGGGTTATTTCCAATGTTATACAGATTTCTGATTCATCACATCATACATGGATTTGCTCCGAGAAAGGGATCATGGACTCTGATGAGTCTTGATCTAGCAAATGCCACCGTTGGAACAATCTATGATCTGCCGTTTAATTTTTCCAAGATGATCTTTGATGGGCTGGTGGGGAATCTAAAGAAACCGGAAAGGAAAAGATTTTTACAGTACCCGAGATTCCTGCAGATCATATTCAATAGCACTCTACAAGATTTACCAACAATTGGAACCACCCACAAACTGCAAAATCCCGATGCCTACAAGAGAATAAAGAACCCTGGTGTTTCTAACAATTTTGATGCAAGTGTTCCACTGGAAATTCTGCCATGGTTATTAAACCATGATCTTGCTGTTATGCCTGTGCCTGAGCTGAGCTCAGAGGAGGAAGAAGGGAGTAATGATGAGAGTGCTGGAGGAGACTCTGATGATGATGGCAATGATGGGGGAGATGGTTTGGAGATGGAGATGATGGCACCTGAACAGGGGGAGCAGAGAGAAGTATTTGAACAACCTATCCCTACACTACCACAATCACCACCACCTACCTCACCACATCAACACCACCTCAATCTTTCAACTTAGACAACCAGAAACCTCCACACAACACACACAATCCCCATCTATCACTGAACAACCCACTTATGAACCATTCCCTACAACCCCACCCTCAAGCCAACAAGATAACACACTTCAAAGAAATATTGAAAAAATGTTGGAGAATGATGAGTTGAAGAGGAGAGTTGAGGAGGTTAGGGATGAAAATACTGATTTGAAAAGAAATAATGAAAAGCTAACAAGGGAAAATGAATTGCTATTGAATAGGTTAGCTGATGCTGAACTGTTAATTCAAACCCTGGTGCAGGAGGTTGAGAAGACCTCAGCTGCCCCAAAACAGGGGGAGAATATGAATGATGATGATGTGGGTATGACTAATGCAGAAAGTGTTGATAATATTGATGGTTTGATGAGGATCATGAATGAATATGATGAAAGTGATGAATCTGTAATGAATGTGAATGATGATGTTGAGAATGTGCTGACAGAAGAGTTGACTGAGATTATTGATGAAGAACTGACTATTGAGAATGTGAATGTGAGTGCTGCTACTGAGGAACTATAACACACTGAGCAAATTGATGATCAAGAAGCCAGTTCCAAGAGGGTAGAACATGACTCTGAATTGAAAGACTTATTCAAAGAAATTGATGAATATGAAACTAGTGATGAGCAAGAAAATGAAGAGCAGTTGAGAAAAAGAAAAGAAAAAGGCAAAGGAATAGCAACAGAGGATGAGCCTGCTGTATATGTTGAGAAAGATGTATCCTTTGTTGATACTGTTGCTGCTGCTCTTGCTGAGAGAGAAAGACTTATTAAAGAATCAATGGAAAGGGAAGCAATTGCCCATTCCTTGTAACGATTCCGGCAAAATCAGGTATACCCTAACCGGTGTATACTATTTATGTGTTATTTAGTAATGAATATATGAATTATAATGCATTTATACGAGTATGTATAATTCACAGTACGGATTATACTCCGATTAACGATTATTGAAGCCCGAACGAATCGAGGATTACATTATAGATGAGATATATGATATTTAGTGATGTTTACGAAATATTAAAGCTTCGGGATAAGTGAATTAAAGCACAGAAAAAGAATTTTCGATTTAATGGTACGTCGGTACGTTAAACGAAACCTTTAATACCAAACCGAGCAAGAGACGATCGATCAAGCCGAAAAAGATGCACAATTATTAATAATATGATGTTTTAAGTTAATAAATGTCATGGTTTAAGTTTTTAAAGTTTTTAAATCGGTTTTATATAAATTTCATTTTTAAGCCGAAAACGACCGTTTTAGCCTCGTTTTAAGCTGAATTAAACATTTAACTGAAAAACGAACTGAACCAGATTATCCAAAACATTATCCGGATTTCCAAAATCCAAATGAGTGGCTAGGAATGGAAAGGTGGGTCCCACCCCACCTCCCCTCACTTCCGATCGGCATGGGGGTTATACCCCTTGCCTCTTGTTAGTTTTTTTTAAAACAACCATTGCAAGATTCCACTTTCTCTCCACATCATGAACTAAAAACCCGGATTTTTAGCAAGAAAAGCAAGGTAAAAATCGAGTTATTTACGTTTTCATCTTCTTTTCTTGAGTTTATTTGCAAGAAAATGAGGTTTTAAGTGAAAAAGGGTGAAAACCCGAGATGAAAACCGATTCTTGCATGATCAAGTGATGTATACGGGTTATACAAGGGATCTTGGTCCAAGAAAGGAGTTAAACGAACCAAAAACGAATTTTTACGGTTTAAATCTTTGTTTTTAAATCATAACCGAACCCATGAAAGAAATGGCTTGATTGTGGGTGTAACTTGCTTGGTGTGGTAATATTGTGCTTGTAGGTGTTGTATCTAGTTGTTAACAAAGGCTAGAAAGCAAGATCCTTGCGATTTGAAGTTAAAAACACAAGGTAGTTCGGTTTTTTTTATGGTGTATGTGTTTTGGACAGATTGTGGTACATTTAGAGTTAGGCTACGAAATTTCACAGAGATGATCTACACATGAAAATATGAGATCTGTGAAAATTTGGTAATTTTTGGACAAAGGATGAATATTTGGTGAATTTAATGCTCGGTTTTGGCTAAAAATGGTGAAAAATATTTAAATATCATGATAAATTCTGGAAAATTCCAGATAATCTTTTTATAACATGTAAAAGTCACACACAAAATTTTAGGTCAGTTGGAGAAGTCTAAGTAAGATTTTCGGTTTAAACGAGTTCTAGGGTTTTCTAGCTCGGTTTTAGTGAAAATGGCATGTAAAAAGAGATTTTGGTTCTGGAAAAATTATAGGGGACTATGTGGATGGCAGGGGTCATCCAGGAAAAAATTGGGATTTTTCTAAGGTCGTTTGGTATTTACGACATATTTAGTGTTTAAATGGTGTTTAAAAATAGATAAATAAATTTAAATATAAATATTAATTCTGGAAATATTTTTATAAAATTCCCCACTGTCAAAAAGTGATTTGTTCAAAATTTCAAGATCCGAGATTAAACGGATAATTATTTGTGCAAAACAAACTTTTAAAGTTTAAAACGCGGTAAACCGGTAAAGTTCGCCTAAACGAGCTGACTGGTGTATAAAAACCCTAAAAATGAACTATTTTCATAAAACTGAGTTAAACAGGTAAAAATAAATCATCCGAAAATAATTCGGATGATTTGGGTAATTTTATCCGATTTAACAGTTTCCGGTGCACTAAAGACGGAAACGGGTCCCGCGGCCAATCGGGGCGTCTAAACCGAGCTCTAATTTCACAACTTTAATTAAATTATCAGTCAACAACTATTTTCGGGTCGTGTGTGACCAAACCCATTTTTGAAACGTAAAAACGGATAACCGTGCTAGGCACGCAAAACGGGGGAAAACGAACTAATAGTAATTTTAACTATTGAACTCTAAACGATATCACAATCTGAGTCCGGAGAAGTGTTCTGGGTTAACATTGCCCCCGGAACGGGTACAGTACTGGGTTAACAGTGTCCCCAGATGTACCGGTTAACACGGTTAAAGTTATATTAATAGTGATTGTATAGTAACGAACTTAGGGATCGTATTACAGATCCGGACTAGTAGCTCACGTACTGTGTTACCTGCTTGCTTGCGATAAGGTGAGTTTCACGAGCCCCTTTTTCTGAATTGTTTTTAAATATTTTCTCGGGGCGGGAAGCATGTTATTATCAAAATGTTTAAGTACATACTGAACGCATGGATTTGCGTGTATTTATATATATTTTATTGTACGGGAATCGTACGGAAATGTACTAAGATGGTAATTGTCTGAGTTGCTAACATTGTAAGGCCCCGTAACACGAGTGATTAGCTAAAAGCCGGTAGAGTGTGAATAGTACTATTGGTCTGACAAACCCAACTGGTCCGGCATGGATTTGCTGATGTTTCCCAGCCAGTTGCACATGTCTATTTTGTTGTTATTTATTTTGCTATGTAATGTTAGGCATAGCGGTTTGGGGCAGCTTCGTGGGCGGAGTATGCCACGGGGTTGTATGTGGATAGTCAGAGGTTTCACTTGTGGGCTCAGCATAATTACATCGTTAATATATGATTATTATAATGACTTGTCGCTGTTTATTTAAATTAGTGAAACTCACCAACTATTCGTAGTTGACCCGTTTTCTTTACATGCTTTCTAGGTACCCCCAAACTGGATTAATTGCTACATGCTTGACGATGCGTGCTTTTTGTGGAAGCTTAATGATCTTTTTGTATTAGATATGTTAATGTAATGTTGGTAAAACTTATGTGCTAACGCCTAGACGGTAACTAAACTCGGAACAATGTAATATGGTGTAAATTAATGTAGTGGTGTTTTCTTTATAAGCAATGCTGTTGATATCAGACGTGTCTGTTGCATCCCGTTTACGTTTCCGCTGCGGTTACGGGGTGTTACATTCCTTGACTGAAGAAGAGTTGGCACAGCAGGACCTATTGATCAATGAAGCCAATGTAGCAAAAGAAATATTTCAAGAGGTGGCAGATCAAGAGGTTATTGAAATTCTGGTGAATATGAACAAAACTCAAGAGTTTGATGACTCTTTGAGAAAGGTGGTTAACAAGTTTCAAGAGCAACAAGAGCAGACTGCTGAACCATCAACCAATCTTAACACTGACATGATTATACCTAAAGAGATTGGGGAGTCAATTGCATCTGAAGCTGCTAAGAAATGGGTTAAACAAGTAAAAGAAGACATGAAAAAGAACCCTACTAGTAACTAGGGAGAAAGAAGATTTGAAAAGACTTATCAAAGAAGAAGAAAATCTGCTGAACAGACTAATGATGAACCAATCAGGGCAATCCCCTTGAAAACACTTAAACCAGGAGAAAAATTACCAGGGGTTCCTGATGTTGATGTCCCCGAGGTTAAGGTCCCTGATGTAAATGTTACTGAACCAGAGCATCCTGCCTCTGATGAACCCAAGATAGATGCCATGATTGACTTATCAGATGATGATGAGGATGACTCTGAGGAGTCTGATGGAAAGGGTGATGATCACCCTGATCAAGGAGGTGAGAAAGTTGACACAAGCTCTACTGCTGAGACCCCTCAAGCTGAAATGACTTATATTCAAAGGGGACATAATTGAAATAAATGCAGAGGAAGTACTAAAGAAAGTTGAGAAAAGAAAGAAAAACACTGAGCACTATAAAACCTTTTTGAAGGTTAGGGGGTATCCTGAAGCTGCTTTAGAAAGATACAATACTGAACAAATTCAAGATCTTTATAACAGTGAGAAAGAGATAGTTGCAGAAAAATTTGTGAAACAAGATGATAAGATTGAATTGGAAGAATTAAAGAAAAAGTTGTTGGGTTTTATACAAGATTATCAAAGTTCAAGTTAACCATATTTAACATGAAAACGCAACGGAAGCTTAGATTTTAAAACTTGTTATGAACATACCATTATGTTAAAACTAAAACCCAAAGAACAAGGATCAATATTACAAGAACAAAATGCTCACAAAATGTAAAATGTACCTCTTCTACCTTTAGAAGAAGATGTAGGTGGATGAAGATGATGATGTCTTCAAATGGCAAGGTTGCAAAGAGAAACCCTCAAGCTTTGTATACCCCAAGCTTTGAGCAACAACACCAACTAGTTGCTAGGATTTTTGAACACTTGAACTAGCTCACAAAACTCCCAAAATCTGCCCACTTTGAGCCGTGGGTTTTGGAGAGAAAGAGAGAGAATATGAACTTGATTAAACACTTGAAAAATTCAAAATGAAAGAAGATGCATGCATGTCTTGGATGTGGAGATTCATAAAGAGGCATCACATGGACCAAAAGAAAGCCTTGAATTTGATTGGACCAAAACCTTCCACCCACATGGGGTGGACGGCTCCCCCTTCTTTTTTTTTTTTTTTTTTTTTATTATTTTGTTTTAACCATTTAAAACCATCTCCATTCATTTTATAAAACTTAATTTTATAAAATGTACATGCATTTACATAATTATTTAACCAATTAAATAATTAATTTATATAAATAAATTATCCAGATAATTTATTTAAATCCTCAAGTGTGTTTGTTTAGAAAACCAATTTCCTAAACACGTAGTGTTCGGTATTCTTTTAAATGATCAAATCACTAAAGGAATACATTTGGTGTTGTCTAGCTTGTTATTGGGTATGACCCGACTTGGATCAAACACAGTTAGCCACATTAGTATAAGTATGTGTCTCGGGCATACGTAATTCCAACAATCTCCCACTTGCACGAGATACATAGAAAATTAATGCAAGTGGTGAATACCGCCTAACAACAGTTCACCACCCCTAATGTGTTTGACGAAGTGCCATTCAATAACATCATCCCTTCAAGTTCCTTACTTGATATGATTTAGGTGAATCTATCATTATATCCCTTTGTTACTAGATGTCATGTTGGATCTAAGAGACATAGGCGATCATTCTCTTTACAATTCAACTTTATCAGGCCTTAGACATCTAAACTCTCAACACATAAGAGGAACAAATTCCATCTTGACTGTATACGCCTCTCACTATCACTTTATACTCCACCTGAGCTCATCCTTATGTACCATCTTTTACGAATAGCGAAGGGGAGAGTCAAAGTGTAATACTTGGTGAAAATCAAGACCCAGTATACATCTCAGGTCTAAGGATAATATGAAATTCTCCTTTACTCAAGATTACTAATGATCAAGTCAATCGACTCCATGTAGTAATATTGAGAGCGGGTCAGTCCAATATTTGTATCCCACAAATATCTATGAACTTTGGCAGCAAACCTATGCTCCATATTCATTCCTTATGAATATCCACCAATCCTAGTTCATAATAGTCTTGCTTCATATTTGTTCCCACAAATGTGATTGACTACGGACTTTTAGAATAAGATAACTTATTCATGGATTAAACATGCAAAATTAGAATTTAACTCAAGATTCCATAATCATATAAAAGAGTTAAATTACAAAAGTCTTTTAAACTTTAATACAAAATAGATCAAATCCAATTACTAGAATATCGAAGTCCTAAGCCACTCGCATGACGCTCATGTTTCGGTCTTTCTAGGAGCTTCGTGAATGGATCCGCAAGATTTTGATCAGTTCCAACTTTGCGAATACATATCTTTCCCTTTTCAACTTCATCCCTTATGTAGTTGAATCTCCGCTCTATGTGCCTTGTCTTTTGGTGCGAACGAGGTTCCTTGATTTGTGCAATCGCACCCTCGTTGTCACAAAAGATTTCTAGGGGGTCTTGAATGGAAGAGACTACCCCTAGATCAGTAATGAATTTCTTCAACCATGCAGCTTCCTGAGCTGCCAATGAAGCGGCGATGTATTCTGATTCTGTAGTGGACAATGCTACCACTTCCTGTTTTGAGCTCTTCCAAGAGACAGCTCCTCCATTAAGAGTGAACACATACCCAGACTGTGATCGAGAATCATCTCGATCAGTTTGGAAGCTCGCATCCGTGTAACCTTTTATAGCGAGTTCCTCCTCACCAGATCCATATATCAGAAACATATCCTTAGTTCTCCTAAGGTATTTCAATATGTTCTTAACAGCCATCCAATGACTGTTTCCTGGATTCTGTTGATATCTGCTTGTCATGCTCAAAGCGCATGACACATCCGGTCTAGTACATATCATCGCATACATGATGGATCCTATAGCAGAAGCATATGGGATTTGTTTCATCATCTCTTGCTCACCCTTTGAGTTTGGACATTGAGCTGAACTCAATATGGTCCCTCTTTGAATAGGTACAAAACCTTTCTTGGAGTTTTCCATCTTGAACCTTTTCAAGATCTTATCAATGTATGTACTTTGGTTCAAACCTATCAAGCGCCTTGACCTATCCCTATAGATCTTTATTCCCAAAATATAGGCAGCTTCACCAAGATCCTTGATGGAAAATCTACTTCCAAGCCAAGCCTTAACGCTTTCCATGGTTGGAATGTCATTTCCAAATAGTAGAATGTCATCGACATACAATACTAAGAATGTAATTATACTCCCACTAGCCTTTTTATACACACAAGCCTCATCAGCGTTTTTGATGAACCCAAAACTTTTGATTTCTTCATCAAAACGATGATTCCAAGTTCTAGATGCTTGTTTCAATCCATAGATTGATTTCTTTAACTTGCATACTTTATTAGGATGTTTTGGATCGACAAAACCTTCAGGCTGAACCATATAGACATCTTCCTCAAGATATCCATTTAGGAAAGCGGTCTTGACATCCATTTGCCAAATTTCATAATCATAATGTGCAGCTATGGCAAATAATATCCTAATAGACTTTAGCATTGCCACAGGCGAAAAAGTTTCATCATAATCAACCCCTTGAGTTTGAGTGAAACCTTTAGCTACAAGTCTTGCTTTATAAGTATCCAAGTTTCCATGCATATCAGTTTTCCTTTTGAAAACCCACTTACTTCCAACAGCTTTGGAGTTGAGTGGTAGTTCAACCAATTCCCAAACTTGGTTGTCATACATGGATTGCATCTCAACGTTCATGGCTTCAAGCCATTTGTCACAATCATTCTTGGACATTGCATCACGGTATGTGGTTGGTTCATCCGAATCTACCACGTAGCAACCTTCTACAAAAAATCCATATCTTTCAGGTGGATTGCTAACTCTACCAGATATGCGAACGTTTTGTGTGTTTTGATCAACCACTTGATCACTTTCAACAACCTCTTGTTGAGTGCTAGTATCAACCAATTGTGTATCATCTTGTGATTCTTGATCCTCATCAAATTTCACTGTTCTACTATTAGTTCCTTCCTCAAGGAACTTAGTTTCCAAGAACTTACCCTTTCGAGCAATAATAACATTTTGCTCACTAGGATCGTAAAAGTAATATCCTAAATCATCTTTAGGATAACCTATAAAGATACACTTAGTGGATCGGACTTCTAATTTGTTTGGGGTGTATTGCTTTACATAAGCTTCACAACCCCAAACTCTTAAGAATGATAGCGATGGAGCCTTTCCATGCCATACTTCAAAAGGTGTCTTCTCCACTTTCTTGGTTGGAGCCATATTCAATATGCGAACAGCGGAAAGTAAAGCATAGCCCCAAAATGATAGAGGTAAAGTGCTTCTAGCCATCATCGATCGAACCATATCTAATAGGGTACGATTTCTCCTTTCAGACACACCATTATGTTGTGGTGTTCCAGGTGGAGTAAGTTGTGAAATAATTCCACAACTCTTAAGATGATCTTGAAAAACACCACTTAGGTATTCACCTCCTCTATCACTACGAAGTACTTTGATTGTGGTCTTGAGTTGTCTTTCTACTTCAGTTTTGAAGTCTTTGAACATTTCAAAAGCTTCATCTTTGTGTTTCATTAAGTACACATAACCATATCGACTATAATCGTCAATAAAGGTAATGAAGTATCTTTCACCATTCCTAGTCATTGGTCTAAAAGGACCACATACATCCGAATGTATGATACCCAATAATTCTTTTGACCTTTCAAAAGTTTTATTAAAGGGTTGCTTTGTCATTTTGCCTTGTAAACAAGATTCACATACATCAAATGAATCATACTCATTTGTTTCTAGAATACCACTCTTGCGAAGAGTTTGCATGCGATTCTTGCTTATATGTCCAAGGCGACAATGCCAAAGATAGGAATCACCCAAGTCCTTCTTGAGTTTCTTGGTGTTGACATTGTACATTGAACTACTATGTGACATACCACTTTGATCTATTTCATATATACCATTCATGGGTATAGCTTTAAAATAAAACATGCCATTCATCAAAACATGAATATCACAATTTATAAATTTAAGATCAAAGCCACATTGTTTTAAAAGGGACACGGAAATAATGTTTCTCCTTAACTTAGGAGCATACAAAACATTCTTCAAAATTACTTCCAAACCACTTGGAAGCTTTAACAAGTAGTCTCCTTGGGCTTGGACTTCAACTCTTGCTCCATTGCCCATAAAGAGACTAATGTCCCCTTTGTTGAGTTGTTTACTTCTTTTGAACCCCTGCAACAAATTGCAAATGTGAGTTCCACATCCGGTATCAAGTACCCATGTATTTGAAGAAATAACATTTAGTTCAATATGTATAGTAAAGATAATACCTGAGGTATGCCCCGCATCCCTCTTATCTTTTAACGCATTGAGATAGGTCGGACAATTCCTTTTCCAATGACCTATCTCTCCACACTCAAAGCATGGATCTTGCGCCGCAACCTTTTGCTTCTTTTCCTTCGGTTTGGTGGGCGTGATGGCTTTCCTCTTTCCCTTTCCTTGGACGTGGCCCTTGCCCTTAGCAACACTTGCTTTGGGGTTGGAGTTATGTCCCCTTTTTCCTTCATTGATTGTTAGAACGGGTAAAACCCTTTTACCCATTCCCGCTTCGGCCGTTCTTAGCATTGCGTGAAGCTCACCAATGCTTTTGTCCCATCCATTCATGTTATAATTCATGACAAAGGTTTCAAACCTTTTGGTCAAAGAGTTGAGGATCAAATCCGTAGCCAACTCATTAGATACGGGACAATTCAACCTACGAAGCTTTTCAATGTAGCTTTTCATCTTTAGGACATAAGATGAGACGCTTTGGGTTTCCTCCATACGACATGCATGAAACGCTCGAACCGTTTCGAAACGTTCCGCTCTAGCTTGTTGAAGGAACATTTCCTTCAATTGAGTTATCATGTCGTATGCCCCATGATGCTCGAAATCCTTTTGGATTTCGGGAATCATAGTCCCTAACATGAGGCAAGAGGCTTGCACCGAATCTTTGGTGTACTTGACCCAATCGTTATACGCCTCCTCATCTTCCACGTTAGGCTCATCGGGAATGGGATCGTCTAAGACATATGATATCTCTTCTTGTTTGAGAACTATTCTCAAGTTGCGATACCAATCCATAAAGTTATTATGGTTTAGACGATCCTTTTCAAGGATGGTTCTTAAGGATAGGTTACGGGTGTTATGGGTAGAGGTGTTTGCATTGTTAGCGGCCATCTACAAAATTTAACAAAGTTTTATTTTAGTATTATAAATAATTTAATTATTAATACCCTTTTATTCCAAATTTTAAAATAATAATTAAATTCTAGAATCCAACGATAAATCAAATTTCGGTTAGGTGACCTTTATCCCGTTATTTGATTTAACAAGGTAGTCAATCTTGACAATTGCAACCCTTTGCAACTTCTAGAGGTATGGGACCATTCGAAATCCTTATTTCGTGTTGGCATGTTTATCCCATCAACACCATTGGACCCCATGCTTAGGTGACCTTTATCACATGGTTTCCAATTCAAGTCGTCCTACTTGTATAAACATGTAAGATTAACATACAAGTGGTTAGGTGACCTTTATCCCACAAATATGTTAATATTACCCTAAGTATATTAGTTTGCTCAAAATGGTTAGGTGACCTTTATCCCATTTAAAGTTCCCTAATACGTTAAGTGTCATACAAAAGGATGGTGTTAGACTTGTTTCCTTGGTAATTATGAAAAAGGGATTTTTAAGTTTTCCAATATTCTAGTTTGAAAAACATTATGCCATATCCTAACATGCATTTAGTAATATGGCGATTTTGAAAACCAATTTTCAAGGTTCAAGTTATAATAAAACCAATTTTATTATATGTGAGTAATCGCTTAGTTTTAATAAACCCATTTAATTAAACTAATTGACGCGATATTACCAAATATATATTAGAACCCGTTTCATGCTTGTTGTCGTTCCTATGTGACGGTTTGGATATCCTAATATCTATCAACCACACATTACATAAAGTAAAACAAACAACCAAGCATACATATGCAAAATATAGTCATAACCGAGAACCGCTAAGTTTGACCATACTTGTTAGCCGAAACAAGTATAGGTCATAAGTCACACCTAAGGGACAAAACATGACACAAGGATGGAATGTTGACTCCCACTTGACCTTGCATCCAAATGCTTCAAGTATCCTTTCCAAGTTGTTGTGTTCTTGTTGGGCTTGTTAATGGGCTCCAAACTTCCAAAAGTCTTCTTGGGCCCAAGAGTGAAATTTATGGGCCTAATGGGCTTGAATCCCATGATGGGCCGGTGAGGCCCAACAAGCCCAAAATTTCGGTCCAAGGCCCAAATCCACCAATTCTTGCATCTTCAATTTTTACAAAATGTATCCTAATACATATTTTTCTAAAAAAGGAAAATGCAACTAATCTATTTATTACAAACCAACTTATGAATAAATAAATTACACAAGCCTAAGATTATGAATTATTACAACCATATTGAATAATAAACATAATCAACATACACAAACAACAATCAACACATCCAAGGTCTAGGTTTCGGTTATGACACATCCAAACATACCAAATGTTCTAAGCATGCAACCTAAGCAACCAATGCCCAAAATCACCAAATAAAATCGGCCCCCCCCCCAAGAGGCTACGGCCCAAAATCATTTTATTATTTTTTTTTATATTTTCAACATCCAAATGTTAATAATGGTTTCCTAAGATCTTTCCATGCATGTCAAGATCTTACAAATCCATGAGGGGTAAAATCCACCAAAATTTCGGACCCCTTTTTCACCCATGAAAAAACCGAAATCTATGAACATGTAAGAAGCATAAGTCCTTGTAACCGGCTCTTGATGCCATTGTTGGGTTTTATACAAGATTATCAAAGTTCAAGTTAACCATATTTAACATGAAAACGCAACGGAAGCTTAGATTTTAAAACTTGTTATGAACATACCATTATGTTAAAACTAAAACCCAAAGAACAAGGATCAATATTACAAGAACAAAATGCTCACAAAATGTAAAATGTACCTCTTCTACCTTTAGAAGAAGATGTAGGTGGATGAAGATGATGATGTCTTCAAATGGCAAGGTTGCAAAGAGAAACCCTCAAGCTTTGTATACCCCAAGCTTTGAGCAACAACACCAACTAGTTGCTAGGATTTTTGAACACTTGAACTAGCTCACAAAACTTCCAAAATCTGCCCACTTTGAGCCGTGGGTTTTGGAGAGAAAGAGAGAGAATATGAACTTGATTAAACACTTGAAAAATTCAAAATGAAAGAAGATGCATGCATGTCTTGGATGTGGAGATTCATAAAGAGGCATCACATGGACCAAAAGAAAGCCTTGAATTTGATTGGACCAAAACCTTCCACCCACATGGGGTGGACGGCTCCCCCTTCTTTTTTTTTTTTTTTTTTTTTATTATTTTGTTTTAACCATTTAAAACCATCTCCATTCATTTTATAAAACTTAATTTTATAAAATGTACATGCATTTACATAATTATTTAACCAATTAAATAATTAATTTATATAAATAAATTATCCAGATAATTTATTTAAATCCTCAAGTGTGTTTGTTTAGAAAACCAATTTCCTAAACACGTAGTGTTCGGTATTCTTTTAAATGATCAAATCACTAAAGGAATACATTTGGTGTTGTCTAGCTTGTTATTGGGTATGACCCGACTTGGATCAAACACAGTTAGCCACATTAGTATAAGTATGTGTCTCGGGCATACGTAATTCCAACAAAAGTATGATGGAATGTGTGGTTATCTGATTGAGAAAGGGATAAAGCCTGAGGTTGTGAGAAACTTGAGCAAAGAGGCAGTATTTGACCAATATTCCAAAATGAAAAAGAAAGAGATGAAAAGGGTCCAAGCGGAGAGCTCAATTATGAAAGAAACTGATGATAAGCCACCTATGAAAAGAAGAAGAATCAGGACTGTGAGGGAGAAAGAGAAGGAACTAGAGAAAATTGCTGAAACTCCTATCCCTCAGCCAGAACAGCCTGAGCCTGAGTCTGATGAAGAGAAGTTCTTGCCATGGGAGAATGAGGAAATGATAAACATTCTCAGGAACATAATGATACATCAAAGAGGCATGACTGAAGCTGATTTCAATGCCCTGGAAAAGGTTGATCTGAAAGACTTATTTTATATCCAGAAGGCAGAATGGGAAAAGGCCTTAAAGGAGGGTGAAAACCCTAGGTATTATGCAGATGGCAGGTTTGTACCAGCCAGATCAGCAAACACAGTGGGAATGGCAAAGATGTTGAATGAGCTTCACAAGCATGGGGTGAATGTGAGAGAGCTTGAAAATTTACCAACTGAAATGGTGGAGGCCACATACAGAAAATTCTTTAATTTGGGTCCTGAAAAGCCAAGAAAGTCCATTCCTATTAGACCTCCATTTCATCAGAGATTCCCAAGAGGTAGAGGCCAAGGAGGAAGAGGAGAAATGAGCAGCTCAGTACAAAGAACAAGACCACACTTTGGTGTGGATCTACCAAGAGAGCTCTACTATGATTCAATAACTGATACTCTGAAGGTGATCATGGAAAGTAGGCAGTTGAGGGAAATAATTGTGAGAAGTGACTTTAGAGAATACAATGAAGAACAACTGAGAAGAATGGAGTCACTTCATCATTATGATTTCAGGGACAGAAGCAGATCTGCAGGGAGACAAATGAATGACTAATCTAAATACCTTTATGAGCAAGCTGGAAATGGGTTCAGATTCTTAAAAGACAACATAAGCAGAGGTGCAGCTTCAATGAACAAAGCAAGAAGATCTGCAAAGATAAAGAAGATGGATATTGCTGAAAGAAACTTCAAGATGTACGTCAGAGATGAAGACCCACTGTCCAACATGAGCAAGTGTATAAGTTTAAGAAGAAGAATGAAAAGGCCAAACTACACTGTACAGAAGAATGACATCATTGCTCAAGTTGAATACAAGGAAAATGGTGAATATGCTTAGATGAATTCGGATGGAAAGGTGTTGGCTGTGATAAAGAGGGATGCAGATCTAGCCTGCTTGCACAATGAAGATCTAGCAGATATTAGAGACTTGGTGATACCAGAAGGACACACTCACTACCAAGTGCTCAATATCTTCAGAGAAAGAGCAGCATCTGTAATCCAGATGAGAAGACAAGCAGCCTACAATGAAAGGAAAAGACAGAATAGATAGAATAGGCTTTGCTTTGTAATGTCTTCGGACAAACCTTTGATTATGTAATTTTTACTTATGTAATTCAATTATGAAATTTGATGTGTATTTTGCTAAGTGTAAGTAACCATAGAGTGTTTTGGGTCAGCTGATGTGTTCCAATCTAGGGGGAGATTGTTGGGTCAAGAGTTTGACCCAAATGAGGAGATTTGACCTAAATGAAGAATATTGAAGATTGGAATCTTCTCAACCTCCTTAGAAACTGTTAAGTACTGAATACGGGTACACCTTGGACCTTCTAGTAAGCTTTTACTTAGCCGAGTACGAGATTTTGCCTTCCGGGCACGGTTTACTTCAAATAATCTTCTTAAGTGGATATCCGAGCAAGGTATGCTTTTTGGTGATTTCCGAGTAAGATTCATCTATTTGGCATATCCGAGTAAGGTTCACTTTGTCAAGCAGGATTGTTCTTCAATACCAAGTATTTTACTCTTCCGAGTAAGGTATGGTCAACCAAGTCCAAGAAGCCAAGTAATTGGAAGACCGGGCAAGGTATTCTTTAATAATTATGGTCCGAGTATACTTGATGAGTTGATGGAATATCTCTAAGTTATATCGAGTAAGGTTCTGCTCGAGTAAGGTATGTACTCCCGAGTACGCCTTATCAATAAGTTATTCAATTAACAAAGAGCCGAATAGGATCATAGCAGAACAAGGTTGCTCATGAGGATTTGTCGAGCAAAGTTTGATAAGTCCAAGAAGATTGAAGTCTACTCGGTGAATATTTTACTTGGTAAAATATTCTCTAAGTAAAGTCTACCCGGAAACTGATTCCGAGTACATTTCTATGTTTACCAAGTCTGAAGGAAGGCCGAGTACGCTGCGTACTCGGAGACTGAAGTTTAATGAAAAGTCTACCCGGAAGACTTGTTTTACACTTAGTATAATTTTTGAATATGTAAATTGAATATGTACTATCGGATAGGGTTTCTAGAAGGAATGACAGCATGTCCTAGGTTGGCAGGCCTATAAATAGAATAATTATGGCACGGCGCCAAAGACACGGAATGCACATACGGATAAGACCGACACATTAATTAAGAGAATATTGTGTGTGTGACGGCTGTCCTAGGATTCCTCCTAAACCCTAATCGATTATCCTTTTGTATGATTAACGTTATATAAATGGAAATCTTTTGAGTGAATCCTCCGTGTGTCTTCGTATTTTGAATATTCATTGCAACCGTATGTTTGTTATTGATTCCGCCTCTAACAAACGGTCATCTTTCTAAACTTAGTAACCCGTCATTAACTCTCTTGTCGACACGATTAATTTTGTGTGAGTTATGACATGATTGATTAAGATCCGATCCGAAACCGGCCAGACAATCTTTCATACACTATGTTAACAATAAAGTATTAAACAAAAGTTCGGTTATGGTTCGGCTCTTGACTGGGGATGAAACCGAAAATGGTGGCCACATACCCAATACCATGGAACTTACCAAAATGAGTTTATAAACTAAAATAAAAAAACTAAACAAGATTAGTAAACATTAAACAAGGTAGAAAGTTAGTCAAGGATTGCAATAATCCTCCATGTAGCCTGCCTTATAAGCATTTCACCTCAACCGACCATGACTGGAGAAGTGAAAGCCGAAGGAAACAAGGGGTAAATAATATATATATGTAGTAATAACAATCTTTAATTATATGAGTTAGTTCGAATAAAAGAATGGTTCTTTTTTAACTCTTAGAAGTCAAACAAAAAGGAACTTGAAGGTTGAAGCTTAGAACTTTGTTTGAGAGAGTTTGATGTGAAAAAGTAGGTTGGAATGAGTGGTGTGGCTTTGTTTCATGAAGGATAAGGTGTTAGAGTTATCCATAAGGTTGCTTTAGAGATTTCCAAGCTTTTTTATTGGTTTAAAGGGTCAAACAAGTGATAATATCAATAAAAAACAAATTTGGTTGCTGCATGTGACATTCGTCAATTTCGGGCTCTATTTGTATTCGTTTATCACGTAAACCGACCCGATTTATATCTCGAACATTTCAAATATATAAAATATTGGATTTTATGTTACTAAATCATTACCACATGTTCATTTTGAAAAACCCCTTTTATGGATTCGATAACGCCTTTAAAACGATCAAATTATATCATAAACGAACTTCCGGGACACAAAACGAACCACACAAGATGAGCTGACCAAACCCCACCCTCATGGGAGCCGCGCCCAGTGGCCATGAAGGCTAGGGCGGCCACACGTGGCGGCCTCAGACCTGCAGTCACCAAAATCGTTTTTTGTTGTTATTATCACTTGTTTAACCATTTAAACCAATGAGAAAGCTTCGGAATCTCAAAAGCAACCTTACCGAAAACCCTAACACCTTATCCTTCATAAAACCAAACCTCACTACTCATTTGAACCTGCTCATACTCATCAAACACTCTCAACCTAAGATCTAAGCTCCAACCTTCAAGATCTTACTTGTTTGACCTTCAAGAGTCAAACAAGAATTTTCCTTTGATTTCTAGTAACTCCATATGATTCAAATTTGTTGTTGCAACATATATATAATATACACCCCTTGTTACCTTTGGTAGTTACTTCTCCGGTCTCGATCGGTGAGGTTTCGGACATTGTAAGGCAAGGCTTCATGGATAACTTCGTGTTCTTGATATATATATATATATATATATATATATATATATATATATATATATATATATACACACGCACACATATATATGACTTGTTTATACATACTAACCATGCTTAACTTCTGATCATTTTAGTTTATTTACAAGTTCAATGGTTATGGGTTTTAAGAGTCTATGCTTCGGTTTAATCGTAAATAGGTTTAAACCGTAAACGTAACTTTGCTTACTAGTTTTTGTTAAATACTTGTTTAAACATGTTTAATGTTAGATCTCAGTTTATAAGATCATTTTTATAAGTTCTATGGTTATGGATTTGTAGATTCTAGCCTCGGTCTTAACCCGAAACTAGATCCGAACCGAAAACCAAACTTTTGTTTAAAGATTTTATTGTTAACTTTTTGGTTGTAAAACTTAAGTATTTTCATTTGTACATTATTATACAAGTTCATGGATATTTGGGCATGTTGAAACCGTCTATGAACTTATTGTGAGATGGAAACCAAACCAAACGAACTTTCGTTTAAAGACTTTATTGTTAACTTTTGGGTTGTAAAACTTAAGTTTCATCATTTATAAATTATTATACAAGTTCTTTGATATTTGAGCATGTGGAAACCATCTATGAACTTATTGGGAGATGGAAACCGAACCAAACCAAACTAAACCGATTTTCACTCTCTTAAGACACACAAGGGTGTTTTTAGCTATCAAGACTTGTATATTTCTTTAAAGATAGTTTACAAATTGATTTTAATTATTTTTTTAAGTACTTGGAAATGTTGGATCCAACTTGATCTTACACCAAAGTTTTGACCGACAAAACCGAACACTCGCTTAACGGACGTTATTAGTTCTAACACAATAGAACTACATACTTGGTTTAGTCTTATTACATTTTATTGAGTTATATTATAACATTCATTATTTTGGATAGTTGACTTTGAGTTTGACTAATTATCAAAACCCAAACCAACAACCCGAAAGACTCGTTAAAACCCGTTTTAGTATCTTTATTCCAAAGGGACTTGCATTCTTGCATTTTACCCACCTTATTACTTAACATAGGTTGAGTAAATATTAAGGTTAGATACTTTAACTCAGTTTCGAGAAAACTTACATTTTTAACGGGTTATTATTATAAGTTCTTAAATATTTACATTTTTAAACCTTAAACTTTAAATTGTTTGCATTTATTTTCATTTATTTTATTTAAAGATTTCTTAGACAACCTTTCAAATACAAGACTTCCTTTCACCTAAACTTTGCCCGTTAAACCTCATCCTTCCGGTTACCCGTTATTTTACTGATTAAGTTTATAACTTGAATGTGAGTATTTTCATACCCCATTTTCCTTGTTTTGTTTTTGGGGTGACATTTCATACTTATTCAAACTAAATGCTTTATACTCGAGTCTTAAACCACAAACGTTATTATATACTTTACTTAAATAATTGCTCAATTTGGTGTTCTATGATTATATGCTTATGTGTTTATCACTTTTGGTTGGTGGAACTATAAATCCTATACTATTTGGAAACCCCTTATAACAAGGTGTTGTTAACGTAATGCAATTAACGATAACTATAAAATCCTAGACTATTTGGCATCCCCTTATAGCTAGGTGTCGCTAACGTAATTCTATTAGCGATTTTATCTTTTTATCCAAGTTATTGCTTTTATTTACTGTTTCGTATACGAGTTTTGTGACTTTTCTTTACTATATACTAAATGCTCAAACTTATGAATTCCTCATCAACCTTTGTGTTGATAAACTTTATTTTATGAAATGTTACAGGTTTGACTTTGGTTGACTCAAGAATTTGACGAAACATTATCAAGACTATTAAGATATTAGCAAAACGAACAATAATATATATATATATATATATATATATATATATATATATTTGTTTACTTGTATTCAGTTTGTTTTGTATGAATAAGTTATGTGATTGTTTATTGATTTATGAAATAAATAAGTTGATTAAATATTGTCACTTTAAATAGTGTCATGTGTTGGGCAATCCGTCACACCCCGGCATGTTCCGCCGCCTTTGGTCGGGGTGTGACAGATTGGTATCCGAGCCAGGTTGACTATAGGATAGGTGGTTAGACTTAACGACCTAGTATAGTTTATGCTTTAGGGTCCTTATACGTGTTGCCTATACGTGTTTACCCTACTCGATTGTTCACTACACTTTTTGTATTTAAATACTCATTTATCTCATTAAATCGTGAATATACACAAACACTAGAAACATTCTAAGGTATCCTTAGCTCACCTTTGTTTAATTATATATATACACATACATGCACTTTCATAATAATCTAAGGTATCCTTTTTACCTCAGAAACATTAGTTTTTATTATGTTTTATGAATCACGAGCTTAACTTGGATCTCGTTGTTTCAACTCTCCTTAAAGATCGTCTCAAATGAGATGACCACTTTAAGTTGTCGAATGCGAGCTTTCCGACCGCCATCCTAATTTTCGATGTTGAAACAATAGAACCACGGTGGTTCGTGGACTAGTGTTTTGACATGACGTTGTATTCTGATTTATTATTTTGTTGCAATCGTTATTTGAGTCGAAAACATGAAAGAGACGCGGTGGTATGTGTACATATTTAGACTCCAACAAGGTATGTTTGTAAAAATGTTTTTAGTGTCGGAATATCAAGTAATGGTGGTTCAAGCACGATTTTTCCGCCTTTAAATCTTCAGACATTATTTACAAATTTCAAAGATTTGAACAATTTTTCCGTTTTTACTTTGTCATATAAATTCTCATCACAAATTTCTCATTTATTTAATTCTATTTGACCATTATGATTCATTCTAATATGTTTTGATTTCACATGATAAAGTTTTTATACAAATTTTCTCTTTTTGATTTCACACCGCGATTTTGTTACAAAAATTCATTTATTACGATCTCTTCAATGTAAGTTAAAAAAATATATAGTAACAATAATATATATTTTTTGAACTATTTATAGTGATTTTTAATATGCTCTCTTTGTTCATTAAGATTTAGACATAAACCCAATTTTTATCATATGAATTTCATCATATTAAAAACAGTTTTATGATAAATTTTACTTTAAATTTTCAAGTAAATTCTCATTATATAGATTTTAAATTGTCTTAAAAGTTTTCAAACAAAATTTCATAAAATTTTATTTTTATAACAATTCCGTTTATTTTGAAACTATCATCTCACAAAAATCGATTATTTAAGTTCTTACGACGTTTTAATTACACTATATTATATAATACACATGGTAGAATTTTCATTACCCCATATCTATTTTCATAACTATTTCCGTTGTGCAATTTATGGTTCATTATAACTTTTCACAAATAAAATCTACAACATATGATTTTCCTCGTTTTAAAGTTTCTTATGGTGGTTTCGCCTTGATTTTTTCAAGAAATTCACAAACTTATAGCTTGTAATTTTCTTGAAATCCTTATGCAAAACTTAATAGAAATTCTATTTTAAAGACAAAAAAAAAATCGTTTATGACGATTTCTAGATTCACAATGTCGGTCATTTTAACTCACCATAATATTTTAGTTACACGATATTAAATAATGAACTTGGTAAAAACAAATTATCATTATGCAACTTTTGTATACCCAAACGACATTCAACTTTCAATATTGATACCTCATAATAAATTTCGAGATTCAAATTCACTTATTCTTTTATATTTATTTCCTCATACACAAGGAATTTTGTTTTGATCGTTATAAAATTTATTTTGCTTCCTCATGACAATCAACTTTAATTTTTACAATACACTCTAAATTAATTAAACCTTATTTTCTTATTCTTTCTGTGATATTTTCCACTACTTATTTTAAGCATTTCAAGAACGATTTACGTTATGTGAGTTGGATTTATTTCAATTTTTTTCTCATAAATTATTTTACAACTTATGCCAACCCGGCTTATCGTAACAACTCTCGTTTTAGTGGAAAATTTTTGACAAAAAAAAATGTTGTAATTCACAAGCTTGAATCTCAATATTTTATTTACAATATATATATATATATATATATATATATATATAGTAGCTTGTAATTATATTTGTCAAAAAATTCATGAAAGTTTCAATCACTATTTATAAATTATGATATTTTTTTTTCAATTTAATACTCATTATTAGTCAAAATTTCCCGAAAACACAACCCCAAGCTTTCCAAACACTCGTATTCCAACTCAGCCTACCACCTTAAACCAACCATCCTTACACTTCAAAAGTTTTTCCCACGCACTCAATCTTTCTCCAATAGGAACGAAACCTAAACATCCAAAAGTATACCCTCATCAACTCAAGCCCCATGCAAATTCAAATCGACAAAATCAACCCAACAAAAAGCCCTAAATACCGACACTCTACGCCATGAAAACCTATCAAACTCACTATCCAAATACTTCAAAGACACCGAAAAACACACACACAAATGCCTTGAACGTATACAAACCTAAGCTTACCCAACTATGACTCAACCTTTCGACCTATACTGTGTCAAATCAAAAACCGTATCGCAACACCGTTCCCATCCAGCCATAGAGTTTGATATCAAAAAACATAACAACCTCAAACACTCCTTACACAATACATGTATAAACTGAATCTCAACCCAAACTAGTCAAGATCAAATTATCCAACCCATTAACTTAACCCGAGCTCCAAATAAACAAAACCTCACCTAAATAGCCCAACCACTACTCACACAAATCATCTAAGCCTAGCCCACTCAAACGACCTAAACTCAACAAACCTCATCAATCCAACTCAAGAAAACTCAACTACGCAAGACAACCAAAACACACTCACCCTTCACCAAATTTCCAAACCATTCACCATTAGAAGCCTAAAATCCCTTCCTACGCGCATGAGTTTCATTTTTTCTTAATTTTTTTTATATATATATATATACAACTAGTATATTCATAACAACCTCACGTGTTCAAATAGTCACTTATATATTATAAACTCATTTGAAATTAACGATTTACATTTTATGTTCATATTTTATAAAAAAATTGTAAAATGTAATATTGTCATGACAACAAAATTCCAATATGAGGATTTGTTTTCCAAAAAAAATTTATTAAAAGATTATATGTGTAATTTCAAGATTTTAAATATTGTCACCTAAGGTGATAAATCTCTTAATAACTTTATAGTAAGAAGTTTCATATTGAATGTTGAATTCGAGATTTATTTAATAACAAAATTTCAACTTTCACCATCTTGCATAAACTCAATGACCATGGTTTTACAAATCTTTTTGGGAAACATTTATAAATGCTTTATACTAGATATTGTGACTCAAATTTTCATTCGATAACGATTTATGCAAATTATTACCTCATATTATCGGAAGCATCATTACTTTATATAAATTATTTTCATCACAACAACCTTATTTATACAAATTCCTTTAACAATTTGGCTTAAGATTTCCTTTCGATAATGAGCAAAACGTTTCTCTAGCAACGCGTTACCGCGGGGCTATGTTATTATTATATTCATTTTTCTTGGAAACGAATGAACGGCTTTACTTAAAGACTTCATTTTTCAATTTCATTCTGTATGACACTCGACTTATATATTTCGTTGTTTATTCGAGTCTCACTGATTTTTATGATTTCTTTTCATTTGATGACATGTTTCGATGACAATATTATGCACATGATATTTCATTGTGTGTCTTGATTATTCATGACCAAATTCGAGCTATAAAATAACTATTTGTGTAATACATTCAAGACCTCAATTTCGCTAAAATTTCGTTTATCTTTTAAACGATATGTTCATGACTATGTTATCATATTTGAGCATTTATGCAAACACGATTCTATACATTATTTTACCTTTTTTCATTTGAGATATTGAGCGGCCTATGTGTGGTTGTTAGCAAGTTTTGGCGCTATTAGAAACCATTATTATAATGACGATTATATAAACGGTTTCACAATAGTGGTCGTATTCACGTTTTATCACATTTCATCGATTGTTTTGGTTGTTAATCAAATGCTATTTTATTTATGTTGATACACGTATGCGTCACCCCAAGAAACTCACATCATTCACATGTTATTACATTTCACGAAATCATATTCTCAACTGCTTATAGCCTCGAGTTGGTTCACGTATGAAACTCATCGTACGATATTATTGTTAACGTCATCGTTGTTTGTCCCACCCTCATGTACCCACTTATTGGATCTTTTTTCCACTTGTCGGAGTCCTCATTATCGGGTTTCATTTATCGATTTTATTTAGTACCTCGATTTATAGACATTGACATTTATCGTGATGACATTTAATTCAAATCTTATTTCATATTGTTTACCCTAAAACATTTTTTTCTATTTATTCGATCATCTTTACTTATTTTAACCGAATTGTTATTTTCACCTTGACTTATACCTTCAGATTTTTTTTGTTATGTACTCCATTTTTTCCTACTTATTTAAAAGTAAATCCAAAAATTTTCAACCGCTGGTATTGGCTTGTCCACGTTGGTAAAATTCAATAAATTTATTTACACATCTATTATTTAAAGATTTCAAAATAAATATGTCTCTTAAACCACACAATGGAACGAACCATCTGGACCATACGACGATCTAAATAGCTATGGGAGCACACTTCATTATCGAAATCCCCGTATGGAAGCCATAGTAAGTACACTTGTGCGTGATAACTCAGACCCGAGGATGATAGCGGAAAAACGATAGAAATGCGAATTATGACAAGGACATGGTGGATACACTGCCGGTACATCCTATATATAAGTGCCTATATTATGTTTCTCATTTGTAGCATTTTTCGAATCATGCAAGGATTTGACGTTATTCTTTGCTAAAAAAAATAAAATTCATGCAATGGTTTTACCAAAAGCATTATTCGTTAATAATTACCTTTTCTTTGAGTTTATTTTTAATTTCGGGATGAAATTTCCAAAAGTTGGGGATACAGTGACATTCGTCAATTTTGGGCTCTATTTGTATTCGTTTGTGTATTCGTTTATCACGTAAACCGATCCGATTTATATCTCGAACATTTAAAATATATAAAATATAGTATTTTATGTTACTAAATCATTCCCACATGTTCAATTTGAAAAACCCCTTTTACGGATTCGAAAACGCCTTTAAAACGGTCAAATTACATAAAAAACGAACGAACTTCCGGGACGCAAAACGAGCTGACCAAACCCCACCCTCATGGGCGCTGCACCCAGCGGACATGAGGACTAGGGCGGCCGTGCGTGGCGGCCTTAGACCTGCAGTCACCAAAATCGCTTTTTGTTGTTATTATCACTTGTTTGACCCTTTAAACCAATGAGAAAGCTTGGAATTCTCTAAAGCAACCTTATGGATAACCCTAACACCTTATCCTTCATAAAACCAAGCCTCACCACTCATTTGAATATGCTCATACTCATCAAACACTCTCAACCTAAGATCTAAGCTCCAACCTTCAAGTTCTTACTTGTTTGACCTTCAAGAGTCAAACAAGAGTTTTCCTTTGATTTCTACTGACTCCATATGATTCAAATTTGTTGTTGCAACACATATATAACATATACCCCTTTTTACCTTTGGTAGTTACTTCTTCGGTCTCGATCGGTAAGGTTTCGGACCTTGTAAGGCAGTGCTTCATGGAGAACTTCGTGTTCTTGATATATATATATATATATATATATATATATATATATATATATATACTTATATAACTTGTTTATACATACTAACCATGCTTAACTTCTGCTCATTTTAGTTTATTAACAAGTTCCATGGTTATGGGTTTTAAGAGTCTATGCTTCGGTTTAACCGTAAATAGCTCTAAATCGTAAACCGAACTTTGCTTACTAGTTTTTGTTAAATACTGGTTTAAACATGTTTAATGTTTGATCTCAGTTTATAAGATAATTCAAAGTTCTATGGTTATGGGGTTTGTATATTCTAACCTCGGTCTTAACCCGAAACTAGATCCGAACCGAAAACCAAACTTTTCTTTAAAGACTTTATTGTTAACTTTTTAGTTGTAAAACTTAAGTATTTTCATTTGTACATTATTATACAAGTTTTTGGATATTTGGGCATGTGGAAGCCATCTATGAACTTATTGTGAGATGGAAATCGAACCAAACCGAACTTTCATTTAAGGACTTTATTGTTAACTTTTGGGTTGTAAAACTTGAGTTTCATCATTTATAAATTATTATACAAGTTCTTTGATACTAGCCAGGTGCCCACGCGATGCAGCGGTGTACGTGACCAATGTTAGTACACTCGTAACCTCGGTACGTGCGTAACCCAACGTTGGTATGCGTTTAACGTGGCATCAAACGTGTAACAGGTGTCAGTAAGCGCATCACAAAATACCTAAATGTGAGCAACCCGGTATGTATATACAATATCATCCGCGTAACGAAACGTCAATAAAAATTTATAACGAAACGTCAATAAAATATACATGTCGCAATGATAAGTTTGTTTTTTTTTATATAATATATTTATACATATAGAATGAAAAAAAATAAACTTGCCAATTATGTCTGTTTGATCTCATTAATCCGATACACTGATCTCAGATCCGATCTATGTTTAATTAACCTAATACGGATCTAGTTCGTAATTGCATTGATCGTCAGTATCACATTATATGTATGTATATTAATTGTATGTATGAATGTGTATAATATTAGTATGAAGCTTGAGAGTGAATCTGGGCAGAGATTCGATAATTAAACTCAAATGCTTAACATTAACTATGGACTAAAGCCACTATAAATAGAAGATGGATCTAGTTCGTTAACATTCCATAACAAACTAGAATCCACTTCTTTACATACACTTAAATAACATTAACTTAACGAATCACCCCCTGATTCGTTAAACATCCTTAACGAATCAGGAGGGATATTAACTTATATCTAGTTCGCTAAACATCCTTAGCGAACTAGACTATACCTTAACGAACTATAAAGATAACTTAATAGTTTATTACATTAATAAAACGACAAATACATTAACGATAGATACAAAGACTCGAGACGCAAAATCGTGTACTAACAGACACCCCATCGTCTTAAGCTCTTTGTCTTTACTTTACTTGAAGCACTTGGACCGCCAATCTCTGCAGCTATGAATCCCATTCTCATAACATACACGCACAACATGTTGAAACTGCATAGCCAGATCATAGTCTTCATTGCGCTCTATCAATATCTTATTCTTGTGTAGCACGTCGTTGTCGGTCTCAGTTAAGTTAACAAGCCATATCGGATCGATGATCTTGATTAGCTCGGTCTTTAACCCTTTACCCAGGACAATGACGGCCTTGCCAGTTCGGTTGTCGTAGTACCAGTGGTTGAAGGATAAATACATGTGTTGGTTCATCGTCTTCACCGGAACACGCTTCATCGTCTTCGGCGGCTTTACCTTAAGAACCAGTTTTTTCTATCCTGTTTTTGAATCGATCTCATCGATACACTTCCGGTTGGGAATTTGTGGTTTAAAATACTTAAAACCGTTGTTCACCTCAAACAACAAGTGTTGGTGAAAACGTTTTGCATGGTAGTCATCGCCACGATTAATAAATGGACGATACGCCAGAGTGCGTACATCCCATCTCGGTAATGAGAGAAGATTAGACATTCGTTCATAGTACTGAACGCCCTTCTCCCATTTAACAATACATACTTTCAGATCAAAATCATAAAGCCAAGACATAATATCACCTTGAACTTTCGACACGGCCTTGAACGTAGTCTTCTGGTTGGCTTTGGCGCGTGCAATAGCTTCTTCTTTATGTTCCTGATCCACATACCGAAATGCCTCGATGATCTTACGAGCTTTCTTATTTCTAAACAATCTTAGAATTTCATCATTAGTTGGGTTTTCAAGCGAATCAAATCTTGTATCAATGACATTCTTTCCTTTGGACGTCTTCTCAAGATGATCTTCTGCTTCTTTGACAGTTTCTTCATTAAATATAGGAGCACCCTGATCAACAATGGCATGTTGAAACATATCAGGGTATTCCTCAGCAGTCACATCCTCGACCTCAACCTCTCATTCTCATAAATAAAACCCGAACTCATCTCAACATTCGTATAATTTAAGATCTCATCATCATTTCATTACCTCAATGTCCTCCTCAGCCTCTAACACGGTCAATTCGTCTTCATTCAGACCAAGCAAGATAGCAATCTGCTCTCGTGTCAGTGACTTCTCAACAAACTGTCCCACATCAATCTCATTCGCGTTCACAATGCTCCTAACCATCCCCTTTTCATCAACAAAAATAACTGTATCGGCCTCGATCATCTCAATTGGTTTGGCTGCCGAATGATCATGAAAAGTAATAATCTGCTTCCTTGAATCGTCAGTAGCACTTGTACCTGCACCAGAGGACGAGCCATGAGCTTGTTGTGGCTCACTTCCTCCAGCACCCGACTCATCTTGATCATCGTCATCGTTCTTGAGTTTCTTTAGTTCATCATCCTTGCATGTAAGTTGCAAGATGAGATCTTCTTGTTCTTTCAGTTTCACCCCTGAGACTCAACAATCTCACGAAGGGCTTTTGTCTCCTTTTGACAGAACGAGACATAACTTAACATCCTCTTTTGATTCTCTATCAACCTTTCTTGATTCAAACGATCAGCAGACATTTGATTTTCATACAAATGTAATAGACTTAAAAGCATATTCGTCTGCTGATCCGGAGTCATAGCGTTAAATGAAGGAGGAACAGGTTGAACTGGACCCTGAGGACGACTGAACCTCATAAATGACATATCAGGTGGAGGCATCATCATTGGTGTTGGCGAAACCACCGATGTAGCAGTTGTAGGCCTTGGTATAGTGGATAAAACTGATTGAGGAATCATACCAAGCCTTGTATCCGAAGTAAATGTGGTCGTCAATGTAAGCTCCGGGGTGCTAGTAGTGAGCGGCACCGCCGGGCGTTGAGGTGTGGACGACCTTGGAGGTTGAACTCCAAACGAGATGCCAGCCCCAGAGCTAACTCTTTCCCTTTTCACTTGCGTTGAGCAGCAATTGTAGCTGCTAAAGCTGCTTCAACCGCAGCTTGTTGTTCAGAAATAGCAGCATCTCCATCACCACCATTACCACCTTCATCATCATTACCATCATCACCCTCGTTCCCACCTACGCCTTCCTCACGCTGGGAATCCGAATCGTCATGGATCCAGCAATCATTGTCAGGACATACATAATCAGGATTTGGTCGATGACCAATCAATCTTTTAAATCTGGGAGGAGGAGATTGACGGTACTGTTTCATCCTTCGCATGGTATCTGCCTTCATGTTGTCCAAGATAAACTTATCATTCACATAATTCGGGTCGAGCACCAAATCCCTAATAGCATCGTTAACAAACAATTGAATGAAACGTGGATACATCAAGAACTTCACGCATCGTTTTCCAGGAATACAATTTTCTTTTAGATGATCGAAGACCATTTTAGAAAAATTGTAAGGCTTATTCTTAAACAAGAGCAACAAATGCCGATTGTAGCATGATGCGGCACTCGTCGAACCCAGCCTTTCGTCCACCAAGGCAGTGAATAAGAACATGAAGTAAATACTTGTATTGGGGACACAAGTATGCCTTGTTATATATGGACGCACCAATATTACTAGCATAAAATAAACGTCCAAATAATCCCTGGATTAGCTCCTCGTGATATTCGCTCGGGTCATCAATAGTGTCCTTGAATCGTAACACCCTTCGAGCAGTTTCAACGGATACGACAAATGGTCTGTCATTGACCTCGGCAGCAATATGATTCTCGGTCTCCAAATAATGAGCAGTGTTCCAAAATTGTCGAACAATGCTGAACCGAATATCCGGATTAGCAGTAACAGCGTAATGGATACGAGAACGGCGGATAAATGCCAGCATATCACCAAATACATCCTCATCCGGAAAATTTGTGTCAAAAAATGCACAAACGTTATGTCGTGTATCAAATGGAAGCAAAGGAACATCCGGAGCTTGTTGATCTTGTGGTGCGTCAACAGGCGGATATTGAGCGACGTTATCAGCCATTGAACTGTATAAATAAACCCGAAGAATAGTGAGAAATAAAAATAAAAATAATTATATAAATAAATACACATTTATATTTTGACTTAAGAATTTTAAATTAAAAACCATGTCATTCGTTAAGAAACAGGCTGATTCGTTAAATAATATAACAAATCATCTGATTCGCTATTAAGAAAATATGTAACGAATTAAGAATTAGCGAATTACTATTGAAAGATAACGAATTAACAACTAGTTCATTATAATTTATCGAATACACGTCTGATTCGTTAATAAAATGAATTCGCTATTCTAGTTCGTGTGATTTACTTAACGAATTCGACACTAATAAGTTCCAATTCGCTAGGTATAACGAAAGGCTAAAAATGGCTTAATCTTTGACTTCTCTGGTTAAGGTCAAAATTAACCAAGAACACCAAAACTCAAAAGTGCAAATCTGATATTGAATACCCCATAATCATCGATGGATATCCGAATAAATGACAATAAAGATCTCGGAAACTCATTGCGACTCAAATGGTATCGATTTGAGGATCCAAAACCTGATATAAGTCAAGTTAATTGAGGGTTTGAACGAAGCGTAACATCCCGATAATAACAGCTAATCATTAACCCGGCAATCAATAATCAACATCTGATAAAAGATCACCATGGAACTCGGAAAGACATTTCGATGATAATGACAGCAAAATAAAGTTATTAATTAGAGTATTAACCACCACGATGAAGGTTTATGTAAACCTCAAACACCCGATAACAAAACATCATAATTAACCTATCAAATCTGTGTTATTTTTGACGACACCCACAAAGATGTGATCATCTATACCTTATAAACACAATGGTATAATCAAAATACAGAAAATCGATAAATAAGAATTCTGGAAAAATTGGCCAGAGTAACAGTATAATGGGAAGAAGAAGAGTGAATAGTAGGACGGTTCGTATGCACGCCGTCCTATATACACTGACATTGCACGATTCTCAAAATAACGAATCAGATGATTCGTTCAAAATTGAATTAACGAATCAGGTGATTCGTTAGTTTTAAATTAACATGTGTCATCACGAATCAGATTTTATTCTTGTCTAATTCGTTAACTTATGCATAACGAATTGAAGTCATTCGTTACAGAGTGCGGAAGCGAATTAGGGTAACGAACTAGGATGTAGTTCGTTAGAATGACCTAATTCGTTATTCATAATTAACGAATCACTCATAAAAAAAATTAAATGGAAAAACTTAAATAAATGAAATGAATTAATAATGAATAAAAAATTAATAAATAAAGAATTAAATAATTGTAAATTTAACTTAAAATGTATTACCGAGGACCTTTATCTCGATAATTGAATACCTTAACACCGTTTCAAATTTTGAAACACTTAACTTAAAATAAATAAATTATCATAAATAATGTTAGAGCAGACGGCTGATCTAGTTGCATCGATTAAGGTAAAATAAAAATATTTAAATAATATGTAAACTATAAAAACAAAATATTTTTGATATTTTTAAAATTTTGTTAAAAAATGAAATATTTACCAGAAATTTATCCGAAAAAAAAATAAAATGTAAAACAGGAAAATCTTTTTGTGTTTTTGTATGATTTTTCAAAAGCAGTACATATTTTTGGATTTTTGTCGAGTTTGAGCAGAGAATCATATTGACCAAATTGCCCTTCCATCACAGCTTTATATTTCAGCGATATTGTGACTGGCGTTAAGTCGGTCAACGCTAGTCAGTGGTATTGTTGTCCACTTATATCTAATAACAAATTTTCAAGTGTTTTTGTGATATGATTAATGGTTCAATTAAAGCACAGAATATCAGAAACTATCAGCCTCTAATCTCAGTTCAAGCTTAATTTAATTTTTGCCATATCACCCCAACTTGACTTAAAACCATTATATTGTTGATCAAATTTTGAATTTTATAGAAATTTCTTAGCAATGCATTGAGTTTCTTTTACTGTGAGTGAATATGCACGAGTCCATCTGTTGGCTTACATACATTGTATCCCCTGGGGTCCGTTTCTTAATGGTATTAAGACCCGTGCAAGGGAGGAACAATGTATGACTCACAGCGGATTTTGATCAAGTCAGTAATTTGGATTTGTACGAAGTACAGCAGTGATCAAGTTTAATGACTTTGGTTTGCTCTAAAAGCGAGTGAAATATCCATGTATATGAATACCCAGATGATTAAGCCGCATAAAGACTCACAGTGTCCAGAACCTCAAAGCTTGTTATTTGCTTTATTTTATTTTTGGGTGATCAAACAAGTATAAGGCTTGAGGATGACAGGTTATTACATTTCTGCCATCCTCATCGAGACTTTTTCTATAGACTAACACCTCTTTCAATTTGGCCTTTCTTTATGTTTATATCACATACTTTACTCTACTTGTTTGTTTTAATACATACCAATGCACCAATGCAGTTAAGCACACAGTCTTTTAAGCTTATTTCTTGCTAGATTTGTGATCAAGATAGTCAATGTACTATCATTTTCTCTTTTTGCTTAAAAAAAACTCAAAATTTTAAGGAGTATAAAACAAAAATTAAGATAAATTTAATCGCCCCAATTAACTTAAATTTATAAATAAATGGTTGTTCTATCAATTCAACAAGTGAGTAATAGGACCAAGACATGCAAGCATGCTTCACAAACTTAAATAACCGACATAATTTTCAGCGAGAAAATAAACTAAAATGCATAACAAACACCCCAACTACTTTCCATTATCAGGTGAATGGCTAACCCGATCATTTACAAGTAAATGTCAGGACCAAACATATACAAGTACATGTCCTTCAAATTTGGGTAATTGACATACTTTTCAGCGAACGTATGCAAAAATCTTTTTGGGTTTTCTCTGTACATACATTAAAAACACGATCTTTTTGTCTTTTTCAAATTTCATATAAACAAAATAAACTTCACAATCTTTTTGGTTTTTTGGATTTTTCTGTACAAACTGAAAAACACAATCTTTTTGTCTTTTTCAAATTTTAAAATGTTTTTGGATTTTCAAAATATTTTAAGAAAAACAGTAAAGAAAAGAAATCACGGTATTTTTGATTTTACAGGATTTTCTAATGTTTTGGATTTTAAATTGTTTTTAATGTTTTAGGGTTTTATTTATACAAACGAAAAGCACAATATTTTGTATTTTCTAAATTTTCACCCCCTAAAACCTAAAACCAAAATAAATTTTAAAATAAAGTTAACAGAAAAAACAGATAGTCATCCTTGTTTCAAGATATCAGTGAGGGTCTTCAATCCATTTAAACCAAGCAAAAATTGAAAACGCGTTTTATCAAAGGCTTTGGTAAATAGATCGGCTTTCTGAAAGTCAGTATGTACTTTCTCAAGGTCAATTAATTTCTTCTCAAAGCAATCCCGTATAAAATGATATCGAATTTCGATATGTTTTGTTTTAGAATGTTGTACGGCATTCTTTATGACAGATATTGCAGCAGAGTTATCAATCAAAATAGGAGTAGTAAGAAACTTCAAATCATAGTCGCGAAGATGTTGTTGTATCCACAGAACCTGGGTACAGCAACTCGAGGCTTCAACATACTCAGCTTTGGTGGTTGAAGTGGAGACCGTTGTCTGCTTCTTACACTGCCAGGAAACAAGTCGGTTTCCTAAAAATTGACACCCTGCCATGGTTGATTTGAAGTTGATCTTGCAACCTTCGTAGTCCGAGTCTGAGAAGGTAGTAAGCTCAAAGTTATCGTCCTTGGGGTACCACAACCCGATGTCTGGATTCCCTCAGATACTGAAGTATTCGCTTAACCGCAGCTAGGTGAGTCACTCGTGGACTTGCTTGAAACCTAGCACAAAGACAAACATCAAACATAATGTCGGGGCGAGAAGCCGTTAGATACATTAAAGATCTGATCATGGCCCGATAGAGAGTAGGATCAACGGTATCCTCCAATTCATTCGGTGATAAATAGTGACCCACGGGGAGAGGAGTTGAAGGGATTTTTCGGCAGATATCTTGAATTGGCTCAAGACATCGTTCACATGCTTGGTCTGGTGAATAAAGATTCCTTTTGCAGACTGGTGAACTTGCAACCCTAAAAAGAAATTCATCTCTCCCATCGAGCTTATCTCGAACTTCATTTGCATGGATTTCTCGAACTCCTTACATAACGTGTCATTTGTAGACCCAAAGATAATGCCGTCGGCATAAATCTGAACTAGGAGAAGATCATCACCAACACTCTTATGAAATAAAGTAGTCGACAGTCCCTTGCTTGAAGCTGTTATCAGTCAGATGGTCGGCAAGCTCTCGGGGCTTGATGTAGACCATATAGGGCCTTGTTTAATCGGTAAACTCGGTCCGAAAATCAGGATCTTCAAAACCAGGAGGCTGTAAAACAAACACTTCCTCGTGTAGTTCACCATTGAGAAAAGCACTTTTAACATCCATTTGATAGACCTTGATATTCTTATAAGCAGCATACGCCAGAAAGATTCAAATCGAGTCTAATCTTGCAACTGGAGCATATACTTCTATGTAATCAATACCCTCTTGCTGATGAAAACCTTGCACCACTAATCGTGCCTTCTTTCGTACGATCACACCTTGATCGTCATTCTTACACATAAATACCCACTTAGTTGGAATAGCTTTCTTGACTCTAGCAGGTTTGTCAATTAAATACCAAACACCCAAACGTGCAAATTGCTGTAATTATTCTTGCATAGCTTCTACCCAAGAAGGATCTTGAAGTGCCATACGAGGTGTCGTTGGCTCAACTTGGGATAGAAAGCAAGTGAATTTAGCAACATTTACAATTTCAGAGGAATGTAAATCTTTATATGCACACAATACGTTATTCTCACTTGACGAAGCAACTTGATGATGTGTTTGTACGCCCACATCAAGTTCTCCAATGACGTTTTCCTATGGATGATAATTATGAATCCGAAGAGTGGGATTCTCAGGAACAACAACATTATCAAATAAATTATTGTAATGTTGACCAAATTCAGGAGATGAAACATTATCACTGTCAAGTTCAATAACCGTATCATCAGCTTGATTGTCATCAGAAGAAGTAGATACATTATCAACCTGATTATCATCACATGGATCTTCAGTTGGAGCAGGAGTTGTAGCTTCAACATCATTAGAACTTGAAAATCTTGGAATGACCAAATGATCTTCAAAGTATGCTCGAACCAGATCTTCGTGTATGTTTTCAGTCGATGGAGTAAATGAATTAAATAAGCCATCATAGTCAAACATCCAGTCGGGACCTTTCCCTTGAGGAGGAGTGGTGTACTTTTGACAGTCCATATGATACCATTTCTCAACACAACCAGAAGTGAAATCAAATACTCTTTTCTTTGGAGACACATATCCCAAGAAATACCCTTCGATAGCTTTTTCTTCAAATTTACCCGTATCTTTCTTCAACATTGTACAAGAACACCCAAACGGTTCCAGGTACTTTAAGTTGAGCTTTCGATTGTTTAAAAGCTCATAACTTTTTTTCTTGAGTCTCTTAACAGTTAGAACTCGATTAAGCATATAGCAAGTTGTATTCACCACCTCATTCCAGAATTGGAAGCAAAGCTTAGAATCAGCAAGCATAGTTCTTGCAGCTTCAATCAAGGTTCTATTCTTCCTTTCGGCAACACCGTTTTGTTGTGGTACATAGGGTGCACTATATTCTCGATAAATTCCTTTTTGAATGCAAAAGAAATCCAATACAGTGTTCTTGAATTCAGTACCATTATCACTTCGAATTCTTCTCACCTTTTGTTTGTATAGTGATTCGATCTTAGTGATAAGGTTTTGTACCAAAATAGGCGTTTGATCTTTCGAATTCATAAATAAAACCCATGAGTATCTTGAAAAATCATCGGTAACAACAAGACAATATCAATCCCCAGAGATAATCGCACGATTCACAGGACCAAATAGATCCATATGTAGTCGTTCAAAAAGAGTATCAATGGAATTCAATAACTTAGAATGATGAGACTTTTTCTTTTGCTTACCCTTTTTACATGCAATGCAGTGATCAGATAACTTAAAGTTCTTCAACAAGACACCCTCAACTAATTCATTCGCCATTAAATAATTCATCTTTCGAACATGAATGTGACCCATTCTACGATGCCAAATAATAGAGTCCTTCTCAGTTGCTTTGGAGACAAAACATGTTTCGATCGACGTTGATACTTTAGAACTCACATTTAAGACATAATTATCATTTGATCGTGGTGATCGCATGACAACCATGTCCTCGGGAATCACGTATCCCGGTTTCAAGATAAGACACTCTTTATCAGGAAATACCGTGGTATACTTCTTATCGCAGATTTGCGACACACTCAATAAATTATGGTCCACCTTATCACAGTAATTGACCTTTTCAAAAGTAATATGACCATTTGAAACTTCACCTTCTTGTGTGATCATGCCCCCAGAATTCCCAGCAAACGCTACATAACCCCCTTGAATATTTCTCACATTTGTTAAGAGGTTGAGATTTCCAGTGATATGACGAGAACATCCACTATCCATTATCCAGTTTTCACCAGACACAGTCCTGGATGAACCCTACACACAAAATAAAGATGATTAGTTCAAAAAGGCAGCCCAGGCCTCAGTCTTGGGCACCTTTTGGTTTTCTCTTTGATCATTAACTTTAATAGAGTTCAAATGTTGTTCAGCCACTTGTGAATAATTTATTGGCTTCCTAGACTTTCGTCTTAAGTAAGCTGCTTGAACAATGTTTGAATTCACCAGAAACAGTCTTGGATGTACCCTACATACAAAAGAAAATGATTAGTTCAAAAAGGCAGCCCAGGCCTCAGTCTTGGGCACCTTTTGGTTTTCTTAAGAAATTTTAAACTTAGCCGAATTCATCTGTTGTTCAGCAACTTGAGAATAAGTTACCGGCTTCTTAGACTTTCGTCTTAGATAAGCAGCTTGAACAATGTTTGAATTTGCGTTCTTACATATGGGCTCAGTTGGAATAAATTTCGATTTCGCTTGACCATGGGTTTCATTCACATGAATTACCTTTCGAGGATTCACGTTTGAAAACATAATGTGTGTATCATCCTCACACGACACAGGGCGTTTCAGAATCTCCTTTATCACAACAACCACTCTTGAATGGTCCTTGACAAAAGGATGAAGATTTTGAAATTTCTGTTGTCCACAATTCCTCACAACGTGACCTTGTTGACAGCAAAGAAAACAACTTTGCATGTCCACACGATCATTTTAAGGTTTAATAGTAGCATATGAATAAGAAGGATGATAAGTCACATTCTTGGTAAAGCTTTTAGTTAAATCACCAGATGACACTGACTTCTTCTTTAGATAAAAATCCAAATTAGAACAAATAGAAAAACTTTGCAAAGTATCAGTTCCTGTTGATTTTACAAACTGAACTATCTTAGCTTGTTTTAAAACTTGTTTTGCTTTAGTCAAAGGATCAGATGTCATTGATGTTTTAGCTTGAGCATACCGACTTTCAAGATCTTGAATCTTAGAGGTTTCATTGTGAAAAACACTTTCAATCAGTTCCGGTTTAATGATACTAATTGGAATGTCTTTCTCAGTGAACATCGTGTCAATCCCTTTCAACTTAAACACACGACCAGTTGTTGACATTGAAACAGTAGGATTGATAAAGCGCATCAAATCCTCATCAGAAACTTTAGGCTTTTCTGGTTTCTTAGTCTTAACTGGTTTAACCTTAACATGGTCTTCTTTTCTCACATGAGGTTTGAATGAACCATACACATCTTCCTCAAATTCATAAGGTTCACAAAGAATGTGATTGAACTTGGAATGTTCTTGTTTTTGAGTATTACCTCGGGTTCAAACACATCCTCAATAATCACTTTGTCAACATTTTCAACATAGACTTTAGTGCTTTCAATATGAGGTTTTTGAGTCGAAGATTGAGCTTTAACAGTTTCAGATTTAACAGGTTTAGGTTTTTCTGAAATCACAGGTTCTTTTTCAATCAAATCATCTTCTTTTCTAGCAAACGGATTTGGTTTATAATCGTTCTGAAAAGGAGGTGGAATTTCAACAAAACCTATACCTTTCTTTGAGTCTTTTTGCTTACCAGATACTTCAATTATTTCATTAAGCAAAAATGATGAATTTCTAAATTTACCCAATTTGTTCTTCAACTCGAAAACCTCATTCTCAAGTTTAGTTATCTTTGATCTTTGTTTCAAGATTTCTTGAAACTTTTGATCATTGATTGTCATTTTTACGGATAACTCAGCCTTAAGATCATGGTTACTTACTGACAAAGCTTCAATCTACTCTCTAGATCTCATTTTGAGATTCAAGAGATTGTCAATAAGTATCCTTAAGTGAAGCAATCTCTTTCACTAAATTATCGTTATGATTCTTCAAAGAATCTAACTTAGATTTGTTAGTCTCACATTCAACACAAGTTACTTTAACAGATGAAGTAGCAGAGTTAAAATGACTAACCTCATTGATCTTAGCCATGCAAGCAAAAACAGTTGGAGGCTTGTCACATGAGTCGTCAGAATCAGATTTAGAATCATTGTCAGAGGACTGATCACTTCCACTTGCATCTTGAAAATCTTTAGTTAGCCCAAACATAGCCAAATTTGCTTGATTATCATTACACGGCAGTCGTTGTGACCAATCATTTCCATCAGCTAACATTGCTTGTGACCCTTAAGTAGACGGTTTCTTTTCAGCATCATTACCTCGTGATGTAGAAGAATTTTAATTTTGACCATGAGGACCAGTATACTCCTTTTTCGGCTTGTCATGCCCGAACTCTTGACAAATGTAACATTTCACTTTTATATTGTCAAACCCCAATTTCTTGTTCAAGGCAGGAAGATCTTTGCCAGTCCTTTGCATGAATCTCTTAACCTTACGGACAATCATAGCCATGTTCCACTTCAAGTCCATGATCTCTAAGTCATCTGGATCAATTTGGTCATAATCTTCATCAGCTTGATCACTTGTGGCTATCTTACTACTCACTAAATTCTCATATGAAGACATGAAGGTTGTCAGAAAAGCAAAGTTTTGTTCAGCTTCCTTCATGTTTACACTTGGTGGTGGAGCAAATGGATTTGTAGTAGATGAATTTCCAGACCCAACAGAAACACCAGGTGATCCAGAATTACCAGCAGTGTAAAAACATGCTCTTGGATCATTATAGATGGTTGTTGCATTCTCACTTGCATTCTGTGTAAGAAATGCAGTGATTGGAGGAATAATTGAACTTAGAGGCATACTACCACCATAGAAAGCAGGATCTTGACTTTCCTTGGAAGACTTCTGACATTTAAGATCATATTCTCTTGCTTCAATTTTTTGCAAGAGTTCAGTTGCAGTCAAGTCTTCATTCGTGAAATAGTTATTCTCTTTCAGAACCAGTAAAAACGTAGAGTAAGAACTTGGTAATGCACTCTTAATAGTGTCAATCTTATCATCCTCAGAAGTTTCCAACTTCATTTAATCCATTTCAGCAATCAAGTGATTAAACCTAGTCATCATCTCCTCAACAGTTTCACCTTTCAGTAAGTTAAAGTTTCGAAATTGAAACTTGAGCATTACCTTCATACTCTCAGTTGTATTACCCATACTCCTCATACGAATATGTTGGAATAAGGAAGCACAGATCTTTATGCTACCCACTTGGTGAAAGATGTTTTCGGGTAAAGCTATAGTAAGAGTAGAATAAGCCTTTGTCTCAATCTCTAATGCTTTCTTCTCTTCTTGTGAATATTGAGAATAGCTTTAGGAGTGTAACCAATAGTGTCATCTCCAATCATTGGAACAACATATACCTCATCTAAGCAATACGAGCAGTCAGGATGAACAGAACCCAAATGAGCACCGAAAAGGGGTTCCCATTTAGCAAAATCACTGAATTTCATTAAGCGTGGACATTTCGAATGTGAGCCAATCTCAGTGTCCAATTGCAACATTTGTTGCATTAACAGATTCTGTGAAGCCAAAGCATACATACCAGCCATGTTGGTTAAATGATAATTTTCTCAAAATCTAAGGGTTAAAATTGAAAATAAGAATAACAAACTGTGAACAGTGGTAACGAACTGTGAAGAGTAGTAACGACCTGTGAACAGTAGTAACGAACTGTGAACAATAGTAACGAATCACAACTTAACGAAGTTAAGATTTATCAGGTAACGAATCAGAAATGATTTTAACGAAACTGAAAGAAGTTAACGAATCTGGTCAACAAATTGATTTGATGAAATAAGTCAACGAATCAGATGATTTACTAACGAATTAGATAAACGAATCACTAAGAATAAGCTTAGCGAATCAGACGGTTATCTTTAACGAATCACTAAGAGAAGACTTAGTGAATTAGATGACGAATCAGCTACAGTTGATAACGAATCAACTTATAGCAAAACAGTTTGTTACAACGGTTTGTAACAAACTCTGACAACTTGTGCCACGTGGCAAAAGTTGTTGGGATTAAGTTTAACGAATTGAGACACGTGTAACATGATTTGGATAACACGACTTGGAAATTGTAATGAATTGGTTCACGAATCAGCTAATAGCCATAACGAATTAATTTCAGACTTTAACGAATTAACCAGAAATGTTACCGAATTATTTTAATCTTCAAATCTTCAAACACAAATTTCCAGAATTCTGGAAATCGTATGAACACAAACCCAGAAGCCAAATCCGGATTACTCAACCAATACTTAACCAAATCACTCAAGCAAACTACCAACACACTCGTAACCACATCACGAACCCAATACAAATCATTCCGTAATCAATAACTAATTACCTCGCATCCAATCTAACCAAAAACAATCCCATGTTTCGACAACGTTCAGATCCAAATCAAAACAATACCAAAACCAATCCAATTCTCAATTCCTTCCAACCTTACCTTAACGATACCTTACCAATCTCAAATCCAATCCTATTGAGCCATAACAAATCCAAATCAAATTCAAATTGAATCAAAATTAAACCGTAACACAAAATTATAACAAAATAACAATTAATCGTCTACTAATAACGAATTAACTATCAAATCAAGATCAAAAGAGCACCGAAAGCTCTGATACCACTTGTTTGATCTCGTTAATCCGATACACAGATCTCAGATCCGATCTATGTATAATTAACCTAATACGGATCTAGTTCGTAATTGCCATTGATCGTCAGTAATACGTTACATGTATGTATATTAATTGTATGTATGAATGTGTATAATATTAGTATGAAGCTTGAGAGTGAATCTGGGTAGAGGTTCGATAATTAAACTCAAATGCTTAACATTAACTGTGGACTAAAGCCACTATAAATAGAAGATGGATCTAGTTCGTTAACATTCCATAACAAACTAGAATCCACTTCGTTACATACACTTAAATAACAATAACTTAACGAATCACCCCCTGATTCGTTAAACATCCTTAACGAATCAGGAGGGATATTAACTTAGATCTAGTTCGCTAAACATCCTTATCGAACTAGACTATACCTTAACGAACTATAAAGATAACTTAATAGTTTATTACATTAATAAAACGACAAATACATTAACGATAGATACAAAGACTCGAGACGCAAAACCGTGTACTAACAATGTGTATGGATAAATGACCAAAGTTGAAACTAATTCATATATTTACTAAAGTTAAGTAAAGTTAAGGGGACAAACTGTAATTATATTAAAATTAGAACTGCCAAAATTAGATAAATTTAAGTTAAAACTTTTCTGCTTTAAATAATTGTAAATTGATACAATTATAACTTGTACTTTATAATCCGCACCTCGGTTTTAAATAAAATTTATATCAAACTGTAGATAAAAATTAGAACTTTACAACCGTATGTTTGAATATTTTTAAAAAATACAATATACTCAAGAATATACAAGAAATAGTAAAAGAAATAGATTTGAGGAATATGTGGAGAAAGATGAAGGGGTTGAAATATAAATACTGGTTAAATTTACAAAAAAAAATGCTAAGATAAAAGGGAAATAGTGTAATTATATAATACCAAATCAATTGATACGTAGGATTGTGGTGATGAAAAGACACTTTTAGCCCTTAAAATTCAAAAATGAATGCTTCAACACTTGTACTTGTTGCAATGAATTAGGTACCTCTTAAAATTTTAGTGGTCCCTAACTCATGTATTATATATAGTAGAGATTTGGGCATGTGGAAACCATCTATGAACTTATTGCGAGATGGAAACCGAACCAAACCGAATTAAACCGATTTTCCCTAGCTTAAGACACACTAAGGTATTTTTAGCTATTAAGTACTTGGAAATGTTGTATCCAACTTGATCTTATAACAAAGTTTGGACCGACAAAACCGAACACTCGCTTAACGGACGTTATTAGTTCTAAAACAATGGAACTACATACTTGGTTAAGTCTTATTAAATTTTATTGAGTTATCTCATAACATTCATTATTTTGGAAAGTTGACATTGGGTTTGATCAATTATCAAGACCCGAACCAACAACCCGAAACACTCGTTAAGTTTTAGTATCTTTATTCCAAATGGACTTGCATTCTTGCATTTAACCCACCTTATTACTTAACATAGGTTGAGTAAATATTAAGGTTAAATACTTTAACTCGATTTCGAGCAAACTTACATTTTTAAATGGTTATTATTATAAGTTCTTAAATATTCACATTTTTAAACCTTAAACATTAAATTGTTTGCATTTATTTTCATTTATTTTATTTAAAGATTTCTTAGACAACCTTTCAAATACAAGACTTCCTTTCACCTAAACCTTTCCCGTTAAACCTCATCCTTCCGGTTACCCGTTATTTTACTGATCAAGTTTATAACTTGAATGTGAGTACTTTCGTACCCCGTTTTCCTTATTTTGTTTTTGGCGTGAGATTTCATACTTATTCAAACTAAATGCTTTATACTTGAGTCTTAAACCACAAACGTTATTGTATACTTTACTTAAATAATTGCTCGATTTGGTGTTCTATGATTATGCTTATGAGTATATCGCTTTTGGTTGGTGGAACTATATAATCCTATACTATTTGGCAACCCCTTATAGCAAGGTGTCGTTAACGTAATGCAATTAACGATAACTATAATATCCTAGACTATTTGGCATCCCCTTATAGCTAGGTGTCGCTAACGTAATTCTATTAGCAATTTTATGTTTTTATCCAAGTTATTGCATTTATTGTTTCGTATATGAGTTTTGTGGCTTTTCCTTACTATAAACTATATGCTCAAACTTATGAATTGCTCACCAACAGTTGTGTTGATAAACTTTATTTTACGAAATGTTACTGGTTTGACTTTGGTTTACTCGAGAACTTGACGAAAACATTATCAAGACTATTAGGATATTAGCAAAACGAACAATATATATTTGTTTACTTATATTCAATTTGTTTTGTATGAACAAGTTATGTGATTGTTTATGATTTATGAAATAAATGAGTTGATTAAATATTGTCACTTTAAATAGTGTCTTGTGTATTTGGGCAATCCGTTGCACCCCGGCATGCTCCGCCGCCTTTGGTCAGGGTGTGAACACTGCAAGAACCAGGCCATGCTACCTGACCAGCGTAGCCTCCCTAGCCGTGCCTCGCGGCGTGCTAGGGGGTTGGGTTGGTCAGCAAGTTTGGTTGATTGGCCGATTTGGTCCATGCAGTTCGTTTCGAGGTGTTTTGAGCATTATAGAAGCATTTTAAGAGCTGTAAAAGGTGTTTTCGCGATCCGACAAACGTGAGATGCTTATGAAACATAAATCCTATCAATTTAATAATATCAAAGTGTTTGGGATACCAATCGGTTCAGTTTACAATACGAAGGCAAAAACAAATCGAATTGAAAAATGACGAATGTCACAGTCTTCCCTACTTTAGAAAATTTCATCCCGAAATTAAAATAAATTAGGGAAAAGAGGTAATTACTAACATATGTCATTTTTAGTAAAGCAATTGTAAAAAAAATTAAGCAAAAGAATAACGTCAAATCCTTGCATGACTCGAAAAAATCGCCACAAATGAGAAACATATTAAAGAACTTATATAAGATGTGTCAGCTCCGTATCCACCATGCCTTTATCATCTTGCATTTATACCGTTTTTTTTTTCTATTATTTTCGGGTCCGAGTTATCGCACACAAGCGTACTTACTATGGCTTCCATACGAGGATTTGGATAATTAGGTGTGCACCCATAATTATTTAGATTGTCGAATGGTCCACATCGTTCGTTCCTTTTTGTGGTTTAAATGACATAGTTATTTTGAAATATTTAATATTAGAAACGTAAATAAAATTTGTTAAATGTTACCAAGATTGACAAACCAATACCAGTGGTTGAAAATTCTTGAGGTTGGCTTTTACATAAGTAGGAGAAACAAGATATAATTGAAACAACTAGAATTTTAAGATATAAACCAATGTGAAAATAATAATTCAATTAAAAAAAGTAAAGATGATCTAATAAATAAAAAAAATTAGGGTAGACAACATGAAATGAGATTTGAAGTCAAAAGTCATCAAGATAAATGTCAATGTCTAAAAATCGAGGTACTAAATAAAATCGATAAATGAAACCTGATAATTAGGACTCCGATAAGTGGAGGGAGAAATCCAGTAGGTGAAAATGTGAAAATCCAATAAGTGTAAAATGAGAAATCCGATAAGTGAGTACATGAGGTTGGGATAAACAACGATACCATTAACAATAACATCGTACGATGAGTTTCATACGTGAACAAACTTGAGGTTATAAGTATTTGAGGATATGATTGCGTGAAAATACAATTAAATATCATGAGGATGAGGTGAGTTCTTTGGGGTGACGTAACCATATATCAAACGTGAAATATCAATAAAAGTTTTGGTTAACTTGGCAAAATCATTGAAGAAATGTAATAAAATGTGAACACGTCTTCTATTGTGAAACCATTTACATAATCATGATTATAGTAACGATTTCCTATAGCGCCAAAACTTGCGGACATCCACACATAGGCCGTTGGTTGAGTAAATTAAATGATGTGGAAAAATGCATGGAATTGTGTTTTGCTTGAAAGGCATAATAGTTAAACATGAACGACATAGTCTTGAAAATATCGTTTAAAAATGTAAATGAAATTTTTAGCAAAAATGAGGTTTTGAAAGTAGTACACAAATTGTTATTGAATAACTTAAATTCGGTCATGAATAATCAAAACAAAAATGAAATCTCATGTGCATAAAATTACCATCAAAACATCTCATCAACTGAAAAAGAAAATCGTAATAACAGTGAGACTCGGAGTATTGACGAAATATGTAAATCACGTATCATATAATCTTTTGAAATTGTAAAGATAAAAATCAAAAATGAAGTCTCAAGTAAAGCCGTTCTATCGTTTCCAAGAAAATGTATAGAATAACAAATCTTCGCGGTAACGCGTAGTTAAAAAAACATCTAAATTGCTATCAAATGAAAATCTTGTAAGTTAAATTGTTAAAGGAATTTTGCATACGTAAAGTTGTTGTGATGATAATAAATCATGAAAGAAATGATGCTTGTGATAATAAGAAGTAAAAATTCTCATAAATCGTTATCGAACAAAGTTCATGTTACAATATCTAGTGTATGAAGCATTTATAAGTGTGTCCCAAAAGAATTTGTAAAGCCATGATCATTGAGTTTATGCATAATAATGAAAATTGTAATTTGTTATTGAATAAATCTCGAATCCAACATTCAAAATGAAACCTCGTAGTTATAAAGTTATTATGGGATTATCACCTTAGGTGACAATTTATAATTTTTAAAACTATATATAATTGTTTAATAATATTTGAAAACAAATCCTCATAATAGAATTTTGAGTGAGTATAGTTTTCATGATAATATTATATTCTACAAAGATGATTTATAAAATGTGAGCGTAATACGTAAATCATTATTCTTGAAAGAGTTTATGATTTAAAAAAAAGGAATATTTGGGCACATGAGGTCGTTATAAATACACTAGTGGTATATATATAATAGAAAAAATTAAGGGAAAAATGGAGCTTGCTTGTGTATGGAGAGGTTTTAGGCTTCGAATGGTGAATGGTTTGGAAATTTGGTGAAGAGTGAGTGTGTTTCGGGTGTCTTGCGTAATTGGGTTTTCTTAAGTTGGATTGATGGGGTTTGTTGAGTTTAGGTCGTTTGAGTGGGTTAGGCTTAGATGACTTGTGTGAGTAGTGGTTGGGCTATTTGGATGAGGTTTGTCTATTTAAGTTTGGGTTAAGTTGATGGGTTGGATAAGTCGACCTTGACTAGTCTGGGTTGAGATTCGGTTTATACATGTATTTGGCAAGGAGTGTTTGGGTTACTATTTTGATATCAAACTCTATGGTTGGATGGAAACGGTGTGGCGACATGGTTTGTGAGTTGACATAGCATGAGTCGAAGGATTTAGTCATAGTTGGGTAAACTTTGGTTTGTATGTTCAAGGCATTTTTGGATGTGTTGGTCGGTGTCTTCGGAGTATTAGGATAGTGAGTTTAATAGGTTTTCATGGCGTAAAAGTGTCGGTATTTAGGGCTTTTTGTTGGGTTGCTTTTGTACATCTTGGATTTGCATGGGGTTTGAGTTGGTGAGGGTATAACTTTGGTATATTAGGTTTCGTTCATCTTGAGGAAATATTTGATTGTGTGAGAAAACTTTGAAGTGGAAGGATGGTTTGATTTAAAGTGGTAGTTTGAGATAGAATACAGGGGTTTTGGAAACTTTTGGTTGCGTGTAGAGAAATTTTGACTAATAATAAGTTTTAAATTAAAAATATCATATTTTATAAATAACGATTGAAACATTCATGAAACTTTTGATAATAAAATTACAAGTTAAATACTTTTTCGCGAAAACAAAACTTTCGTGAACCACCACGGATTGTTCGCGTTTTAGCATCTTCACGTTCATATAAAGGTTGTTATAATAGTTAAAGAAAGTTATTTAGGAGGTTCCTGCAAATGTTTGAAACGTAAAGTTTTTATAAAAAAATTGAGATTCAAGTTTGTGAATCACAACAATTTTGTAAGGCCCCGTTGCCGGTGCCCTACATTGGAAGTTGGATTTACTTACAAACACAGTTCTTACAAATCATAGTTAATTAAAACATTTCGCGGAACATAAAACATCAATCATTCATATCAATTCTTTTCAAATCTTTTCTTTACATATAACATTGAACATCATATCACTTCTCCTTCTGATTCGAGTATTATAAGTCCATGCCATGTGTCCCTCTCTCAAGCCAGCCGTTTCATTCTACTCACCTGCGTGCATACTAAAAGTCAGCTACGCTGAGTGAGTTCTAGTTAATTAGGCAACATATATTACATTCTCATACATTCCTTCACGTATCCGAACACACGTATTAATACCTTATCCTTGTGTAAATATTCATAAGAGGAACGTCACGTAATATCTATTAAAAGAACTATTACTATTGCCCATACTATATATTCTCCATAGAAGGAACAATCTATGTATATTATCCATAGAAGGAACACTTTATATATTATCCATAGAAGGAACACTTAACATTATCCATAGAAGGAACGCTATACATTATCCATAGAAGGAGCTCTATATACTTTCCATAAAAGGAACACTTTATATACTTTCCATAGAAGGAACACTCTATATATTATCCATAGAATGAAGACTATACTATTCATAGAAGGAACACTACACTATCCATAGAAGGAACACTATGCTATCCATAGAAGGAACACTATACATTATCCATAGAAGGAACTCTATATATTATCCATAGAAGGAACACTGTATATAAGTTATTATTTAATATCCATGTAAGTAGCATAAACTTTATCATTTAATATCCATTTAAGGAACACTTCTACAACCATAATCCTTGACGGTACGTGCAATATCCGAAGATCGTTCACGCAATGTCAAGCATTCATTCATAATGTAACATAACTATCACATTCGTCATTGAGACATACACTTACCATTTAAGGTAAGTGTATTAACATTCACATCGAGTATGCACACAGCCCCGAAAAGATAACAAGGAAATGGGGCTAGAAACTCACCTGGATCCTGTTTCGTTCTCCGTTAATCGTTAATCCTTTCCTTAACTGAGCTCGGCTGACTGTACATTAATTACATGTATCAATACTTGTCATATTCTCATTATCCAAATTTCAGCCAAATGGCTAAGTCTAGTCTATTCTAATGGTCTTGTTTTAGAATACATTTTACTTAGATTATTTTATCCTTAAACATTAATGTATTCATAAGTTGGGTATTAAATTACTTTAGTATTCTTTCTTTCTTCTCTTTTGTGTTCATATATCCCATACTTGCTTAATCTTTCTGTATTTGAATGCAGAGGTACATTCATATGGTAGCGTATTCGAATGTTTATAGGGTATTCGAGTATGTTCTTTGTAATCGAACTTGTATTGTAATCGAGTTCAATATTGTAATTGTTTGGCTCATTGTAATCGAATATAACAATGTATTCGAAATGTTCTATGTATTAGAGAAAGGCCAGTGTATTCGATTAAACGTATGTATTCAAGTCTACTATAATCGAGTATGGGTATTGTAATCGAGCTCTTGCAATGTAATCGAAACTTGCATTGTATTCGAAAGTAGCATTGTAAGTGAATATACCCATGTAATCGAATCATTAGTGTATTCGAACTCTAACATTGTAATCGAGTTTATCTATTGTATTCGAATTGTAGATGTATTCGATTGTCCATATTGTATGCGAACTTGTTACATGTATTCTAATGGAACGATGTAATCGAGTGATATCATGTAATCGAATATAACCATGTATTCGATTATGCAATTGTATGCGATTCACCATGTAATCGAGTCCCTTTGTATTCGATTGTCCATGTGGTAATCGAATAAGCTGCTGTACAGATTTCGATGCATACATATGTACACTTTATCATTTTTATCCATTTTCTTTATATTCATAACTTTTATTCTAAGCATGGTCTTGTTTGTGTATATATACATATCCTTAAATGTTTTCCCTAACCGTTATCGGACAAGACCTAACCCGTGCAACCATAAGGCTTGAACCTTTATGAGTAAAAACGCTCAAAGGCTTGATCTGGGGTTTCTTTATAAGCCGTATATATCCATGAGTTTGTTAAGTCCATTTTAAATATCAATTTTGCATTTTTATTACATAATAAGGTCCGATTTACTATCCAACTAAGTTTCACGCAAAACCGACTTCGTTTACCTGTTCTTTTCTCAAGCCGAACGCTACTCGTTTACCCTAAACGAACCAAATAACCCGTTTACTATCAAGTTCATTACTTTATCAATAATCATGACCCGGTCTATCATCCTACCAAGTTTCATGCAAATCCGTGCACGAAAAGTAAGCTTTTTAACAAAAACATACATTTGAGGTTTTTGTCTGAAATCACTCGAGAAGCCCAAAACCTTATCAAACGAACTCTCATTTGAGTGATTCAAGCAGCCACGGAACCGCCTCTCCCCGATCTACAGTCCCATAAGCTTTTCTTTTCTGGAAACCGCCTCTACAGTCGCCGGGACAGCTGAACAGTCGCCAGAATCTTCACTTTTGAGCTGCTATGGTTTTGCTGATAACAACCGGACTTCCCAACCTCTGATTGAAGATCTAATCTGTGGAAATCTTCATATATGTACCATGAACACTCAGTTAAAATTTGAGACCGATCCAACGATTAGATCTCCAGGAATCTTTGTGTCTTTGTGGGTGGTTTTCTCAAAAATGGGAATTGGAGAAGTGTGTTTTTTATGGTGTAGGCTATGGTATAGAGATGTATGAAAATGGAAATGATTAGGATTTTAAGGGTTATTTATACTCCCTTAAGCCCATGGACCTTAGGTTCATCTTTATTTTTTTGTACATAATTAATTACATCTAATTAGCCTAATTATCCTTTCATTTTTATTGTTTTATTATTTCTCTAGTAAGTCATGTAAACTTTTCCACCATAGTTAAATAATATATTAAATATTATTCTTAGAAATTTCGGGATGTTACAAATTTCTTTGCTAAAAATTTTCCACTAAAACGAGAGTTGTTACGATACATCGAGTCGGCTTAAGTTGTAAAATAATTTACGAGAATATTAGAAATAAATCAACCCGCGTAACGTAAATCGTTCTTGAAATGTTTAAAATTAAGTAGTGAAAAATATCATGGGAAATTAAGATAATAATGTTTGTATTTTGAATTTTATAAAGATCAAAATAAAATCTGCTAATGAGGAAATTAAAATAAGTGAATTAAATATCAAAATTTGTTATGAGGTATCAAATTGAATGATGTTTTGCATGAGGTTTTGCATGAGGATTTCAAGACAATTAAAGCTATAAAGTTGTGAATTTCTTGGAAAATTCAAGGCAAAACTATCATTAGAAATTTAAAACGAGTTGAAATGTATAATGCAAATTTTATTTGCGAAAATTTGTAATGAACCAAAAATTTCATAATGAAAGTTTTTATGAGAATAAGTTTGGGTAATGAAAATTCTACTATGTGTATTATATAATATAGTGTAATTAAAATATCGTGAGAAATTTTAAATAATCAATATTGTGAAATAATAGTTCAAAATAAATGGGATTGTTATAAAAATAAATTTTTTATGAAATCTTGTATAAGGACTTTAAAGACAATTTTAAAGTTTATATAATGGGACTTTACCAATGTAAAATTTATCATAAAACTTTTAGCATGGTGAAATTCATATGATAAAAATTTTGTTTATAAATAGTTGTAATGAACAAAGATGATATATTAAAAAAATCATCATGAATAGTTCAAAATATTTTTAACTTACATTAAAGAGATCACAATAAACGAAATTTTGTAATAAAAATTGTGGTGTGAAATCAAAATGAGAAAATCTGTGTAGAAACTTTACCATGTGAAATCAAGATATAAAAGAATTATTCACAATGAAAAATGACATTTATAAATGAGAACTTTTGATGAAAATTAATATGACAAAATAAAAGAAAAAATTGTTTAAATCCTTGAAATTTGTAAATAATGTCTTCAGATTTAAAGGCGAAAAAATCGTGCATGAACCACTATGACTTGACGTCCTGACGATAAATCTTAAATAAAATGAGATAAAATATGGATTCGAACATGTGCACGTATCACCGCGTCTTTCATGTTTGCAACTCAAATCACGATAATAACAACCAATAAAATTTGAGATACAACGAGGTGTTAAAACACTAGTCCACGTATCACCGGGGCTTTTATCTCTTAACATCAAAATATTTGGAGGCAATCGGAATGCTTGCATTCGACAACTTAAAGTGGTTGTCTCATATGAGGAAATATTTAAGGATATTTGAAACCATGGGATCCAAGTTAACCTCGTGATCTATAAAACACAGTAAAAACTAATATTTTTGCGGTAAGGTAAGGATACCTTAGATTATTATGAGAGTGTGTGCATGTGTATATATAAAATTAAATAAAAGTAAGGTAAGGATACCTTAGAATTTTTTGAGTGTTTGCATATATGTATATATGAGATTAAATAAAGTACACAAGTAGATAAGTAAATAAGCGCAATGAACAATCAAGTAGGGCAATCACGTATAAGCAACACGTATAAGGACCCTAAAGCAAAACTATACTAAGCCGTTACGTCTAACCGCCTATCTTATAGTCATGGCTCTGATACCAATCTGTCACACCCCGACCAAAGGCGACGGAACATGTCAGGGTGCAAAGGATTGCTCAAGAGCGCGATGATACTAGTAAAGTGACAATATTTACTCAACTTGTTTATTTCATTCAATAATCACAAATACAACTTGTTCACAATATAATACAAACAACTACGTCAACACAACATTGGTTAAAGTATCTTAAAGGTATGATCTAAGTATTGAGTCTTCAATCTTCACAAACAATCAAATAGTAAACCGATAGCATGCATAAAAATATATTTGATCAACACGAATGTTGGTGAATAATACACTAGTTTCGACGTATGTATATAATGAGGCAAAAATCACAATTCACATGTGTAAATTGAATAATGAAACAACCATTGTAAATGTAAAGTAAATAATTGTGGCTCCTTTCTATTTGGTAACAACCAAAATACTCGGAGAATGAGGATCCATTTCTAATTGGTAACAACCAACATACTCGGATAATGGTGTCCTATGCTATCCGCACTTAAGGTAGGATAGTTAGGGGAGTGTATGATCATACTTATTGCGTTCCAACAACAACATAAAAATAAACACTCATGCACATAATCAAATTGAGGCATAAACAAAGATAGAGCAAGTATTTGTACAAACACATAATGTTGAATTGTGGATTTGATGATGAGATGATAAAACAAGTAAGTTTGAATATGGTATGCATGCCACCCCCAAAAGTATAAAAGCGTAAAAAGGGGGTGTGTGATTACTTACATGAAATAAATAACTTGAAGGGTTGTTTGTGATACACCAGGATAATAAGTTCAACGAGTGAGGTCTAGGTTAAAAGAGTTTCGGTTTAGAAGATGGTCTTGGAAGACTTTAAAGTAAAATAAAATGACAACTTAAATAATTAATCAAGTTTGAGGTTTAAAATGAAAATACTTGAGAAGTTAAACGGTTTTTTAAAAAGTAAGTTTTCTCGAAATCGGGTCTCAGTATTCTATTCATTAGTTTTACTTAACCTTTGTTAAGTAAATATATGTAGGGTATAGTTGCGATAATGCAAAACCCTTTGTTAAATAGATACTAAAACGAGATTTTTACGAGTGTTCGGTTAAGTCGGTTCGGGTCTTGATAAATTGTCAAACCCAAACTCGGCATTTCCAAAGTGATACATGTCATAAGATAACTCAACAAAATTAAAAGAAACTTAACCAAGTGTGTATTTCTATTAGGAAGAACCTCAACGTCCGTTAAGCAAGTGTTTGGCTTTGTCGGTCCAACCTTGTTATAAGATCAAGTTGAATCCGATATACCAAGTATTTTGAGGAAACAATTAAAATTGTTTCATAATATAGTTTTAAAGAAAAATGAGATTCGATGACCCAAAACACATCTAGTGTGTCTTAAGCGGATGAACCCGGTTTAGTTCGGTCTTGGTTCGGTCCTTGACTCGGTATGAGACTGAGGATGGTTGCCACATACCCGATACCATAGAACTTGTTAAAATGAACTTAGAAATTATAATACACAAATCTTACTTGTAACATACTAGTAAATCATTTTAAATATAAAGCATTTAAACAAGAGTTCGGTTTTGGTTCAGCTCTTGACTCGGAATGAAACAGAAAATGGTGGCCACATATCCAACATCATAGAACTCATTAAAATAAACTTATAAATAATAATACTCAAATCTTTCATACAATATGTTAACAATAAAGTATTAAACAAAAGTTCGGTTTTGGTTCGACTCTTGACTCGGGATGAAGTCGAAAATGGTGGTTACATACCCAATACCATGGAACTTACAAAAATGAGTTTACAAACTAAAATAAACAAAAACTAAACAAGATTAGTAAACTTAAATAAGTTAGAAAGTAAGTCAAGGATTGCAATAATCCTCCATGTAGTCTTGCCTTATAAGCATTTCACCTCAACCGACCATGACTGGGGAAGTGAAAGCCGAAGAAAACAAGGGGTAAATATTATATATATATATATATATATATATGTTGTAATAACAATATTTAATTATATGGAGTTAGTTAGAATCAAAGAATGGTTAGAAGTCAAACAAGAAGGAACTTGAATGTTGAAGCTTAGAACTTTGTTTGAGAGAGCTTGATGTGAAAGAATAGATTGGAATGAGTGGTGTGGCTTTGTTTTATGGAGGATAAAGTGTTAGGTTATCCATAAGGTTGCTTTGGAGATTTCCAAGCTTTCTCATTTGTTTAAAGGGTCAAACAAGTGATAATATCAACAAAAAAACGAACTTGGTTGTTGCAGGTACCAGGCCGCGCTACGCGACCAGCCTAGCCTCCCTGGCCGTGCGGCGCGCCGTTCTAGGGGGTTGGGTTGGTTAGCAAGTTTGTTTGATTGGCAGATTTGGTCCCTGCAGTTCGTTTCGAGGTGTTTTGAGCATTATAGAAGCATTTTAAGAGCTGTAAAAGGTGTTTTCGCGATCCGACAAGCGTGAGATGATTATGAAACATAAAACCTATAATTTTAATAATATCGAAGGGTTTGGGATACCATTCGGGTCGGTTTACAATACCAAGGCAAAAACGAATCGAATCGAAAAATGACGAATGTCAGATACCCAAACCATTCACACACCGGAATAGCATAAATGGATTACTAAATTACTTGGCAACGACTTTGAAATACACTTCAAGCCGGGGAAGGAAAACACAGTTGTTGATGCTTTGAGCCGGTCCAAAGTCCATCTATGATGGCCATTTCACACTCCACAGCACCATGGTTGGAGGAAAGTAAGAAATACGTCAAAGATCATCCAATTGGTATGGAGCTTGTCGCAAAAATCACTATTGATCCATTCGTTTTTCCTCATCACGCTTATCGGGATGAACTCATTTATGTTAGTGGAAAAATTTTAGTACCACCAATTGGCAAAGTTCGAGAACGTTTGTTACAAGAGTTTCAATCCTCTCTGGTAGGTGGCCACTCCGGAGTCACGACCACGTTTAAACGACTTACCATTTCATTCTCTTGGCTTAAGTTAAAAAAAGATGTTGAATTCGTCTAGAATTGTGGAGTATACCAAGCTATTAAGACACCGAATCATAACCTTATGGCTTTCTTCAACCTCTTCCGCTTTCGGAAAATACTTGGCATGACATATCTATGGATTTCATAACGAATCTACCGACATCTAAAGGTAAGACGATAATATGGGTTATTGTAGATCGTTTATCGAAATTCGCACACTTTATTGCTTTACCACCCCACTACACCGCGATCTCGTTAGCTACAATTTTTATGAAAGAAAGTTATAGATTGCATGGGTTACCAAAGACCATTGTTTCGGACCGTGACCCGATTTTTATAAGCCGCTTTTGGAAAGAATTGTTCAAACAGATGGGAACGAAATTACTCCATTCAAGTGCTTACCACCTACAGACCGATGGCCAAACAGAGGTGATTAACCGCTGCCTTGAATCATACCTTAGAGCCTATGTCTTCGAAGCGCCATCCAAATGGAAAGGTACTTATACATGGCTGAGTTTTCATACAATACCAACTTTCACAACTCCATCAACATGACACCATTCAAAGAACTTTATGGCCATGAAGCTACCTCTATACACGACTACATTCGGGGAACTACTGCCAATGCTTCTATCTATGCTTCACTTTCCAACCACCAGGAACTGTTGGCGGCCTTAAAGGGTTTTCTTGAAAGTGCCAAGAAAAGGATGATCAAACAAGCAAACAAGCCTCGCTTAGAGAAAGAGTTTGAAGGCGGTGATTGGGTATATTTGAAACTTCAACCATATCGCCAGAATTCAGTTCAAGATCAACTTAGAAACTTTCACGAAGATTTTTTGGACCTTACAAAATAGTGGAACGCATCGGTAAGGTTTCTTACAAACTGGAATTGCCACCATCATCGAAGATCCATCCGGTTTTTCATATCTCCTTTTTAAAACCAAGCTTTGGTAACACACCGGTAAACCAAGGGAACATTGAAGCTTTCAACAAAGAAGTCGTCTCGTTCTTACCGAAAGCTGTATTAGACAAACAAGTGGGACCAGGGAATCAAGAGGAGCTACTTGCTTAATGGGAAAATCGTCTTCTAGAAGATGCTGCGTGGGAAAACAAAAGAGTTTTACAATAACAATTTCCGTTTTTTATCGACATTGAGGACAACGTCGCTTTTGAAGGGGATAGTAATGATACGTCTCGACCCGGCCCAATGTATGAATCAGCCCAAGACAAGCCCAAGCGTGAAAGAAGAAGCCTAGTCGCTATTTGGATTAAGAAGTGGAGTCGTTATTTATTTTCAGTTTTGCATGTTTAGGTTACTGCATCTAGATAGTGGACAAGTCCTACATGTTCTCCATGGAATAAGGAACATGGGTGGTTATCTAAGTTCCCTGCATGTTTAAATATTTGTTTTTGCATCAAGAAATACACCAGAAAATTGCCCCATATTGTTCTTGTTTCTCTACTAATTTCTTGGAGTGTTTGCCTACTACAAAAGGCTCCCATCATAGCAACGTATCAGTTTGCGGTTGGATTTAGGGTTTTCATTTTCCTTTTAACTAGTGTACATACGAGGGCAGATAAACACTAAAAATATATTATATGTAAAACACTAATACATGGACATTATCAGATGAACGCGGGCGAATCTAAACGGATGGACATATGCGAACACATATCCGAAGGTTCGCTAACACTACTAAACGAAGGCGGCATCTGTCCATGTACATGCTCTAGGCTACCAAACAAAACGTTTTTCTCAATGTTTGGTTCGTTTATTGAACAGACACGCATAAACATACTTCATGCCGGACGGGCTGAATGTCTGCTTCGTTTACAACCCTAAACCCTCCTAACCCCCTGTAATTCCGCCCCTGGTATTAAGCTTTGCCGCAGCCACCTTTCTCATCTATTGTTTACCCACCCTAAAGGTAACAACACTCAACCAAGTACGTATTTTTGGAAGAGAGATCACGTTAGGGTATGCATGAAACACTATTATTCATCACTTGGTGCTGATTGTTCAAGAAGCTTTTTAGTGTGGAGGCCACGTTAAGTTTCAATGAATTAAGTAAGTAGCATCACAATATTAACTAATTAAGCCATTAAAAATTATACAAGTATAATTAAAAATAATTAAAACAGCAGAAATTACAAACTAATGTTAATAATATATATTCTGGAACCCTAAACCAAATATGAATGATAGATCAACTACATATTGGGCAGTGAACCAGTCCATTTTCATTACAAGCACTACACCGAACCCCCACCCTCTTCCGCCCTCGGGCGCCTTCTTCCTTCCAATCCACCATCTTACAGCTCCCATTACACGTAAAACACGGCAAGAATCTTACACCACCACAACCCTCACAAACATACCCATTTTTGGATTTAGGCAAACCTTGAAGCAATTGATCCAAACTCCCGTCCTCCATCGCCTTCACCACTGCATCAACTCCACCAACGTATCTGCCTTTCACAAACACCCTTGGTGGCACCAACTCTTTGCTATCTTTCCCTTTCATTAAATACCGGTGTTCTTCGCGGAAACCTGAATCCATGGATATGTCTCTCTCGCAAACAAACACTCCGTATCCCTCCAAGACTGTCCTCACTGTGTTACATGCTTCAAATGTCTTGCGTACACCTCTTAATGTTGTCGTATACACTACTATTTTGTTTTCCCCTTTTGGCGGGCAAAGATTTTCAAATTCGTCTAGTGAAAATCTTTTGGGTGTTAAAGATTTGAGAAAGATTGGAATTTTATCATCAACGTTTGAATTTTCCTGAAAGATCACTAGACTGTTATGATCAAGATCTGAAGTTTCTCGAAAGACTGGAATTATAGGATCAAGATTCGAGTTTTCTTGAATGATATTAGAAGGTTGCCTGTAAAGGCGGAAGCTTTTGGTTTTCGAATCAAGGCCCGCCAAGAGAAAGATGGGATCTTTTTCATCAACATTTGAATTTTCTTGAATGGCTGGATTGTTATGATCAAGATTTGAAGTTCCTTGAAAGGCTGGATTTTTAGGATCAAGAGTGTTTGGGTCTTCATGAAAGATGTTAGAGGGTTGTTGGTAAAGGCTGGAAGCTTTTGGTGGTAGAATCAAGACCTGCCATGAGTTCCCATGAGTTTATGACTTCAGGTGGTGGTTCGGATATGGGTTCAGACCCCGGTGTGGGAAAGATTGAAATGGTGGTTTTGGTTTTCGACGAAGATGGGTCAAGTGTTAAGAGGCCATAAGTAGTGGAGGTGAGAGAGACGATATGGTGGCTAAAGGCGGAGCTGCCGAATTTGGTGAAATCTTCATCATGGTTTAGTAGATGTGATGTTGCACAGCCCATTTGGAAATGTTTCAAGATTCTAATTTGGTGAAGTTGTGTAGAAATGGAGACTATAAAAAGATGGAAGAAAAGTGTTAGTTTTGCATGTAATTTCAATTTCAAATAAGGATCATTGGGTTGGTTTTAGCTCCCAATTTTTATTTTGAATTATTAGTAAAGTGAAGTAACTAGGAATGCTTTCGGTTTATTAAACATGTCTTTTTAGAAAGCCAAAAGGACCAATGTGTTAGCTGGCATCCAAGGCCCAATTGAACTTTATATGTTTGTGACCAAATACAAAAAGTATACATAAATTTATAAATATATATTTATATGTAACATAAACAATTCAGTACGTTAAACCAACCAACATTTAAAAACAAAGAACATCCACATAAAACTAGCAAAGACCATGACTAGAATCATTTGGAGATTGCACATTAGTAGGTTGGTTAGGTGAACTCACAACCCCGGGGCACAAAGCCTCACCTAACGGTCCACCCAACCACGAACCATGGTGCGTGAACTGGTTTTGTCGGTTAGAATAACCATCGGCATTCAACATTCCAATTCCCATATGAAACAAATCTTGATCACCACCAGGTTGCATTAATGTAAGAGAGCAGTTGTCTCCTTCAACCAAATCTTGATCATGACATCCCTCAAGATTTTGAAAAAAGTGGCCTCTTTTAGATCCAACACTTGGTGAAGGCATTGATTTCTGGATCTTTTGATGTGATGAAGACACCCCCTTCATATACCACTCAGTGCACCTAAAACAGATATTAAAGCAACCCCACAACAATAAATTACACAAAACAAATGACACAGTAGGGAGTTGACCCACTTGATACATTTGTAGATAAGAAAAAGAAAATCAATAATTATAGTAATAAATATGTGAATATAAAACACTTTGGGGCGCTAAGATTCACAGAGAACAATAAATACTACCATGATGACACATGCCAGTGAAAGTTAATGCGAATACCAAAAACACCCACCTGGATTGCTGATATGAAGTGGTAGGAGGATGGTAATTATTATGGTCTTTAATATTGTTGATATTTTTGGTATTCTGGGATTGAGTTTCCACAGGCTTTCTTGAACGAAGTCTGTTCTTGTGAGCATGGCGCTCACAGTATTTTTGATCAGGCATTACATCTCTTGAACACCTCCATTTCTTCCCATCTGTTCTTCTACATCTCCATGGCTCCGAATCTAACCCTACCATCGGAGAAATTTAGTGAAAACAATGTTAAACACACAAGAATTCAACACGCAAATATCTTATAAATTATTTGAAGGGTTTCTCCCGAAAAATATTATGAATGAAATAGATTGTTACATATTTGATATAATCCGAAGAGTTTTACATTCGATTTGAATGGACTAGATAACATGATACAATCCAAAGAGTTAGTGTTGAATGTGTGATAATGTTCAAAATTGTAATGATCAAATCTGTGTTTTGAAAATGTAACAAATAATGATTTTTTAGAGATTATATATAACATGATCATTACATGACGATAAATAATCGGTTGATCACAAAAAATTATGTAACATCTACTCCAAACCTCATAAAATAATTAATCTGATAAAATTTTGAAAACAATAATAATATAGCAAATATGAGAAAGATGAAAGAAATGATGATACTGTTATATTGAGTGGACAAAGGCAACAGCAACTGAGGAGGAATAGGGATTGAAGACATAATGTGCTTATAAATCATCTTCTGGTTTTCAAACTCTTGCAATTGGGAAACTGTGAAAAACAATTTCTGCATCTCTCCACCTGAATTTACAAAAATTTCATCACAAAAAAAAAATAAAATAAAGGCCATAAAATTTAACAAAGGGTGTTAGATTATATACCAGTAAATGAAGTCCCAGATGCAATTTGATTTATATTAGCCGTTGAGTCACCACCAAACTCAATAGAAGCTTCATGTTGAGGATGATGATCATAGAGTGACTGATTAAAGATGGAACTCATCTTTTTACTAGGGTTTGTTTTTTGCATGTTCAGAGCTAGTTCGACATCACACTCCGCCGCATGTGCTTTACCGGATTTTTCAATATTCCTCCAACCGTGGCCTCCCGTATTATATTCATTAGAACTCATATTCGAGGAAAAGAAGAACCCACAAATTGAAGTTCGTACGTTTATTTGTACAAGGCTTAAGGTTTTATTGTGCTTTGGATTTTGGAATTGCCTTTCTTCTCACCAAGTAGACTTTAGTCCTCCATGGTTTAAAATAATTAATAAGTCATACGTCACAGATTATTGTCACGGACCAAATATTTGAAGATCGAGATGCTTGATTTGTGTTGAAACGCTTGGGTTTGTTGGCTCGTCCCAGACTTCACCAGGCACGGCCTCAGCGGGAAAGAAGGCGTACATGCCTAGTCGTACTTGCACGGCGAACGCATCGCTGTTGCGAGATGTTGCCGCTCCCCTGATGAGTCCAATCAGGACGAAACCAGCAGACCCTGATCATGAGCGGACCGATTAGCTGGCTTTCGGGCACCACACGGAGTCTGGGAGGATAATTCCGTGACAAGTGGTATCAGAGCAGGTCGAACCTCGGATACGTTGGAACGTGTACACTCAACCAAAAAGAGCTTAAAAATGTCAAGAATGAGTAATGCATTGGTGGTGGGAGAAGATCGCATGGTCTTTGTAATCCACGAGTATGGGATCGTGAGCTCCGCCCTAATCCAGTAAAGTGAAGGAGATCGTGTTCGTGTTAAAAGTTTTACGGTGTAGCAGAGCCATAACCTGTTTTGAAGTCTGCTAGATTGGCGAACGTCGGCGTCACAAAATCTGACGGCATAATTAACCGACATGGCTAACTCACAATTTGACTGAACTACTAGGTGTCCCATTTATCAGAGTGAATCATTCTCAAAACGCATGGCTTCAGCTAATGAGCTGGTATGGGACTGTGAGCTAGCCCTACAGACATGCATGGCATAGGGGAAACCAACGTCTAAGTCTTGCACGTCGGTATGGGACGACATGTGCAAGCATGAGGACGTGCATGGTTATGGTGGTGGGAGACTGTCACGGACCAAATATTTGAAGATCGAGATGATTGATTTGTGTTTAAACGCTTAGGCCTGTTGGCTCGTCCTGGACTTCATCGGGCACGACCTCAGCGGGAATGAAGGCGTACATGCCTATTCGTGGTTGCACGACGAACGCATCGCTGGTTACGAGATGTTGCCGCTCGCCTATTGACTCCAAGGCAGGACGAAACCAGCAGACCCTGATCATGAGCGGACCGATTGACTGGCCTTTGGTCGCCGCACGGAGTCTGGGAGGATAACTCCGTGACATTGTGCTCTATATGAGTGGAAATAATAATAATAATAATAATAATAATAATAATAATAATTTTTCTAAATATAATACGTAAATTCAGTTGTTTCATATAATAATTTTTGTTAAGATTTTGACTTTTTATATGAGTCTGGATTTTTAGAAAGGTTAACAAAAATTATAAGCATGAAAATGATTTGTCGTCAAAAAAACACCCTAGAAAATTAACTAAAAATCATAACTCAAAATTTAAAAAATAAATAAAAAAGTGAAAAAAAACAAGAATGTTTATCCTGTCTTCCTCGTTCTCGAAACAAAACAAAGCAAAGTGCCAAAATATTCTATGAGGTTTGATCGTTTATGCGACTTTAGTCCAAATAGTTTACTTTTTGCAATTGAACCATCGAGGTTTCTTACTGCCACTTTCATCTAAATCACTAACTCCGTTAGTTTTTTAGCCTTAAATTAGGGGTAAACCCGTCTTTTTATATTAATTTATTATTTCAACTGATACAACCATGATCATCACATGCCATCATCATCATCATCATCATCATCTTACCATCGTGTCGAAAGATAAAATTCTAACTATCATCTCTCTTAGCCGTCCCCCACCACCCATCACACACTACCACCATCAACCATCCATAATCCGGTCACCACCATGGACGGACACCACCATCTCGATAGCCCTGTTTCATTCTTCGTAACTCTACCACCAATTTTTACAACGCCAGTTCGATGAGAATGATTATACCCACCACCAGATTCTGCGACACCATCATCGGAAACCATAAATTTCTATAATACCATATCAAAAAACCCAACCCAAGATCCAAATTGAGTTGTTTTGGGGTCGAAAGGTCAATAAAAACATTTATAACATACCTTTATTAGAAATGGCAAATAAGGTGTCGAATCCACTGAGAATCGGTGAAAAATGCCTATCGAGTTTATTGTTTTAATAATAGTTATTCTATGCAGACAGAAGATGTCAAGCAGATTAAATATTGATGTGAATGTAAAACGATTAAAGAAAAGTAACCACACTCCAAGTTTCAGGTTGTGAACCAAACTAGACCAATTGAGTAAACTTATTTGGAAAACCCATTTTTTGTGCCTATAATCAAAAGATTAGATACTTGACCTTACTAACTAACAGAACTGAATCTGAACAATTGGGTTGGATGAATAATAACCTAATTGATTACCAGCCTTAAGGTTTGATAAATGCAATCGATGTTATGGATAAAGATAAATGGGTCAATAACTCTAAGAACTAATCCTAAAAGTTTATGACCACAAATTAATTAACTGATAAAACTTCAAATCATTCAATTAAGAATAACTGCTTAATTGCACAAAAAACATCATAAGTTAACTAACCGAATGGTTAATTAAATCAAAATCCAATACTAAGGTTTAAAACATCAAAAGTCTAACCATAATCACAACCTTACTCCCAAAGATGGTTACAAATGGTTTAGCCTTGCATCTTTATTTGATAAGCTTGATTATGGAGTGGAAGGATGAAATCTTAGAAGATTATGGTGATTCAAGGGTGTTAGGATGGTGAAGAATAGCCCAAAAAAATGTCCAGATATCATAGGATATAAAGAATAATCGACTTGTTTTCTGGGCTTAAATATGGAAGAAAAATCAAGAAAATCGAGTTTCACGTCAGACCCAACCGTAGCCTATCGATGGAACCGTAGCTTAAGGCGAGGCCGTAGGCTACGACCTTTATTCTCTGCCTACGTTCATATTACATCAGCGCTGGACGTAGGCTATGGTCTAGGAACCATAGCCTACGGCTGCTACAATACCAGAACATCATTTTCTTCATAAAGTCTCCATTCCCACTCTGTTTTCCTCCCCGGATGCGGCCACGTCTTAGTATTTCAACTCTCTATCATATTATATATCATTACTTTCATTTTCACTCCATCCTAAATGCTTCATATTAGTTTTTTAAGCTCCAATCACCTACAATCATAAAACTAATCAAAGTACGATACATATAAACAAGTAAAACACACAATAGTAAACACTATAAACACGTGATTTCAACCAAACATTAGGAGCAAATTAGAAAAACCATAATTTCCTCGAGCATCGGTTGGTGTCAAACGAGACAGGGATGAAGGGTTTTTCTGTTGAAATGGTCTTTTGTAACCGAAAACGATGCAAGAGACTCTGTCGGCTGCGATTTCATGTGTAGGGTTTACATACGTTAATTCTCACGAAGGTTCTTTCTTATTGGTATGGAATGAGTAAGAGAGACCAACTCTTGACTAACAACGGGAGAGATCAACTCAACTGTTTAAGTGTACGGTTGTAACATCCGAGAATTTCCTAGAATAATATTTAATATATTAATTAAGCTAGAAGAATTAATTTTAGTTAGTAGAAAAATAATAAAATAATAATAAGATAAAAAAAGATGGTGGGCTTTAATCAATAGAAATTTAATATGGCCAAACACTCTCTACACTAATCCTTTCAACGATCCAAGACCAAACAAAGGTAAATAATATGCCCGCGTATGTATATAACGTATATGTATGTATGCAGGCCGTATATATGGATAACGTAAACGTATATAACGTATATGTATGAATGTATGCCTTATATGTCGTATATATATGTATATATATGTATGCCGTGTATGTGTATATATCTATATATATATATATACGTATGCCGTGTATGTGTATATGTATATAATGTATACGTATGATGTATGTGTATGCATATAATGTATATGAATGTAAGTTTAACGTGTATGTACTCATGTCGTATAAATATATATATATATATATATAATGTATACGGATGTATACTGTATGTGTATGTATGACATATATGTATGTATGACGTATACGTATGTGAGCAAAGAATACGAACTTGTACGGTATATATGCTAAGAACAAGGAACTAGTTAATAATGGAAAGTAATGTTTAAAATAAGAAATACCTAGGGCCAAGTACACAAACGAGCAATAGAATAGTAGTTAACTTATGTGTCTTATTACAGTCAGTCGTGCACAACTAAGGAAGGGGATACAATTAGCTCCAAATGATACATAGTCCAAGAGAATTTCTAGCCCCATTTCCTTGTTTTGTTTTCGGGGCTGTGTGCATTCTCGATGTGATTAGCTAATAAACTTACCTTAAGTGGTAAGTGTATGATATGTAATTGTTGTGAATGAATGTATTACTAATATATGAACGAAAAAGGAAAGGGTTAATAGTATGCATAAAGTTATATATATTATATATAAATATATATATATATATATAAGAAAAGGTATTTATGATTGTGAGATGAAGTGTTTGTATGGTTAAGAAAGGAAAAAACCTTAATAATATCTGCGAATGTAAGGAACAGACCCTAATAATATCTGTGAATATAGGGAACAAACCCTAATAATATCTGCGAATGTAGGGAACATATCCTAATAATATCTACGAATGTAGGGAACAGACCCAAAAATAATATATGCGAATGTAGGGAACGAACCCCAATAATATCTGCGAAGGTTATAGGGCGATATGCTCTTTAAAACCTATAAATAATTATGTAAGAATGAAAGCATGAAAGAAGGAATAAAAGTATGTATGTACGTATGAAAGAAAGGTAGCATGCTAAGTATGTCATATGTATCTTTGGATACGTATATATGTAAGTATGTGAATGTATTGTATGTTGTCTGATTAACTAGAACTCACTCAGCATAGCTAACTTTAGTATGCACGCAGGTGAGTAGGATGAAACAGCTGGCTTGAGGAAGAACACCCGGCAGAAGAATAAAGAAGCTGGCATCTGAAGACTTAATTAATAATGCTTGAACTTAAAGCCATGTTTTATATTGTTTAAATATTAAGACTTGTGTAATATATGTTTGAAGTTTTATATTCAGCGAAAAGTTTTAATTAACTATGATATTTAGAACTGTATTTATAAGTAAATCCAACGTCCAAGTCGGCTACCGGGAACGGGATTTTAAAAGTTGGTATTAGAGCATAAGTTCGAGAGAATTAAGCATTCTACATGCTTAGACTCGAATAGAGAATGGGACTTAAGTAAGAAAAGAAAGAATATGACAGTTCAAGAAAGCCATGTGCCACTCAAGCAAGCTAGGTAAGGGTACAATACATGATTAAGTTCCTGTGTAATGTAAGAATACGTAAGAAAGTTAGCTTAATTGCTACGGATAGGATTATTTGATTGTTTGTGGATTGTGATTGAATGGTTGAATGCTTAACTGCTAAAAGTATAACCAAGAACAATTGGAGTCACAAAGGGAAGTGTATAGGACATGGAGAGTAACATGATCAACTAATCACAGTTGGCCACTGTTATTAACTGTTAGCCTTACTATAGTTCATTGAGTGATGACATTTGTGTTTCCTTAAAGAATAAGAATGGCTAGGGCAAGAAAGGTTGTTGGTCAGGGAGTTCGTACTGGACGTCGTGGTAGGCCATGTATTTTCCGAGAACCTTCTGAAGAACCAGTTACTAACACGAGGGAGGAAGGAAGTGCAACTGTGCGAGATCAAGGCAACAATGAAGGGTATCAACTGCATCCTGCTGTTCAAGTCGCCATTGCTTAAGCTATAGCTGCTGCAGTAAAGAATTTGCATCCTAGTAAATCTGGTGAAAGCCTTGCAAGGACCGCTGAGAGGCCAGAGGAGAATGATAAAAAAGTTGATGAGAATGAGGAATGTGACTCGAGTGAAGTTCGATCTGTGAAAGTTGATTAAAGAAAGAGAGGCCGAAGTGGGTGTAACTACAAGTCGTTCAAAAGTTGCGACCCGCCAAAGCTGACTGATTTAGGATATGCAATCGCTACTCCCCAGTGGATAACCACAATGGACAAGGTTATCCGAATTAATGAGTGTCTACCCAATCAAGCGGTGAGTTACACTACCCCAGTCATTTGGTGATGAGGCTATGTTTTGGTGGGAAACAGTGGAACAGAGAAAGACCCGATAAGAGATTGAGGCTATGAGGTGGGATGACTTGAAGGAGTTGGCCTTGAAACGTTTCTGTGCTAATGCTGAAGTTGAGAAGGCGGAGATGAATTTTCTGAATTTGAAGGCGGGTAAGATGACACACCGCGAGTAAACTATCGAATTCAACCACATGGCAAGGTTGGTGCCTGACATGGTGAACACTGAAGCCAAGCGAATCAAGTGTTACATCCGAGGGCTACCACAGAATGTCTGCACCTTAGTCAGGACTAGTAAACTTGCTACCTTTGACTCTGCTGTTGAACTCGCAGAGGTGGTTTATGATGATCTGACTATGGAAGATATGGTGGTGGAAGAGAAGAAATGGGTTGTTCCTGCTAAGCGACCCGGTACCCAGTCATGGAACCCTAGAGATAAGAAACAGAAAGTGTAGGAGAAGAAGTCGTGTAAGACTTGCGGGAAGATGCATGCTGGTGAGTGCAAGTGGGGTATTGGTTCTGATGTGTGTCACAAGTGTGGAAAGTCCCATGGTGGGGAATGCAGGTTAGGGTCAAATGCCTGTTACAAATGTGAAAGATGGGACATTTCGCCCAACATTGCCATGCAAAGCCCACGTGTAATAGATGCGAACAGACAGGTCCCCTAGCAAGGACTTGCATCGGTGGTAAAGCTGGAGGAAATGAGAAGAAAGATGTTGACCAGTCTAGGCCAACGACCAGAGCCTACATATTGACTCAGGAGCAGGCTAAGCAGATCCTAGATGTTGTGACAGGAACGTTTCTAGTAAATGGTATTTCCGCTTCTGTGTTGTTTGATTCACGTGCAAATAGGAGTTTGGTAGCTACGACATTTAGTAAGTTAGCCAAAATGAAATACTGTTGTATGCCTGAAACCTTTAAAGTAGAAACAGTTAGTGAGACCTTGGTTAGGATAATGAGAATGGTTAATGATTGTAAGATAGAGTTAGAGGGACGTGAGTTCCCTACTACCATGTATGTTGTGACCTTAGGAGGGTTCGACGTGGTTCTGGGAATGGACTGGCTATGGGAGTTTGAGGCTCAGATTGTGTGTAAGAGTAGGATAATAAGGTTAAAATCCTTGGATGGTGGTACAGTGACGGTATATGGTGATAAAGAAAGTTTAGGGCTTAATGTCATTTCGATGATAAAAGTTGAAGGATTGTTAAGGCGAGGCCGCGGTGCCTACCTGGCGTATGTTGTCAAAGCTACGGCTGAGACGAAAGAAGTGAAAGATGTTCATGTTGTGCGCGACTACCCAAAAGTGTTCATTGTGGATCTTCCAGGGTTGCCACCGGAGCGGGAGATAGAATTTCAGATAGACTTAATACCAGAAGCACAGCCCGTAGCGAAAGCACCTTACCGCATGGCGCCGTCCGAGATGAAAGAACTGATGTCCTAACTGTAAGAACTACTCGATAAAGGTTTTATAAGACCGAGTGTTTCCCTCCTGAGTGCACCACAGTTGTTTTTTTAGAAGAATGATGGAAGTATGAGAATGTTTATAGACTATCGTGAGTTGAACAAGCTTACAGAGAAGAATAGATATCAGTTGTCATGGATTGATGATTTGTTTGATCAACTAGAAGGTTCGAGTTGGTTCTCACGAATAGACCTTTGATCAGGCTATCATCAGCTAAAGGTGAAAGAGGCAGACATCCCTAAGATAGGTTTTGAACGCGGTATGGACACTACGAGTTCCTCGTGATGTCGTTTGGTCTAACGAATGCTCTCGCAGCATTCATGGCTATGATGAATAAGGTATGTCGACTGATGTTAGATAAATGCCCATCAATCTTGCTTGTACAATGGAAAGTGCCACCGGTTTATCTCTCCAACGAATCAAATTGGCCAAAGTTGCGCGTATGTGAGCCCATGCTAAAGTTTCAATCAATTCGTGCCAATATCCACGCCAGGAAATTAAAAACATAAATCCAGTAGCCCAAACAAAATGTCCAAATAAAAACATCCATGCCCAGACTGATAAACTATTCATACCAAAATGATTATATCCATTAATAAGTTGTGAAGAGTTTAACCATAAATAATCTCTTAACCAGCCCATCAAATAAGTGGAAGATTCATTAAACTGTGAAACATTACCCTGTCATAATGTAATATGCTTCCAATGCCAATAAAAAGTAACCCATCCAATCAGTTATCATGTTCATCGACGTTAAATTGATATATTCGACGAGCGAATCTGATCACGTTGAGCATCTAATGGAAGTATTGGAGATTTTGAAGAAAGAGAATCTGTATGCTAAGTTTTTGAAGTGTGCGTTCTGGTTAGGTGAGGTAGAGTTTCTAGGTCACTTAATCAAAAATGAGGAAATTATGGTTGATCCAGCTACTATTGAGGTGATAATGAATTGGAAGACTCCGCAAAACCCAACTGATATACGCAGCTTCTTAGGGTTGGGTGGCTACTATAGGAGATTCATTGAAGGCTTCTCCAAGATAGCCACACCGTTGACCGGATTGACCCAAAAGTCTGTAGTATTTATTTGGTGTAAGTTTCAGGAAGAATCTTTTGAAGAGTTGAAAAGGAGACTCACACAAGCTCCAATCCTTGTTCTACGCGATGATGACGAGGATTTGGTTGTTTGTATTGATGCCTCGCATCGTGGGTTAGGTTGCGTGTTAATGAAACAAGGAAAGGTGATAGCTTATACGTCCAAACAGTTGAAGGTTCATGAAAGTACCTACCTGATGCATGACTTAGAGCTAGCAGCAGTGTTGCATGCTCTCAAGATTTGGAGACACTACTTATATGGTACTAAGTGTAATATCTACACCGATCATAAGAATTTGAAGTATTTCTTCGAGCAGAAAGAGCTGAATATGATACAAAGGATATGGTTAGAGCTAATTAAGGACTACGACTGCAATATCAAATACTATCATGGTAAGGCTAATGTGGTCGCCAGCGCGCTAAGCCCTAAGAATGAGGAGGTCATTGTAAGAGTGAAGTCTTATAAGTTGATCATTAACTCAGATCTATTTGAAGAGATCATCTAGGTGCAGTCAGAGGTGCTTATAGATGAAGGGCTAATGAAAAAGGAAAGAATTTTCGGACAGCAAGATGAGCTGATGGATAACACTTATGATGTTAAGACTAGGTTTGATCGTGTGTGGATTCCACGCCATGGAAATCTTAGAGTTCGAATCTTAGATGAAGCTCACAAGTCGAGATACTCGATTCATCCGGGATCCACCAAGATGTATCAGGATCTAAAGATAGACTACTGGTGGCCGGGTTTGAAGAATGATGTACTAGATTACGTTAGTTAGTGCTTAACTTGCTTGCAAGTCAAAGCAGAGCACCAGAAGCTTTATGGGAAGATGTAGCCATTAGAGATACCGGAATGGAAATGGGAACACATCACTATGTATTTCATAACTAAGCGACCCCGTACAGCTAAACATCATGATACCATTTGGGTGATTGTGGAACATTTGACGAAAAGTGCTCACTTTCTGCCTATACGACAGGCCGTCTCGTCATAAACGTTATCAAATGTGTTCATAAGAAGGTTGTGGCTAAGCATGGAGTACCACTGTCGATCGTGTTTGATAGAGATACTCGTTTTACTTCCAGATTCTGGAAGAAGTTCCAAGAAGCTATGGGAACAAGACTAAACATCAGTACGATGTATCATCCTCAAACAGATGGGCAGTCTGAAATGACTATCCAAACCCTTGAGGATATTCTACATGATTGTGTTTTAGATTTTGGAGGAAGTTGGGATGATCATCTGCATCTGGCAGAGTTCTCCTATAACAACAACTAACATTCAAGTATTCGTATGCCGCCGTTTGAGATGTTGTATGGTAGACGTTGTAGAACTCCTGAATGTTGGGGAGAGTTTGGTTAGAAAGATATTGGAAGTCTAGAAGTTGTGCAAGAAACCTCTTCAAGGTTTGATCAGATCAAGGCAAGAATGAAAGCTGGTCAAGACCGTCCGAAGTCGTATGCTGATAAGCGGCGACGACCAATCGAATTTAACATTTGTGACAATGTGATGCTCAAAGTCTCACCTTGGAAAGGAATTATTCATTTTAGAAAGAGAGTGAAGTTAAGTCCAAGGTACATTGGATCGTTCTAGATCATAGATCGTGTTGGTTAAGTGGCTTACAAGATGGAGTTTCCTGAAAAGTTAGAATGGATTCACTCTACTTTTCATGTTTCTTACATATGGAAATGCTTACCAGATGACACATCTCACGTGCCATTAGTAGACATCGAATTTGATGAACAGTTAAACTACATTGAGCAGTAAGGAAAAGCAGCTATGTCATAAAGTTATTTCTTTAGTGAAAGTAATATGGAGACATCGTAGAGGATCGGACGCTACCTGGGAAGTTGAAGAGGAGATGAGCAAGTTTTACCCAGACTTGTTTAAGTAAAAATTAAGTTTTGGGGACGAGACCTCTTTTAAGGAGGGTAGACTTGTAACATCCCAAGATTTCCTTGAGTAATATTAAAATATTAATATTGTCGAAGAATTAATTTGAGTTAGTAGAATAATAACAATAATATAATAATAAAGTTGAAAGGATGGTGGGCTAATATAGATGTAATTAATTATGGACTTAAGATGAAGATGGGCCTATGGTCCATGGGCTTAGGGAGTATAAATATCCCTTAAACCTTAAATCATTTCCATCTCCATCATTCTACACCTTAGCCTACACCATCAAAAACACACACTTAAGCCAAACACTCTCTACACTATTATATTCAACGATCCAAGACCAACCGAAGGTAAGAAATCGTTTATCTCAGCTGATCCAATAATTTAGAACCCGACACCGCAACCCCGAGGTGCCGAATGAGCTGTTTGAATCTAGATCTAGCTTTATTCAGGTGTTTAATCAACCAAAAACGAGCTTAAGGGTCACCTTAGCTCAGATCTAGCACCCCGAATCTATTTGGGTCATAAACGATCAAACTCCGGTCATCCATGGTGGTTAAAGGTGTCGGAATCGAAGAAAAACCTTAAAACGCGAAATAAGAAAGTTGGTCTGAACATATAGGCGTATAAGTAGGTATGGGCGTATAAGTATGTATGTAGCCATATATGTATATAACGCATATATATGTATGTAGTCGTATATGTATATAGTGCATATGTATGTATGTAGTTGTATATGTATATAGCGCATATGTATGTATGTAGCCATATATATATATATAGCGCATATGTATGTACGTAGCCGTCTATGTGTATAACGTATATGTATATATGGTCACGTATGTATATAGCGTATATGTATGTATGCATGGCGTATATGTATGAAGGCATGCCGTATATGCATGAATGCATGCCGTATATGTGGATAACGTATATGTCACTACAACAAAAAGGGCTTTTTAGTACGCACAAAAGCGTCCTAAAATGTTATTTTATAGGACCTTTCATTTAATAGGACCAACGAGAAAAGCGTTTAATGTAAAGGGGTCGTAATAAGTCTCAGAACTCAAATAGTGTCCTGATATCCCAAATAAAATTATGAAACCAAATTTATGGTTGCATAATATATCCATTAACAACCCAAAAAGCGTCCCAATAAAAACATATTAGGACACTTTATAAATATTCTGACACGTGCTTACCTAATTGTAAACTTTTGATACACATAAAAGCGTCCTTATAAATTAATTTATAAGACCCTTATGATGGAACATTAAACTACCAAGAAAAGGGTCTTAATATCCCAAACAAGATTATAAAACTAACTTTTATGGTCGCATAATATGCCTATGAACTTAAATAGCGTCTTAAAAAACATATTATGACACTTTTACATTGTTCTAACGCTTAATAGAAGAAAAATTCAAAGTCCTAACAAATCATATTACACAACCCTTTTTTAAACGTCCACAAACACAATTTTACGATACGGTTATAGACATCTAATTAATGATTTTTATTAAACAATAAAAAGACCATCAACATATATAATCCTAATAGTTATTGTGTATAACATCAACTATTGAAAGAAATAAAACTTCATTATATTAAATAAGCTTATTCATAGTAAAAACACTAAACATAAATAAGTTATAACATTATCCAATATAAACTCTTGTGACATTCAACAAAGAAATTTAAAGCAATAAAAGAAACAACCACCATATAATCCTGAGTCATCATCCGTCCTCAATCCTCACGGACTACCTACAAATAAACCATCCATGTATAAGCATTAAGTTCCATGTTATTCAAATTATTCGTATCACAAGTTTAACAAATACATACTGAGATGAATGGACAAGGCCATGCGATGGATGCACTAATACAATCTTGAATGGTGGAAAATAACCCATATGGTCTCACCAAATTTTCATCTCTTGATTGCTTCCGCAAATTTGACCCTTTGTACAAATTTGACCCGTATAAAACTTTTTGAACACTAAATGCTTATGTTCAAGAATATGCACCAACCACCAGTTTACCCTATTAAGTATTTAAAATGAAAAGGTAATAAATAAATAAACCAGGAAGAAAGTTTTAAAACTTTAAAATGGAATTATATCTGGAGAAGAAAATTACATCCAAACCACACATCACCATCAAAAGAAAATACGCAAACATCATACTTGTTAGATACACTTTAACAATATAAATGATGGCAGATTTTTTTATTTAAGAAGACATATCACAATGTGTTAATGAACATTAGCTTTTTTTAGGACAGGGCAAGGTGACATACTTGGAATAAAGATTGACACATCCAGCTATTCATATAAAATATAAAAACAAAAGCCAGCCAGGAATCGAGCATGGATTCATGTAAATTAAAAAGTAATCATCATAAATCACAAATATTCAGATCCATTCTGTAGCAATAGATAAATGAAAACTATCGAGTATAAGCATAAACTATCGAGTCAGAATCTACAAAATAACCATTCCTAAAATTCAATATAACTCAACAACTAAAACTAACAAGATCATATATCCAAATTATTAATCAACTTCTGAATTCTGAATGTGTACCCTTTTGACCCAGTCCATGATTATTAAGCATGTAGCTGAAATCTGTATTTTATTAACAAAATATTCATAAAACCACATCAACCAATTTCAGAAAAATTCCCAAAAATTACATAAAATCAATTATAATGTTAGACAACTTCTATCTAAAAATCATGAAAAATTAAAATGATTAAGGCCCCGAAACGCACCCATAAGTGAGCTGACCTGGTTGCAGAAATTCCTTATTTCGTTAATTAACAATTCCGAAAACCACATCATAGGTTTTCAGAATAATCTATAAAAGTTACACAATATCAATTATGATGTTAGCTAGCCTCTGCCAAACAAACATGTCAAAATAAAATGTTTAAGGCCCCGAAAATACGTCCGTAAACAGGCTGACCTGGTTGGGACAGCAGGATTAATTCACTTTTAAAGGATTGTTTGACCACTTAGTTAATCTCATTTGATGTGAATACTTTTGTAGGATATATACAGTTGTTTAACGAATGTTGAAACTAAATTTCATAATAAAAGGATACTGTCTAATACCCGAAATAAACCCCGGCCCGTAACCATTCACCGTGGACATCAACAATACCTTTAATGAAATTAATTACAAACTTTACCAAATTTGTCACAACCACACTTGTTTCATTGTAATTACATATCATATAATTAGTTAATAGAAAACACTAAGGGTTGTACTACTCACCTTCACCCGTATGATAGAAGATACTTAGAATCTCTTCCCGTTCCGTTAATTCCCAAGCTTCGTATCAAGTAATTAGTTTGCAAGTCAACACACCGTGCTACAATGTATTATGTAAGATTATTAAAATTCAGACCTCTAATAAAACAACACATCCCACGTGGTCTTTACCATACATTCATACATATATATCTCTACACAAGTTAATGCCACATTTTCCATTTATATCTGATAGTTTCTTCATTGTGGCATTTTAGCAAACACTTGATGTGCATCAAACTTTAATGTAAACATGTTCCAAGCTTTTGTTATCAATTCCACTATTTATTCAATTAAAAACACAAGTAAACCAACACAACAAGATTGATAATCTCTAAAATCAAATAGGCGTATAATGAGATGAATTAACTACCTCGAAAATCAAATTTAACTACCCTCTTCGATTATTAACCTAAACTCACATGAACAACCAAAAACACCAACATGCATCATCACTACCATCATTATCATCGCAAATTTCCATACAAACTACAACATACAATTGGGATTTCTACACTAAATTCGGGATTTCACAATCGGGATTTCTACACTAAATTCGGGATTTCTACACTAAATTCGAGCATGAAGACACTCAAATCGCGTGTTGAAACCAAGAATCATATAAAGCCCTAAATCTTGTGTCTAACAACATTAAGTAATGATTTCGATTACCAAACCTTGAAGTAATCGAGAGGGGTGATAGAACCAGACTTAGATTGCAACAACTCACGATTTTGAGATATGAATTTTGATCCCCTTCACCGCCTCCTTGGCTCATTTACATGTAGGTCCTGCTTTGCTTTCTGCTTTCTTCTTTTCTTTGTTTCTTTTCAATTGTCTGATTAATAGATTTCCACTTTTCGTTTTGTACACAATTAGCCCTCCAAGTTTACTAGTAGCCGGTTTAGGTATAAAATTCAATACGTTTTAAAATCATTACGGCTTTAGTCCCTTAGCTTTTAAGTTTCAATAGATTAGTTTAAAACTTATATACAAAGTTACACACGTTTTTCTCAACATTAGAAATCTCTTATAAAAACAATTAAAATATTATTAATAAAAAATTTCACCATATATAAACTCATTTAGGGCAAATGCTTAGATAATAACGAACATTTAGAGTTAAAACAACCCGTATGTACTATGTATAGTCAAAAGAATCAACTTGCAATTTAAATGGGTCAAGGCAGCCCGTATCCATTTAATAATTTGTAATAAATCAAAACATACTAATAAGACTTATAACTTCTTAAGCTAGATGTAAGATAAACTTACCTTTGCCCGTAGGTTGATAGCAACTTGGTGGTTCTTCCTCTGCCACGTTGACTTCCTGAAGCCAACTCAAAATACATCTATAATCAAGCTCATGATAAAAGTTCTAGTTATGAATACATGGTTTACTTCAACATATAGCATGTTCATGCCATCTTTATTATGATTACATAACTCATTTAATCTATTTATCAACAACAATTACAAGTAACTCTAAGCTATTTTACATAATCTCTAATATGTGAACACAACACATTAAAATCATAAAAATTATCTTCTGGACTGAACGTATTTAAACATCCATCTTTAACTAGTTTTTAGAAAGCTGAATCATGCGCAGAACTTTCTGCGCAGCTGTATTCATTGGCCGATTTGACCTACTAAACTACCATATTTTATATTGTTCTAAAATTCTGGAGAAACTAGATACATAGAGCTTTCCAACCATATAAAGTACACCTTTATATGAGCTATGGTTGATTTTATACAAATTTCTGATAACAGAACAACAGCTTATTTTCGGTCATTCAGCATGCTGAATGATTTAGTGCAGCCATGAAATTCGGTTGTTTTGACCCGTTTACAATCCGAATATTCTTCCAGTGTTAAAAATGAAGCGAAGTATAACCAAAGGCCTTTACGATCATATATAATACACCCTAAGCAAGGGTTTTATTGATTTTATACAATTTTTTGAAAACAGGTCTGCAACTATGTTTTCATCTTTCTATCAGCTTAATAACTTTTAAGTTCTCAAATTCAAGACTTCGCGTCACGTTCAATGACCACCATTGTGACTTGACCAACTTCTTCTCATCCTATCAAGCACATTAGAACCAAACTACAGACAACTAAAATACTTGTAGCCAATTAACTAAACTAAAAACATATGGAGTTTTCATGAAAATTAATTCTTGCAAATCCCTATTTGATTGAGGCATTTTGACAAACACCTTAAGTGCATTAATAAAGTTGAACATTCAAGTTTACTTTTATGTCTTGCTAATTCGTCACCATATCCCAAGCACGATATATTTGTTTTAATTCATCAACATTTGCATGTTAAAGATGAACTATAAGCAATTTAATCAATCACGAACCATATATATTTACCATTTACCTAGATCAAAATAAAGGATTCTAATCATACATAACATTGCATGCATTGTTTTATAACAACACCAAAACCCAATTTCATGGGTGAGGGTCAACCCACACACACTTGGTAAATTTTAAGAAATGGAGATAATTAAGGAAGTGTATACACTTACAAAACGAGTATGAGGATGCTCTTAATCAGTTTATAAACTTGGATGATGAAGATTTGCATCTCCCTTTGGTTTAGAGCTTGAATCACAATCCTTGGTTCCTCCTTTTCACTCTTGTCGAACACACACACCCCTATAAGACCATCTGGTTCTTTCTCCTGTTTGACTAAAATTAGTCCAAACATATAACCATCTTTACCCAAAGCCCCTTTAACTTTGGTTATTTACACCTCACTCCTTTCATATTGTTTATAACCAAGTTTTCATTTTTATAAAATAAAATAAATATCAATTATTTAATACTTATCAAAAAGGGTTAGATATGTCATTAGGATACTTATGAATAGAACGGGGCATTATAATAACTCCCGAAATAATTTTAATATGGATATCCATAATTTAGGATGTAACATAAACGCCATGTAAAGGTTTAAATTATAAGACCAAAAGTGTCATATTAAGTTATGTTATATTAAAACTCTAGCGAATAAGTTTCTTATTACGGTGTATTATAATAACACCATAATGATTAAGCGTCTTATAAAGGTTAAAGTTATAAGACTAAAGTGTCAAGTGTCCTGTTAAGTTATGTTATAATAAAACTCTAGCGAATAAACGTCCTATAAAACAGATGTTTTATGACTCAAATATCAAATGTCCAATTATGGTGGATTATAATAACACGACAATGATTAAGCGTTCTATAAAAGTTAAAGATATAAGACCATAGTGTAAAATGTCCTATCAAGTTATGTTCTTATATGACTTCGACTAGAAAGGGTCCTATAACATCGAACATTTATGACTTAACTACAAACTATCCTATTAACTTATGTTATAATAAGACCTCTAGTGATCAAGTGTCCTATTACATTACCACATAATGGGATACCAAAAACTCCATTTCTTATAGATTACTTTATTAGAATTTACATTTTTAAGTGTCTTATTACGTTATATGATAATACAACCCCAAAGAATCATTCATCCTATAAATAACTTTTTAGGACAACGGTTCTGTAGCGTATATTTTAAAAGGATCCCAAATGTTCATTTGCCATATTAAATAGATTTTAGGACACTATTTTACAAGCGTCCCACACAAAAGGTCCTAAAAAGCCCTTTTTGTTGTAGTGTCTATGCATGTATGCCGTATATGCCGTGTATATATATATATGTGTATATATATCGTGTATGTGTGTGTGTATATATATGTATGTATTCCGTGTATGTGTATGCATATAACATATATGAATGTTAGTATAACATGTATGTGCGTATGCCGTATGTATATATATATATATATATAACGTATACACATGTATAATGTATGTCTATGTATGACATATATGTATGTATGATGTATACGTATGTGAGCAAAGAATATGGACTTGTACGGTATATACGCTAAGAATAAGGAACTAATTAATAATGGAAGGTAATGTTTAAAATAAGAAAGACTTAGGGTAAAGTACGCAAACGAGCACTAAAATAGTAGTCATCTTATGTGCCTTATTACGGACAGTCGTGCACAACAAAGGAAGGGGATTTCAATTAGCTCCGAATGTAACAGAATCCAGGTGAGTTTCTAGCCTCATTTTCTTGTTATGTTTTCGATGTTGTGTGCATACTCGATGTGATTAGTTAATGCACTTACATTTAGTGTTAAGTGTATGATATGCGATTGTTATGAATGATGTATGAATGATATATGAACGACATAGAAAGGTTTAATAGTATGCATAAAGTTATATATATATATATACATATATATATATATATAAGGAAAGGTATTTATGATTGTGCGATGAAGTGTTTGTATGGTTAAGAAGGGAACATACCCTAATAATATATGTGAATGTAAGGAACATGCCCTAATAATATTTGTGAATATAGGGAACAGACCCTAATAATATATGCGAATGTAGGGAACAGACCCTAATAATATATGAGAAGGTTATAGGGCGAAATGCTCTTTAAAAAATATAAATAATTATGTAAGAATGAAAGCATGAAAAAAGGAATGAAAGTATATATGTAAGTAACTATGAAAGAAAGGTAACAGGCTAAGTATGTTATATGTATCTTCGAATACGTATATATGTAAGTATGTGAATGTATTATATGTTGTCTGATTAAGTAGAGATCACTCAGCGTAGCTGAATCTTAGTATGCACGCAGGTGAGTAGGATGAGACAGCTGGCTTGAGGAGGGACACCAGGCAGAAAAATTAAGAAGCTGACATCTAAAGACTTAATTAATAATGCTTGAACTTAAAGACATGTTTTATATTGTTTAAATTTTAAGACTAATATACGTTTGAAGTTTTATATTCTACTAAAAGTTTTAATTAACTCTGATATTTAGAACTGTGTTTATGAGTAAATCCAAAGTCCAAGTATGGTACCGGGAACGTGGCTTTAAAGGTAAGAAAATAATAGAATATACATAAGGTCATATGAATCTTGAACTAATTTTAGCATACCTTTTTCAACCATAAAATATGCATGTCCACTACCATGATTCATCTTAAAGGTCAATGCAAATTCAAATCAAACTAACATAGCAAACCTAATAGGAATTCTCTACAATTTGATAAATATTTGGTTGTGAGTAATAGATATAAACATGGTGATTGCAAAATCAAAAGGAAAAAAACATAATATAATATAAAAAAAAAGTGAACTGGATTAATTCGTATATAGGTAGTTAATTATAGTAAACAACTACCAACATAATGACATCAAAAAGAAAAAAATTTGTCCTTTCAAAAGGTTGCTTGATTATACCAACCTATATAGTTTAAGATGGACAGATCAGTGAAAACAATGTAAGATAACTAAAACCTTATATAGTTGAAATCAAAATGACTTATCTTTTAAATGACTTTATTACAAATTAGAAACCGTAATTAAATTACTGCATTTGGTCATTTATGGAAATGTCGTAACTCATATATATTTTAAAAAATTTTATATTAATGAAATGTCAAAAAATAATTAAAATTAGTTAAAACATGACAATTATTTGATTTTGGTTAATAATTATAAGAAAAAAAAGATATAAATCATTTATATTGTGAATTATGAAAAACTCAATAATTAAATACAATTTGGTTTTATACTTGAAGAAAACAAATACTTATATATGTGAAGTCAAAAATCTAACACAATTATCACTTAATTAGAGTATTTAAACATTTTTTGTTTGAAACTTGAGGTCTTGGGTTCAAGTCTTTTACCAAACAATATTTATTTTTCAAACTTTTACAAAGCTCTACTGCCATGAAAAACGGGTCTTGGGTTATAATAGGAAAACATGTCATGATATAATAGGAAAAAAATGACATGACATTTACTTGGCATCCTATGTCAAGGGCTAGTTGAACGTCATATGGGCAATAGGTCTTCTTTTAATAGTATAGTTAGATAGATAGTTGAAACATAAATGATGGTGAAAGTAATTAAGTGTTTGGGATTATGAAGCTAAGTTTTAGGTTGCTTAACTTTGACTAATTTAAATTAAAGAGGTTCTATGTTTAAGCTTGGTTTGTTTCGAACTCATGTATTTATGGCTTTAACTCGATACATAAGTAGTTTTTTCAAACTTAAAGTGTCTCGTCTCTGCCCCAACTAGATAATTATTTTATAATAAGTTTATATGTTTATAATTATTTAATATACTATGATTTCATATATAACCTATAGCATATTGTTATTTAATTGTATGTGACAATAATTATCTTAAACATAGATAAACGAAAGCTTTAAAAGTTCTCTAGTTGCTTCCTACATCCTCTCAAGTCACGAGATTGTTTTATTTGTAAATGGAGGCTTCTCATGAATTTGACCCTAATTCACTGGTATGGGTCTTACCAAACCCAGATATCCCTTAAACGGGTTACAACATCTCACTAAAATAAAAAGTTAATGTCACCAAATATTTGATATGAAACTCCTATAAAAGAGGGATATGCTAAAACTTAATATCCGATTTTTTAAAAAAATAGATTACACTTACAATTAAGAAACAATTTTATATCAAGAAAAATAATCGGTTCATGTGTCTCATCAAACCGGGTTATAACATCTTAGTTATTTGTGAAACCCTTTCATCATTAAATCATAAGTATATTATTAACTTCTTTACAATAAATATAATTAAAATCCAAAACTTATATACATGTTAGAAACAAATAATATAAAACAACCCCCGTAATACGGGGATAAAAGCTAGTTGTAATATTATGTTGAATAATCTATCTATCTATCCAAAAAAATTCTACGTCTCACTCTCTGGTTGCTCCTCATCCCCTCTCAAGCCACAAGTTTGCTTGATTTGTGGTTTTACAGATTTCTCATGCATTTGACCTGAAGTCATGGGTATGGGTCTCACCAAACCTGAATAGCCCTTAAATGAGTTACAACATCTCATTTACTTGTGAAATCCTTTCAAATATGTCAAACCCTCAAATTTTGACTAACGAAGTTTTACCGCAAAGCGCGTGACATACTGACATACCAGGATCTAACTCATTCGTTATACCAAACAACCATTTAAAAATATTTTGTACACCATTTTAGTCTCATTCAAACATGTGAAAGCAAACACAAATCAGTAGTTTAAAGTTTAGCGGATGCATAAAAGTAACCTGTAATAATAATAAACCATGTGCTCAAACATGCACAACCCACCAAATGTCAAACAAAGTAAAATAAAAGTTCATGTGATAAGCGTGACTTCAAACATATGCAATGAAACCCACTCCTTAGCATATCTAGAAACTTGCGCAAGTATAAATACTTAAGGGTCAACACGAGGTTGATGAGCTCATAAGTTAAAGCAAAAAACTAATAAATGTAGTATTTGTAGATTTAGCACATTTCAAAATATACCACGGTAGCTAACCCATTTACAATATACTAGACGGTTAAACCGAAGCTTAGTGTATGAAGGCCTTCTTACCAGGTCTATCACATACACTGGTGCATGTATCATAGGTTAATAAAACACCCGCTCTACGATATCCTAGTTGTGCTAACGCAACTAGCTCGGGTGGGGTTTGTCATAGTAGTACTACTTAATATTACCCCCCCCCCCCCCTTCTCTCTCTCTCTCATCCTAATGGTTAAAGTATGTAAGTACTTTATGTGATATAGACGGAATCTAGTAAAAACTTGTTATATATAATAAATTACATAAATCCAAAACGAGTTATTGAGTTTTCTCCAGAAAACTAGAATATGTATAAGTCTGTGTTTTCTCCCCGAAAACAAGTATAGGCAAATGTTTTGTGATTTCTCCCCAAAACAAGTATAGGAGAATGCTTTGTGTTTTCTTGACAGTAAACAAATAGGAAAAACATGAACTCACCTAGTTACTCTTGTAATAGTCTTTTCTCAAAATCAAAAGAATGCACTTGATTCGTTAATTGTTACATGGTACAAGGGTTTAAGTTATGAGAGTGTGTTCATCAACACATGACTCAAAGACTTACGTATGAACCTCACGAATCGTGGGTGATAATAAGTAATGTAAATTTTACCAAAAGGTCCTAACATGTATCCACACATCATATAATGGCCAATCAACCAAACACTCATCATACAACTTAACTTATGATCATTTGATTCTCGAGACAGATTCTAGCATGTATAATTTAATTTATTTAAATAAACATCCCTTAGAAATAAATTCCACAAAACTTACAACATAAGTATTATTGGATTGGGTTTCACAAGATCTTTTTATTATATTTTTCCTTTGTGTAAAACATGGATAATAAACCAATCATCACCAACAGATATAAATAATTCATCAGATTGAGCAACAAAAAGTATAAACTTGGTTAAACCACTAAACTAAACCAATTCAAGCAAGTTAAATTAGGTTAGGTTTCTGAGACACGTTTTGAACTTTTAGAAGTGGAAGTAACCCTTTTGGATTTGCCATCATCAAGTTATGATGTCGGGAAAATAGGTTAGAAATCAACTTTGAAAATCAGATTTGACCTACGATTTTACAAAATCATAAAAACTTTCAAGATCTCATCCAAAAATTACAAACTTCAACTTTTTGGAAACTAAACTCAAATTAGAATGTCATGAAATCAAGAATCAATCAAAACCAAGAAATCTTCATCAAGTTACAAGAAAACCATAAGCGAGTTCAGGTATGTCAATAATCCGATTTCAATCAAATCATAACATAAATCATGATGTTCTAAATGATCAACCATCGTTCATACATGTCTTAATACATCTACATCACAGACACTTTCACTCCTTCTATGTTTTAACTTCAAGAGAACACGAAACACATTAAGAAACCAATGGTTAAGTGACGATTGCTTACAAACAATGATTATTTTACATAAAAACGAACTCTAACACCTCCAATACACTCCAATACCTCCAAAATGTCCAGAGAATTCTAGGTTTTCGTCCAAAAATGGCCGATTATGGTTATGAGGCGTTCTAGAGTTTCAAACGCTTTAAATACAAAATCCCAATCAAAACGTCCTTTACGTATCGTGACGGCTAGGGCTAGGCCCATCGCATAGCGCGGCGTGATTAAATTGTTTATGTTTTTTAATAAGGTTATATTGTAATATATTATACAATATGGCAAAGTATATAACACCTAATCATGTATCGCGCAACAATTAAATCATACAAGTTATTATTGTAACTGGTTCGACATTAATTACCAACGCCAACTGACGGACTCATGTGTGTGACTCACTACTGACTCGTGTAAGTGTTATGTATGACGTGTAAGATAAAGGGGTTTGGGTTTAGGTGTTAACATGAAAATGTGGGGTATCACATAATCAAACAAAAATTTTCGCAGGTCATGGGTTTCACCAAACCCAGATAGACCTTAAACTGGTTATAACATCTCATTTATTTATCATACATTAATTTTCATGGGTTATGGGTCTCATCAAACCCGGATAACCCTTAAACGGGTTATAACATCTCATTTATCTATGAAACTCTTACATTATCAAGCCGTAATTTAATTTCTCTCCTCTACATATTCTCCATCGACGGTCTATCCACTCCATCACTGGTTAACTTTTGATTACCACTCACCATTGTCAACCTCCCCTCTCAAACATCAACCACCATCATCACCTACATAAACCGCCCTTTTTAATATGGCAAATACTTGTGTTCATCTTTGTTCGTTTAAAAAAAATCAACATGTTCATATTCATTTATCTTCGTTCGTTAAAAAATGTAAATAAATTTAATTAACGTGACAAACTAATATATAAGTATTAATCAAAACAAAACTAATATATACGTATCAATAAAAATACAAAACTATGTTAAAAAATAAAACAAATCATTACAAAATATAGAATAATAAAACGATTCAAAACAAATCATTACAAAATGTCAATAAAATCGATGAATTATTATTTTCTGTCATCATTTATGGTTCATTTCGTTAGGCGCCACTTGGATTTAGTTTTGTTTGTTTAATAAAATATTAGAACTATCAAGCATGTGCAAAATCCACCCCTTATTTATGTTTGGTCCAAATTCGATTAACTAGCATAACTCCATTGACTAAATTGAAAAGCTTTAAAATTGTTTTTTATATAATTTTCCTTTCTTTTTTACCTCCTTTTCGATCACTAAACACCCCCGCCCCTATGATTTGGATTCAGTTAATCTAGACGGGATTCACGTGTTTTACCTTGTCTAAGCGTTAATTGATCAAACATGCTCTTAATCATCATCTTAATTGCGTTAATTGACACTAATTAACGTTGTCACAAACCGCGGACTTGCTTGATCCTAAGTCACTATAAACACTTGTTCATAATCCAATTACTTTGTTCCACACACTCCTCATAACATTCCAAAGCTAAGTCCTAACCCAACTCAACTCAGAAATCCGTTTAGAATAAGTTTAATGTTGATTTCTTGGCCGAAACCCTAGGTGGTTGTTCTTTTTCAATTCGAACTTTATTTCGGACAAATTGTTGGGATTTCTCACGAGACCAACTTTTTCACCTTAACCGTTATCGTCTTCTCGTTACCATCTTCCTTTATTCATGTGAACTTTTCATAACCCCTTTTATGACTTTTACAAAGTTTTTGGGGTTTAGCACATCATGTTTCTTTTTGTTGATGTTTATTGATGCATGTTTCAAATTAATTCATGCATTGTCATAATTATTTTCATTCATTACATACATGTTTATGAATTACATGAACTTGCTTGCAACGTGTTTGTTGCTTTTTGTGGAAAAGAATCATACATATATGCATACGCATACTCATAGTGGGAGTGTCCAAAGGAACGTATCAATGCCGCCTAATTCTTCAAATTACGATGAAACGCATGGTGGTTTTCATTCCGATATTAATTCGGCTTCGATAAGAAGAACATGATGACCTTATTTATTCGTTATTCATTTACACTATGTCTAAATGTTCCAATTGACAAGTGAATTGTGACCGAATTTATATAGTAAATATATAAAATTAAAATATGAAAGCTCGCCAACATTTTTGTTGACAACATATTATTACTTTTAAAGTGATGCAGTTGATACGATGATGCGCAAGGTCAAAGAAAATTTGATTGCTCCTAGCTTTTATTTGAAAGAGAGAACTGTGGTTTCCGTCATGTGGTTTATTCAAATTTGTAGTTTTAGTCCAATAGTTTCAAATTTGTGATTTTCGTCCCTATAGATTTATTTCACTTGCAATTAAGCCGACCCCATTAAGTCTGGTCGTTAAATCCATCAGCTTGCCCCTCACGTGAGGGGCAGTTTTTTTCCCTTTTTTTCCTAAATACACCCCCAACCCCTCATATGAAGAGGCTTGTGAATTAGGGCTAAGGTTTATTTGGAGAGAAAAAGGACAAACTACCCCTCACGTGAGAGGCATGCTGACAGGTTTACTGATTGGACTTAACAGAGTTAGAGGGGTCTAGTTTAATTGAAAGTAAAATGAACCACAGGAACAAATTTCACAATTTAAAATTGTTGGACTAAAACCATAGATTTGAACAAACCACAATAATAAAAACCACATTTTACTCTATTTGAAATTACTAATGTTTGTTTTCCTAATGTATTTGTATTTAGTTAAAAACAATTATGTATTTGCTATTATTTGAAATAGAATAAATATATTGTCATTTTAATAGTGTTATGAGCTTATGAGAAATCAACGTACCGCCAGGACGTACAATCCTTCATCGGTCTGGGTGTTACACCCACCTAGTATACTAATTTTTCAATTACTTACAAAAATAAGAAAAAAATCACATAGTGCACTTTTTTTATTTACGGGTCTTATCATGTATTAGACAGGTACTATAATGCTCTCAAGAAATTTCTTAAGCATCCAAATCGTAGGGAGGAGCTTCATCTTGGTAGAGAGAGGTAATATATGTTACGTATTTTTCTTACTTTGTGTTGCACTATTAATGAATTTTAGGACCTATTTGTCTTACTTATTTCAGATTTAGTAAGAGTAGCGATGTCCTGCCACAATAGCATACTAAACTCTTACTTCAATGGTACCCGATGTTATTAAGATGTCAATATGGTATGTTCAAGTGCTTTCATCTAAGTTATATGTTTTAAAGAGTCTTTCGTCCTATAACCTCACATATATTATTAGGGTCTGCCACCCTCCTTTCATAGATATTATTAGGGTCTGCCACCCTCCTTTCACAGATATTATTTAGACTGCCACCCTCCTTTAACAAATATTATTAGGGTCTGCCACCCTCTTATCATACAACCATACATACTTTAGTCATATTTATTTTTATATACTTTCATGCATACTCTTAACATTTTTTATATCATTCATATATCATTCATACATCATTCATGAATATACCTCGCGATTCAATGCATTGGCAAGACTAGTACCCCGACTGGTTACACCCGAATATGCACGAATAGAGAGGTACATCTGGCGCTTAGCTACCGAAATCCGAGGAATGGTCACCTCATCCAAACCAACACCATTCAGTCAGCCAGAGAATTGGCGAAATCCTTGACTGATAATGCAGTTCGTATGGGGATACTGAAATAAACTGGGAAGAAAGTGGTCACCAGAGAACCCGAACAAAACCCAACCAGTGTGAATCAGAACCCGGAGAACTCAAGCGAAAGTGGATTGGAACCCTGGAGGACAGTTCAAGAAGAACTTTGGTGTCGGAAGGATGTTTGCTACTAATGTGAGAGGACCCGGAGGAATCTTTGGCCAGACGCCCTCATGCAACAAGTGTGGGAAAAATCACGCTAGTGATTGTGGAGATGCGACCGATTTGGACATGTAACTCGCGACTGTTACGCCAAGATCATACCATCCGGTTCGGGAACCCAAAACCCGGGATGTTTTGAATGCGGTGATATATGACATTATAAGAAAGATTGTCCTAAACTCGAAGGTCAAAAAACCAAAGGTAAGGCATTCGAGATGAACACGAAAAAGGTCTAGAAGGATTCATATGTGGTCACCGGTACGTTTCTCTTCAATAATCACTATGCTTATGTGCTTTTCAATATCAGAGCCGACTTACGCTTTGTTTCCAAACAATTCGAAACCTTGTTAGGAGTAGAAACCAGTAAGTTAGATACCAAATATTCTATCGAGTTAGCTAATGGAAAGTTAATAGAAACCAGTGAAGTCGCACGTAACTGTAATATTCTATTAGAAACCATAAGTTTAATATCGTTCTTTTACCCGTCGAATTAGGCAGTTTTGATATAGTCGTGGGAATGGATTGGTTGTCCAAGAATGGAGCTGAGATATTATGCTTAGAAAAGCTAGTTCGTCTACCAATCCAAAATGGTGAATCCGTGACTATACAAGGCGATCAATGTAATTCTGAATTAAAACTCTCAGTATCACGAAAACCCGTAAAATGCTACATAAAGGATACCCGGAATTCCTCGTTAATGTAGTTGATACAAAGCCAAAGAGCTTAAAATAGACAATATTCCCGTAGTCTGAGACTTTTCGGAAGTTTTCCCTAAGGATTTTCCTGGATTACCTCCTCAGCGACATGTTGAATTTAGAATCAATATCGTTCAAGATGTCGCTCCGATAGCTCGATCTCTGCACAGATTAGCACCATCGGAAATGCAAGAGCTATCCAATCAGCTTCAGGAATTATTGGATAAAGGATTCATAAGACCGAGTTTCTCACCTTGGGAAGCTCCAGTCTTATTCATTAAAAAGAAAGCCGGCTCTTTTTGGATGTATATCGATTATCGAGAACTAAACAAACTCACCATTAAGTATCGGTACCCACTACCGAGGATTGATGATTTGTTTAAACAGTTACAAGGATCCATCTATTACTGAAAGATTGATCTGCGATCCGGGTACCACCAACTACGAGTTGCAGAAGAGGATGTTCACACAACTGCTTTCAGAACTCGATATGGCCATTTTGAATTTCTGGTCATGCCATTTGATCTAACGAATGCACCTGCTGTATTCATGGACCTTATGAACAAAGTTTGTAAGCCATACTTGGATAAAATCGTGATAGTATTCATCTGTGATATACTTATTTATTCAAGAACCAAGGAAGAGCATGAGCAACACTTGAAACTAATCCTAGAGTTTCTAAAGAAAGAAAAGTTATATGCCAGGTTCTCTAAATGTGACTTCAGGCTTCGAGAAGTCCACTTTCTTGGGCATGTAATTAATGAAAACGGTATCCATGTTGATCCCACAAAAATTGAAGCAATTAAGAATTGGGAGACACCAAGGGCACCCACTGAAGTGCGACAATTTTTGGGATTGGATGGTTATTACCGTAGATTTATCAAAAACTTTTCTTCCATATCTCAACCTTTAACCCAGTTAACCCAGAAAGACAAGAAATATGATTGGACCGAGATGAAGGAAGAAGCTTTCCAACTATTTAAGCAGAAGTTGTGTAGTGCACCAATCCTGTCACTTCCAGAAGGAACAAACGGATTTATAGTTTATTGTGATGCTTCATGACTAGGACTCGGATGCGTGCTTATGCAACGAGATAAAGTGATAGCATATGCATCACGACAACTCAAGGTACATGAAAAGAATTACACAACCCATGATCTAGAATTTGGAGCTATGGTAGATGCTCTCAAAATCTGGAGACATTACCTCTATGGCACCAAGTTCACGATCTTCACGGATCACAAAAGTCTCCAGTACATATTCGATCAATAAGATCTTAATATGAGACAAAGAAGGTGGGTAGAGCTACTCAACGACTACGAATGCGACGTTCGCTACCACCCCGGTAAAGAAAATGTTGTAGTTGATGGCTTGAGTAGAAAAGAAATAGAAAAACCGTTTCGTGTCTGTGCATTAGGATTGATAATTTAGACAAGTCTTACCACTCGAATCCGTGATGCGCAAAGAGAAGCTTTGAAACCTCGGAACATAAAAAACAAGAAATTACGAGGTCTTGAGTGTGAATTCATGGAAAAATATGATGGTACACTATACTTGATCGACTGAGTTTGGGTACCACGATATAGGAATTTGTGAAACCTAGTATTGGATGAAGGACATAAATCCAAATACTCGATTCACTCAGGATCAACCAAAATGTATAAAGAGATCCAAGAATTCTATTGGTGGTCAAATATGAAAGGAGATATAGCGGTTTATGTCAGCAAGTGTCTGACATGTTCAAAAGTGAAAGCTAAAACACCAGAAGCCATCTGGATTGTTACAGGAGCCTGAGATTCCGCAATGGAAATAGGAAAATATTTCGATGGATTTCGTGACCAAACTACCAACCACCCCCAGTAACCACGATTTCATTTGGGTTATTGTTGATCGATTTACAAAATTCGCTCATTTCATTCCCATCCGTGATAAGGATAGCTTAGAGAAATTAACTCGACTTTATCTAAAAGAGATTGTAGCTAAACATGGTATACCCGTTTCAATTATCTCTGACAGAGATGGTCCTTTCGTTTCTCGATTTTGGCAATTCCTTCACGAGTCCTTAGGCACACTATTGGACATGAGCACCACTTATCACCCCCAAACTGATGGTCAAAGCGAAAGAACAATCCAAACGTTGGAAGATATGTTGCGAGCCTGTGTACTTGATTTCGGCAAAAGTTGGGATACCCATTTACCGTTAGCTGAATTTTCCTATAATAAAAGCTACCACTCTAGTATTAAAGCTGTACCGTTTGAAGCTTTATACGGGAGGAAATGTCTATTCCCTCATTGTTGGGCCGAGATTGGAGAAAAACAACTGACAAGACCTGAAATTGTTCAGGAGACCACCGACCGGGTCTTACAGATCAAAGACAGGTTGAAGGCTGCAGCAAACCGACAAAAGAGTTATGTCGACAATCGCAGGAGACCATTGGAATTCCAAGTAGGAGACCACGTACTGTTAAAAGTCTCACCCTAGAAATGAGTGATCAGATTCAGAAAAAGGGGAAAATTGAGTCCTCCGTATGTTGGACCATTCAAAATCACCGATCGAATTGGTCCGGTAGCATATCGACTCGAATTGCCTTCAGAGCTAAGCGGAATACACGATGTGTTTCATTTATCAAATATGAAGAAATGTCCGATGAATCACTGATCGTTCCTGTTAAGGATATTCGAGTTGATGATAAGCGTCGATTCGTCAAAGAGCCTATAGAGGTCATGGACTGGAAAATACAAAAGCTTAGAGGAAATCGAATCAAGCTAGTCAAAGTTCGTTGGAATTCAAGGCTAGGTCCTGAGTTCACCTGGGAACGAAAAGACCTGATGAAAAGAAAACATCATCATCTATTTCTGGTAGAGTATGAAGCCAGTGACACTTCCTAAATTCGGGAGGAAAATTTTTAAAGGAAGGGAGAATGCAACACTTGACAAAATTTATCACTAATGTAATCATGATTAGCATCATAATATCATTAGATGAATAAACTCTTCCTTTATTATGATCCAAAATCTTGCAAAGTCAACAAAAAGTCCAAATTTTGACATGTAACGAGCATAACGTAAAATAACCTCGGGCAGCGAGCCATAAAATAAACAAATCATTAATATGATTAAATGACCCAAAAAAATTAAAATATATGTTAAAACATTAGACGTAATGTATAAACATAATTTTAGAAGGCTCGAATCGCAAAAACTGTATTAATATGACGTTTTTTATTTGTTAATTATTTATTAAATATATAATTCTTGTTACTATTGAATAATAAAAAAATAATGATTAGTTTTCCTTTTCAACACTAATCCCTCCCATAACATCCTATATTGAGAGTTAACGGGATATGCCAATAGGATTTTATTTTTTTTTTGGAACGACCAACTAAGCCACGCCAGGTACTTCTTACGCAGATCCCATTAGCTAAAGGTAGTCCGAGCCAGCCACGAGTTCGGACGGACGAAGCCCCTAACGGTCCACCTATTATACATACATTAATTCATGTTTTTTAGTAAAAAAGAAAAAAGAAAAATTAATTCATATTCAAAGTTTTGATTTTAATCTAGTTTTATATTTATAATTAAATTATCATAGTTTGTTTCGTTTTTCTAAGGCCATATGCAATGGGCGATGAATATGGGCGATTTCTAGTGACTTGGGCGCAAACAATCCCCCCCACCCCACCCCACCGACGATTTGTGGGGCGAGGGGGGCACTATCTCTCACCTGCTTCCCTTTAAATTTTATTATTATTATTATAATTGATTGTTATCTTGCGAGAAGTGATATTACAGCGAGAAGTGCGAGAAGTGAATGTATAACTCCATTAATTCCTAATTTCACTCCATTTCTTATAATGTTACATACATATATGTAGGTTGGTTGTATTTATGTCTTAATTACACATTCAAACCAACCTACAAACATATAAATGTACGGAGCCACAAAACTGAAGAAACACTGATCCACTCCCCGGGTATGGGTCCTGGATCCAATGAGTCTACAGGGTAAGATACGATAATTACTACCAATGATATGAGTGTGACTTCCCAAAGTCCAATGACCGGAACCTGCAAAACAGACACCGTGAGTCTCGTTACAGGAAGGACAAGAGAGGGGTCTTCCTGTAACCACCCTCCGGCGTGAGAATCAGTAACGTTCGTAAATGGAGAAAGTACTTAAGTAAACAGACTAAGTGTAGTCAGAATGCAAGTGAGTGAATGAATACCTCATACCGTTTGACAAGGTATTTATAGCTGAAGGATGTAGGAAGGTGATTGGGCCAGCTGTCCTCTTCCAGAAGATCTTTGATAACTGCCTAGACGCGTGTCCTCTTGTGATAGGTTGAGCTATACGTCCCATGTGCATGGGTATAACAACCTGGACACGCGTCGCCCAATGATAGGATGGCTTGCACCCTGGCCATGTGCACGGTTATAACAAACTGGCCAGGTGTCCTTTATTTATTGGCTGTTTAGTTACGTATTCCTCAAGTAAGAATCATGAACCTTCTTCTAGAGAGTATTTGAGTGATGACAACTGTCCCGCTGGCATTGTCTTTCGGATGTTTAGGCGGACAGATATCCTGTCCTGCGGATGAATTTTGAGAATGCCAAGATGCTTCCGCGTGTGTTGTGAGGACGTTCCTCCTCATTCGTGATATGCGGGTGGTCCATGTGTCCCGCGGGTGGCTTATAAGAGGATTCTCTGTGACCCGCGGGTGGTACTTAAGGGTATTTAGGTATTTTTGGTATCCTACCTATACAAGTCCCCCCAGTCCAGTGTTTCTTCCGTGTGAAATATTTATGCGGGTGAAATTCTGGACTTAATGCGTGTTGGGGATTTTTATTGTTCAGAAGTTAGGTAGAAAATATCTTCTGATGGTATAGATAATCATGAAAAAGGACAAGTTGACCACTCGCAGGTGCGTGAACAGGTGATGAGACGTTTTTGACGGCAGTCACTGTACCCAACTGTGCAGCTTTTCTCTTTTTTGAATTTCCCGCGTGACGTGGCGTATATTGATTGGGCGATGATTTTCTCTCTCTACTGTTCATATCACATCGCATTAATTGCGATGGGTATAAAAGGAAGAGAAAACTTTCTATTGAAGCTTTATCGCCTTTGATTTTCCTTCTTTGTTCTCCTTTTGATATATAGCTTTGGAATTTCTTCATAACCCTTATGCCAAAATCGCCTGCAATGTCGAATGTTCAAACCGAAGTTGATGGGATAGAAATCTCTTGGGACCATTCAGAACATGAGAAGCTACTGGAGACGTATGGTATTCCACCGGAATGGGAACCGGAATTTCCTTCACCAGGCTCTATAGCCAGCTTATCTCCACCTGGTAAAATGGCCGTGTATGCCGATTACTTTACCTGTGGGAATTTCCGTCTTCCTTTGACGAAATTCCTTAAGAATTTGCCAACCGCTTATGGGATTCATTTGTCCCAACTACATCCACGTGCTATGATGCGAATCCGACACTATGAATTTGTCTGTATAGCACGGGACCTGGTGCCACATGTTGATCGATTCCCTGTTTTCTACCGTCTTGCCATCCGCGATGGCTGGTATTCCTGCCAGGGATTTTCTGACTGAAGTATTGGATATGAGGTCGAGAAGGTGCCTTCTGACCGGCGTTGTAAATTTTTTTGGATTTCGGAGGACGTGGTACACGTTGCCATGGTCCGTCGTCCGGTCAACTCTCGTCTTCGGACGTTGCTATAGTTGCTCACGAAGGTCGTGACTGGTTCCGTACCCTAACGATGGAACCAACGCCAATGCGGGCACTGCCAGAAGAAGCCCTAGTGTGGGCAGGCATGAGTCGCTTATGGGCCTCAGAATTTATGGAGCCTATTTTTGCTGACATATATGAACGTAAGTTATTTTTACTGTTTTTTCTTCTTTTTGTGATGTATTCTATAATTAAATTTTTTATCTCCTCAGGTCGGGGTTCGATGTTCAATGCCCTTTTTGAAGATAGGGGTTTTGTCCGACATGGCATCCGGGATGCCGGTGACACGCCTATTCTCGAGAAGACTAAGTCCCGCTTCTTTTTTCCAAAGAAGGTGCGGGCTGAGCCCATTGTCTCGAACGCCACCTTTGAAATATGTGCGTATGTTCTGAACCCTCATCCGCTTTTTGCTATTACTTCTGATGGGACGATCGCTACATTATTGTCGAGTGATGATGACGGCGATAGTTCTGACTTCTCGATCTCCCAAGGAGAGAGGGAATCTGATGACGATACACCCGAACCTTCTTCTGTCTCCCATTTGTTGGCAAAATTAGAGAAAAAGAGAGCTTTTATGGCTTTCCAAGCAAGACAAGCGGGTGGCAAGACTGTGGATGCTGAGGCGGGATCTTCATAGAAGAAACGAAAAACCCATCGTCCTAAGAAGCCACAGTACAGTCTTGCCGATCGCATTGACACGGTGGAAGATATATATTAATCCTTTTAAGTGTTATACTTTCATAAAATGTGTATCTCAAAATAACTTTTGTTTTTATAGATCCACTGATCTTCGGGGAAGATGTCTCTGAGAAGTTGCCTACACCAACCCCTCAAGCTGAACATCAACCACCTCCCTCTCCAGAGATAAATGTGGAGGATAAGCCTCCGACTCCGCCTAGCACTGTTAACACGGAAGATCAACCATCTTCACCTTTAGTTGAGGTTGATGTAGAAGAAAGAGTACCGACTCCTCCAATTGATACTGCCACTGTAGAGCGGGCAAACATCCAGTCTGAGATTGACAATCGTTTTAACTATCTTTTTGAGGCTGGGGGTGGTACTGGTGGTCAGCAGGACAATCCTGCTGTTAATGAGGAGGGTTACAGGACTGAGGAGTCTCCTCCTCAGCCTCCTCCTCAACAACTTTTTTCAACCCCAACTCGCCTTAAACCTTCGGGTTCTCGTTACTATGGGGATACGGGCCTGGGTGATACTCATGAATTGTGTGTCCCTACATGGGGGATTACTAACGGGTCACGGTTCTCCCATCCTAGAACTTGTATGGATTTCGTTGAACATTGCACGCCACCCGCTGAGATGGCAGTTCAACGTGACCTTTCCCTCCATGTCCTACATACCAACGTGGCCTACCACCTGGCTAATGCTTTAGCCGGTAACCAAGAAGTCCTAAGTGAATGGCTTACTTTAGGCGGGAAAGTGGGAGAGGCCCGGCGGGCCACTGAGGCTGCCAAGAAAGAAGATGAGGAGCATCGCATTGCTGCCCAAACTGCTAAGTGGAAAAAGATTGATGCGGAGAATGCCCTTAAAAGTGAACAAGATCGTAATGCTGCTGCTGCTCGCCGATGGAAGGAAGCTTGTGAGAAACAAAATTCCCTTCTTGAAGCTGCTCGGGCGAAGACGCAAAAGGAAAAAAGATGACTTAGCCCGCGCTCAAGAAGCCAATTCTTCATTGGAAAATCAAGTGGCCCTTCAAGGTGCACGTATCCATGATCTCGAGGAGGAGCTAAAGTTGCAGAAGAATCGAGTCGAACTCAAAGACCAGAGCACTGCTGAAATTTAGACTGCCTATGACTCTCTTCTTCGAGCTCATGAGGAAGCCACTGCGGAATCAAAAGAGTTCCAAGCTCGGCAGAACGTGCGGAGCAGGACCGTCAGTGGTTCCTTACTCGGGGAGTTGATGCTGTATGTTATACTTTGATATTTGTTGTCTATTTCATATTGTTGATAATGAAAACTTATATTTCTTTCCTCACAGATCACCCGCCATATCAAGGGAAGTAAGAAGATGAATGATAGTTTTGCCAATGTGATGGCTGCCTCCTCTTCGCTTGGGCGTGTGGCGGGCTTCCATGAAGGGATGAATTATGCTCAGAGCAATCGTACATTTAAAGATCATCCGCTTCATGGTGTAAATGTTAAACAAGATCGTGTTAATCGTGTTAAAGAGCATGATACTTTGACTTTTCCTTTACAAGATATGCTCCCGGAACTTGCTTCCGCAGATGACGGCTTGCAACTTTTGAAGATCTATCTTGGTGAAGAGTCTGAGGACGATTCTTCGGAAGATAATTCGTCAAAGGCTCCGGAAGGCGAAACTTCCACAAACGCTTAGAATAGATTCGTAGGTTTTTATGACTTGTAATTTTTCCTTTCTCTTTTTGTAATTATTTTTTGAATAATAATGAGAAAAAGCTTTTTGACTTTCGTGGACATTCAACTGTTTGAAGAAAAATATCTCTAAAAGATATTTTTGAAATTTACAACTTTTAAAAAATGTTTAAACGTTTGGATAACTATGATGACGTGGCGGAGAGAGAAACTCTTCGAGGACAACTGACAAGACGTGGAGAACGCCGGTGACAGCCTGTTTGCATTATCTTGAAATTCCTGCCTGACGTGTCAACCATCTGGCGGTCCGCGGTTTCTCTCTCCTCTGTCACTTTATGAATCGCATTAATTGCGATGGGTATAAATATAACCCTTGCGACTTCCACTTATCGCTTTCAGATTTCTCCCAAACACTTTAGACTTTTCAACCTTCTCTGAGATCTTTTCCTCTTTCAGAGATTTCTTCGTCTCTCTGCTGTTAAAATGGTGAAAGAAAAGAAAAATACCCCCACAATTAGTGAGGTCTTCGTCTGTCTTAAAGAAGAAGATTATAACGACGTTGTTAACGTATATGGATTGACGACGGAGTGGGAGCCAGAACGCCCTGCTAGTGGATCTATTGCTACGAGTCCGCCACCAAAGAAAATGGCTGTATATATAGACCACTTTACAACAGGGAACTTCCGAATTCCTGTGACCAAATTTGTCGAATCGATCCTGACCACATATGGGATTCATCTCTCCCAGATCCATCCTTTTGGGATGATGAGGATTCGACATTTCGAATTCTGTTGCCAATCTCTCAACCTTGAACCGACTGTCGGCATGTTTGTCGTGTTCTATAAAATGACTTTTCGCGATGGATGGTACAGTTTTGCATCCATCGAGAAGAGGACCATTGGTACAGAGTGGCTCCGTAGTCTTCATGGCTGGAAGCCAAAATTTTTCTGGATTCGAGAAGACGTCATTCCCTTCAAAATGACTAAACGCAAGGCGGACGCTCCTATGCCTATGGTTCCTGCCAGTGCTCATAAGGATCAGGCGTGGTATAAAACGCTAATATCCACGCCCACTACCCTGCGCCCAATTCATGAGGGAGCCACGGTAAGTGCGAAGATGAACCGATTGTGGCCATATCCAACTTTGGAACCTTACTACGAGCGGACTGATAAGAGTAAGTTTGGGAATATTTGTGTTTTGCTAATATCCCTTAGATTTCTAACTGTTATAATCGCTTTGTGTAGGTGAAGGTTCCGCCTTCAGCACCTTATTGGACCAAGAAGGGGGCATGATGGTGCGACGTCCGATTAATCCAAAAGATGGTCCCTTTTTAGTCCGGACTAGCAACAACTTTTTGTTCCCTGCTGCCAAACTTCGTCCGGAACCATTGGTCTCCGAACCAATGTATGCTAAAGGTGAGAAGTATGTTGAAGAAACCATACTCAAAGGTGAGGGCATTCTACAACCTCGGCCTGTAACTGCCATTACTTCTAGCGAGGTGATTGTACTCTTTTCATCTAGCGAGGAGTCATCACTTTGTGAGGAAGTTTACTCAACTGATGCTAACCAAGTTGTGGGCTCAACTGCAGGTCTTACCCGTCAACGAGCTGCTACTACTCAGGCAGCAGGCCAAGATGATGCTGACGGCACTGCGGAGGTTGAGGGTCCAGGACCTGATAATGTTACTACTGAGGGCAAACGTACGGTCATTGACGCGGGCGCCTCCAAAGTGGCGGGTAAGCGGAAGGTTAATCCGGTAAAGATTGTCTTAAAGAAGAAAAAATCCAAAAAATACAAATCCTGCCGCCTTGGAAGCGCGTTTAGAGAAGCTTGATGCTGAAGACCCTTCGTTGGGTATGCAAAACCTTTCTTTACTTTGTTATCTTATTTAGATTGGAGTATTCCTAACCCTCCATTAATGGTTTTCAGTGAACCTGGACAACCTTTTCGAATGTATTTCTGGTTTGAAGGACTCACCTCTTCGTCCGCCATCACCGCCTCCTAACACTGCCAAGGAGCCCATTGAGGTGGCTGATGACTCTCCTTTGAAGAACAAAGAGGCTGACACTTCTGAGCGTGCCCAAAGATCACCTTCTTATTATGTTCATTCTTTTAGAGATCAAGGAGGCGTGATCATGTTCCCAAACGCTCCTCAGACTTCTCCAGCTCCTCAGGAGGAAGATCCCACCCCCCATCAACCACACTGGACATTACGTCGGGATTCTACATTCCGAGACGTAGATGTATGTTTTGAATTTTTGCAGGAGTGTCTTCCTCCTTCTGAGAAGGAGCGTCGTCCCCATAGTGTTCGCTAAGAGTTATTGAACTCCCACACTTACTATGTGGCGAATGCTATTTCCTCCAGCCAAGAGATAACTAGAGATTGGTTGGCGATGAATGAGTAGTGGGACGAGCTGGCGGCTTCTGCATCTGATGCGAAGGAGGAAGCTCTTAAAGTGATGAGCGAATCCCGAGAAGTTCGCCAGGCTCTTGAGGCGAAGAAGGTTGCCCGATCTGCTGCTGAAGAAACCACGGTTGTCCTTCAAAAGCAACTGGAAGAACAAGCCAAGACGGTGGCTGAACAATTCAAGTTGATTGAGGCTCTGCAGGCTGAATCGGCGGCCAAAGACAAGCGTCTTTCTGATCTTAATGCCAAAAATCGTGACCAAGCTTTGGAGTGCGCTGGTCACAAGATGGAGCTTGTCCGGGCCAAGGCGGATCAAAAGTGGCTATTAGCAGAAGCTATTCCCAAGGTAAGTCTTTTGTTTTTCACCATAAATAATCTAAGTATTGAAGATCAATTAAACATAGTTGTTTTAATAGGTCATCTCCGATGTTCGGGCTAGCGATGAGCTTGGGAATTGTGTTGCTATCCTTCTGAAAGCTTCTAAACAAGCTGGTCGCCAACTGGGCTTCCAAGAAGGTTACCACTTTGGCTCAACTTCTAAGCTTCCTGAAGAATACATCCTAGCTGGTCAGGATACCATTGGCATCCTTAAGCAGAAATCAAAGGATTTTGATTCGTTGAAGTTTTCTTTGACGAATCAGATATCCGATCTTGCTGATAAGGAAGACAGCATTCAGCAACTGAAAGCTCTTCTTGAACTTGATGAAGAAGAGGAAGATGCAGAAGATGCGGAGGATGTGGAAAATGTAGAAGGCAAGGATGCCGGGCATAATGATGTTGCGCCGTAAATTTTTCTGTTTTATGTAATTGATCTTCTTTTTTGTGTATGCTGTAATCCCATTTGTGTGAATAAAGAAGGTTTGATTTTGCATCCGCTACATTTTGTTTATTTGTCATAATATAAATGTGTATAGGATCTTCTTTGTATGCCAATAAAGGATTACAAGTCATAAGTGAATATAAAGAAAATTTCTATTAAAAAAGGCATAAGCCGAATTACAAGAGATAGAAATACATAAGTTGTAAGTATTCAACTAGGCACGCAGGCTGGAAAAGAAAAACAGACTATATGTAGCATTTTTTTAGTTGGGCCCCATTCCAAGTTCTAGGGATCTCAGTCCCGTTCAACTTTTCTAGCTTATAAGCACCTTTAGATAAAACTTTCTGAATTTTATAAGGTCCTTCCCAAGTTGGGGCTAACTTGCCCAGAGGCTCTTGCCCTGAGGCTTCATTATTGCGGAAGACAAAGTCTCCCGCATCGAATTCACATCTTTGAACCCGCGAGTTATAATATTTTTGCAACTGTCGTTTGTAATTATGCTCGCAGATTGATGCTAGTTCTCTCCTTTCCTCAAGGAGGTTAAGGCTAATCCGGAGTTCATGATCGTTATCTTCGATCATGAGAACTCTGGCGGATGGGATTTCGATTTCGGCTGGAATCATGGCCTCTGTGCCATAAGTCAAACTAAAGGGGGTTTCGAAATTACTGGAATTTTTCTGAGTGCGGAAAGCCCATAGTACATGGGGCAATTCGTCCACCCAACCCGTCCTTTTAGTTCCTAGTCTGGCCTTGATTCCTTCTTTTATGGTCCGATTAGTTCGTTCAACTTGACCATTCGCTTGTGGGTGAGCTACAGAGGTGAAGGTTTGAGAAATGTGTAATTCTTTTAGCCATTCTTGTAACCCAATGTCCGCGAATTGTGTCCCGTTGTCACTAACGAGCTCTAAAGGGAGGCCAAAACGGCATATGATAAATTCCCACAAGAATTTTTTAACACTTTCCGCCGTTATAGAAGCAACTGGTTTGGCCTCCACCCATTTTGTAAAGTAGTCAATGGCTACTATTAAGAATTTGACCCGTCCGGGGGCTTCAGGGAAAGGTCCCATTATATCAATAGCCCATTTTTGGAACGGCCAAGCTGAAGTGACTGGAACTAATTCGTTCTTTGGTCGTAATGTGTTAGGAGCATGCCGTTGGCAAGAATCACACTTTCTGATTTCGTTCACGGCATCCAAGTGCATCCCTGGCCAATAGTATCCGGCATTCATTAACTTCGCCACGACCATACGCGGGCCAGCGTGAAGACCACAAATGCCTTCATGAACCTCTCTGATTAAGTAGTTCGCGTCCTCGGCATCCACACATCGTAGTAGTGGTCCGAGGAAGGAACGTCGATACAAGACACCGTCAAGTATTTGATAGTTCAAGGCTTTGTGTTTTATCTTCCGGGCCGCTGTTTTTCCCTACGGAAATACTCCGGACGACAGGTATGCTGTAATCGGTATCATCCAGGATTCCACTCCCGTTTGGATCACTAAAACCTGATGTTGCGGGACAGACGGGCGGTCTAATATTTCGATGCGGATGTCTTTGGCAAAGTGTTCGAAGTTTGTTGAGGCCAATTTACTGAGGGCATCCGCTGATCTGTTCTCACTTCTCTTTATATGAATGACTTTGCAAGAAGTGAATTGGAGCATCAGATCTTTCGCCTGTGACACATATGAAGCCATGATATCATTTTTTACTTCGTATGTGCCGTTGATCTGTCCCACAATCAACATGGAATCCACTCGGGCTTCCAAATGCTTAACCCCAAGCTTTTTAGCTATCCTCAAACCCGCCAAGAAAGCTTCATATTCTGCCTCGTTGTTGGTACTTTTGAAGTCCAACTTTATGGCATATGTAAACTCATGGCCTTCGGGATTGACTAGCATGAGGCCTGCGCCACATCCCTCACTGCTTGAAGCTCCATCCGTAAATAAGGACCAAATCTGTCCTGATTACGGGGGTGCTTGGGGTTGTTGCTCAATCAAAAATTCTTTTTCTTTGTGATGCGGGACCTCTGTTACGAAGTTCGCCAACACTTGCCCTTTGATTGCTGACCTAGGTTTGTATTCTATTGCGTGTTCACCTAGTTCGATCGCCCAATTGGCCAATCGCCCAGACAATTCTGGCTTGCTGAGAACGTTTTTGAGCTTGTATCCAGTTAAGACATTGATGGGGTGCCCTTGAAAGTACCTGCGGAGGCGTCGTGCAGCGTAGACCAGTGCCAAAATAAATTTTTCTAGCATGGAATATCTTGTTTCTGGGTCTGATAGTGTTCTGCTGATGTAGTAGATCGGTGTTTAAACATTCTTGCGATCGATCAGAAGGACGGCCCCAATGGCAATGTCTGAAGCTGATAGGTATAACGTTAAAGGTTCTCCCGCGTGGGGTGCTGTTAACGTGGGAAGTTCCATCAAACATTTTTTAACCTCCAAAAAAGCTTTTTCGGCCTCCGCGGTTCACTTAAATTGTGCTTTCTTAAGAAAATTTCTTAAAGTTGAAATGAAAGGATGGGACTTAGCTGCATGATTTGCCAAAAAACGATTCAAGGCAACCAATCGACCATTTAATGTCTGAACTTCTTTGAGGGAAGATGGGGAAGGCATGCGGGCTATAGCTTGAACTTTATCTGGATTAGCTTTGAAGCCCGCATCTGTGACAATTACTCCCATAAACTTTCCCTCTTCCATTCCAAATGAACACTTGGCCGGATTCAACTTCATGTTGATGCTCTTCAAAGTTTCGAAAGTTTCTTCAATATCTCTCAACATTTGGTCTTCCTCAACACTTTTGATTACGAGATCGTCCATATATACTTCTAAGTTTTGACCAATTTGATCTTTGAACGCTATGTCCATTAATCGTTGATATGTGGCTCCCGCATTTTTCAGTCCGAAAGGCATCATTTTGTAACAAAAAGTTCCTTGATCAGTACGAAATGCTGTTTTGTCCTCATCGCCCGCTGCCATGCGGATCTGATGGTAGCCTTTGTAAGCATCCAGAAAGAATTTGAATTTGAATGGTGCCACAACATCAACCTTGAGATCTATTTCGGGTAAAGGATAACAATCTTTGGGACATGATTTATTTAGATCTTTGAAATCAATGCACATCCGCCATGACCCATTGCTTTTGGGAACAATAACTGGATTAGCAACCCAGGTCTGATAACGAATTGGGCGGATGATTCTAGCTTGTAAGAGGTCCTGGACTTGCTCATTCATCGCTTTTGTTTGTTCCAGGCCCGTCTTACGTTGTTTCTGAACAATTGGCGTAAACAACGGGTTTACCCTTAATTTGTGTTCCGCAATGTTCCTCGGGACACCGGTCATATCCGCAGGTTGCCATGCAAAAACATCAATGTTCTTTGATAATAACTGTTTTAAGAAGGTCCGCACTATCTCGGAAATAGCAGGTCCTATTGTTACAGTTTGATTAGGAAATTTTTTGTTCAAAACCCATTTCTCTGGTTTAATCTTCACAGTTTGTTTTGGAATTTTGCTTGGATTTGAGCTCTCGGTTGCAAAGCAGTGCCGATTGACATAAATTATCGCTATGCCAGTGCAAGTTGGAACTCCTACTGCACCGTGTGCTGTGGACGGATGAGCATTAAAGTCACCAATCGCTTCTCGTCCAAGAATAATGTCATGTTTTGATGTTGCTGGCAGAACCAAAATTCGACTTCCTCGGTCCTAGAGTGAATTCCGTCACTTAAGGTGACTGGGAATGAAATTACACCCCGCGGATGCATTATTTCCCCTCCAAACCCCGATACTGGAGCGTGGATGGGTTTTAATCTTTCCTTATCTTCCTCGTCAAGCTGTTCAAAACATTGTTCATACATAATGTCGGAAGTACTACCGGTGTTGAAGAAGACGTATTGGGAACGGTAGTGTCCGAATTGGGCAGTGATGATCAAGGGGTTTTTGTTATTCGGGCCCCCCTTGATACAAGGAAAGATCACCGGCTCATTCTTCCTGTCCTCATCATCAAACTCCTTCCTCTTTTTCCTAGTATCGTACCCGCCTTGTATCATATGGACATTTAAATCTCTGACTTGCTTTTTACTCGGGCCTTGGATATCCCGTGCGGGAGCTTTACCATTGTCAGATTTTCCACCTTTTACCAAGTGTCCAAGTTTTCCAGACTTTACAGCTGCTTCAATTTCATTTTTTAATGTTCTGCATTCATTCGTATTATGACCAATGTCATCATGATACGAACAACGCTTTTTCGGGTCAAGGAATGATCTTCTCGTCAGTGGCTGTGGTTTTTTAAAATTCACATTCTCCGTGGTGAGAATTTCGGTGGGAGTCTTTGAAAGAGGAGTCCAATTATTGGGGCCTCGGTTCGAGGGTCCCGTTTTGTTTTTATTGCCTATGAGGGATCGTGCATCAAATGGTTTTGGTGCTTCCGTACTTGGCTGAAGCTTCAACCAGATAGGGCCTTTCGCCTGTCTATTTGGTCTCGGGGTTTGAAACTCGACTTTAAATTTTTGCTTTGAGTTACCACTTCTCAATGTTTTCTCAGTATTCGCATACACTTTTGCTGCAGTCATGAAATCGTCCCACTCTTTTGGCATTCCATCTCTGCCCGTAAGTGTGCGGACTAAATCATCACATCTGACATTTTTGCGGAAGGCACCCCGAAGCATGTCTTTGCTAATTCCTCCGATGTTCAGGCTCTCATCATTGAATCTGGTGATAAAATCCTCTATAGACTCGTTATCGCGACGAACGACATCTAAAATTTCTGACTGGTCTCGCGTATGCTTCTTCTGCTGACTGAATTGTTGAGAAAATTTCTTCACCAAATCGTCCCAGCTAGAAATTTCACCTTCGGGTAACTTTTCGAACCATTCTCTTGCTGGCCCTGTTAGTGTCAACGCGAACATGTAACACCAATAGGGAAGCGTCCAACCACTAACACCGCCTACCGCCACAAAGTTCTGGAGATGATCACTTGGATAAGTCATACCATTGTACTTACCTACCGATGTAGGTATCTTAGCATTAACAGGAAAGGGTGTTGTGGCAATGCTCGCTATGAACTTTGATTTTTCAGCAAAAGCCGCGGGGCGATATAGTTTAGTAAAGTCTCGTTCAGCATTACTATGGTACTCGGTGTGGCGGACGGTGTCATGCGGATGACTACTTCTCTCCTGGGAGCTCATCCTACTATCCCCAGTATACATACTGTAATCTCCCGAGTGGTAAGATGAATCGTAACTATCAAACTCGTCCAAATAAGATGGTATCCGCATGTCTATGCGAGGACGAGGGCGTAGCCTTGGTAACTCGCCAAACTCCGGCTCCGCCTGTTGGCTGTAACGAATTTGACTTCCTCTCACTATTGGTGGAGGGGAAGGAGATCCTCTAGGGGATTCCTCATAATCCAAAGTGCGAGCGTAAAGTCGTTCGTTACGCTTCCTACGCTCGTATTCAACCACCAAATTTTGTTGTTGCATGCGGAGCCACTCTTCAGGAGTTAATGCTCCTCTAGATCTGGAATTACGTTGGTGAGATCTCGCGATGTCAGAATCGCGTGAATCATTTTCCAGATCCAATTCTGGCCGTTTCCGGCGAGTCTCATCTGTAATTCGTTTTTGACCCAAATTAGAACCTTCCGGTGCCAATGCACGTCCCATGTTTGTGGGAGTGAGATCGGTTGGTGCTGTAACATTTTCTAGGGAAAACCCCCAGGTGTTACCTCAGTGATTCGTGACCCCGGAGCAGTGACACGTTCAAGAGCACGGCCACCCGGAGTCGTGATACGTGCAAAAACACTAAGACCCGGAGGTGCTTCTGTGTTAGTTACACGTGAATCGGGTGCAGCAGTTCCCGTTGGCCCTTCCGGAAGTTTACTCATATCAAACGAACCAAAAAACGACAGAGACAAAATTATGCAGTTCTAACACCAACACGGATGACGCCTATGAAGAAACAAGGATCCACTCCCCGGGTATGGGTCCTGGATCCAATGAGTCCACAGGGTAAGATACGATAATTACTACCAATGATATGAGTGTGACTTCCCAAAGTCCAATGACCGGAACCTACAAAACAGACACCGTGAGTCTCGTTACAGGAAGGACAAGATGGGGGGGGATCTTCCTGTAACCACACTCCGGAGTGAGAATCAGTAACGTTCGTAAATGGAGAAAGTATTGAAGTAAACAGACTAAGTGTAGTCAGAATGCAAGTGAGTGAATGAATACCTCATACCGTTTGACAAGGTATTTATAGCCGAAGGATGTAGGATAGTGATTGGGCCAGCTGTCCTCTTCCAGAAGATCTTTGATAACTGCCTAGACGCGTGTCCTCTTGTGATAGGTTGAGCTATACGTCCCATGTGCATGGGCATAACAACCTGGACACGCGTCGCCCAATGATATGATGGATTGCACCCTGGCCATGTGCACGGTTATAACAAACTGGCCAGGTGTCCTTTATATATTGGCTGTTTAGTTACGTATTCCCCAAGTAAGAATCATGAACCTTCTTTTAGAGAGTATTTGAGTGATGACAGCTGTCCCGCTGGCATTGTCTTCCGGATGTTTAGGCGGACATATATCCTATCCTGTGGATGACTTTTGAGGATGCCAGGATGCTTCCGCGTGTGTTGTGAGGACGTTCCTCTTCATTCGTGATATGCGGGTGGTCCATGTGTCCCGCGGGTGGCTTATAAGAGGATTCTCTGTGACCCGCGGGTGGTACTTAAGGGTATTTGGGTTTTTTTGGTATCCTACCTCTACAAAAACCTATGTACCTACACACATACAAACATACATACACATATACAAACATACGTACCTACACACATATATATGCACCTACACAATGCACCTACACATAAGAAAGGGAATGAAATTAGGGATTAATGGAGTTACATCTTCACTTCTCGCACTTCTCGCTGTAAAAAAACTTCTGAAATGATCCAATAGCTATATATATATATATATATTACTATATATAATAGAGATATGAGAGAGAAAATAAAATGTTGAATTTTAAGAGTTTTACAATATTAATAGCACAAGGTACAAGAACATAATGCAACCATACTCTATTGAAAACTAGCCCTAACTCCTAACTTCAAAATACAAGAACATAAATCTCAATAATCCCTGCAACATTCAAAATTCAAAATCTCAATACTAACACCTCGTCCTAACTCCTCACATGAATCTCTGTTCGATGTCCTCCAGCCCCTTCAGACGCTTTCTTTACAAAACTCAAAATGCCGGAGAGGAGAGTGTGATTGGTTTATCACCTCTGTTCTTCCGATCTATTCGACCATTACCTTAATCGATTCATGATTTGTTTTTTTAACTCGATGTGACATCTGGAAAAAATGCAATGGCTAAGGTATTCCTTCTAACCCTAATCGAGTATTTGGTAGTTTAAATGCTTGATAACAATGGATATGTGGTTGTTTTTGGGATTTAGAGTGAATTTTCTTTCTATCATTTTGACGGTTTAAAGGCGAATCAGTTCCAGGTTAGTCATTTTTTGTGGGTTTGTTGAGATTTTGAGTTTTGCTTTGTAGTGTTGCTGAAATCAGTTTGCAGGTACCGTTTGGATGAATATTGGAGTTTAATTAACCATTTTGAGGTAAATACACTATAAAACACCAAGTGTTTGCTCTTTTTCGATTTCTGCTAAACTTCGTCTTTACATTTTAGGGTTTTTAAATTCATTTCGTTTTATGAGTTTTAAGTTGGGTAAGAAAGATTGGAAATTCTATTTTAGTGTTGTTTATATTGTTTTTTATTCAAGATTTATTTGTCATTTTTTTCTCATGTTAGTGTTAATATCTACAGATAGGTCAAAATTATTTATTGAGAAGGCATGGGTAACTCATGGAAGCAATGAGAGCTTGTATTTTGTTTGCTGAAGAAAGGAAATGGAATGGAATGTGAGGCTTTTATGTTCTTGCGCAGTTGCGTGTAGGTGGTCTCTTGTGGCTTTTATGTATGAGATTTCAGATGATCCTATGTCTACTTGTAGAAAGGTAAAACATTCACTTCACTGAATTTTATGCTTTATTTTTCTGGGAATTGTCGTTCTTTACTCTTTTCTAGGCTATATAGAAATGAAGATTAATATATAGATGTTGGCTTTTTAATAGTAATTTTGGTTTGAGTTCATGTTGTTAACCCAAATAATAAGTTCAATATAAATATGATTTACAAAAATCATATTGTTACAAGAAGTATCATCTTTTAAAGAATATAATTTATAATGTAATGTGTATGATTACACCTGAGATTATTTATAACCAATCCAATATGTACAACCCATTTGAAAAGTTAACCCACTGCTGTAGTAATTCATATATGCTTCTGAACTTGATTTTGGATCAGAATTTTTGGTTATTTCTTAGGTGTGTTTATGACTTAAAGAAGCTAGAGAAAACCACGATCTTTTTTATCCAATCAGTGGAACTGCAATTTAAGGATAATTGAGTGACTGCTAGATGAATCTGCTACATGTGGTGATGTATGGTTTGTATATCATGATGTTATTTGGCTTACTTTTAACAATAATAAAATATTATATAAATTACATTTGAAATATAACTGATTTTGTTTATATTAATATTTTTGGATATTATTACCAGATGTAGTATTCATGGAGTCATGGTAGATGTACTATTCATGGAGTCATGGTAGTCTGTTTCGAGTTAAAAGCTTACAACCGTTTTTCTTGAAAATTGTTAAAAGGTAAACAAACTGAATCGCGTTAATTATGTTACGCTCTGATTGATTGATTCATTTCAAGAGTATGACTAAATAACATGATTTGCAGACTCTCAAACAACACAAATTAGCAAAATTGACACCCATGGAAGCTGGTTGTTGCAGACCACCATCTCAGTAGGTTTCTTAAGTCTTTTGCAATATATATATTGGTCTTTTATTTTATCTAAAACTGAACCCAAATTTAATGTTGTTTTAGGTGTGATTATCTGCTGTTAATGCCTCTTACTATGACTTGAGTTTCCATCCACTTAGTCCAATACTCCAATTAAGGACCGCAAACTTTACAGAAATTTAAAAGCTATAAAATGTTTCAACTATGACTTTTGCAAGTAAGTTTCTTTTATTTCCACATTTGAGTTTTTATTCCACATAATGGATATTGATTTTAATTATGTATTGGCTCTTTAGGGCTGCAGTAGCAAAGTACATGAAAACAAAATGGCGCGTGCTTGTTATCTTTAATTGGCATCGGTTTTCTTTTTAGTGGGTACAGTATTCAAGACGTAGATTGGGCTAACGGGTTCATATAGTTTAAATTTTAGGTTAAATTTGCTGCTGATCTGGTTAAGTTTTATTCCATGGGTAATTTAGTCAAAACAGCATATTGGTTGTTAATACATTTAAATTGGCAACAAAGAGAAATTTAGGACATTCAAAGCTCAATGTGCAATTGTAGTTAACAGATTTTAAGATGTTGCTTTGGCCTGTAAACGAACACGAACAAGTGCATGTTCGTGTTGGTTCATTTAACTTTAAATGAACACAAACACTTAATCTAACAAGTATTTGTGTTCCTTTTCGTTTATTTAAAAAACGGGCATGTTCGTGTTCGTTTATGTTCTTTTGTTTTAAATTTAAATGAATAGTTCACGAACATAAATGAACAAAGATAAACGAACATAAATGAGCAAATATAAATGAACACACTTAAATGATAATGCTAAATGGGTGGTAAGATTTATAATGTTTATGACTTTTGGATTATGCTGTTTTGGGATAGCTCAATGACAAAATCACAAATGGTACCAAATGAGTTCTTGTTAGTTTTAAAAAGAATTGATTTTGATTCGGGTCATCAAAACGGCTTGGCTATAAAATCAAGTTCTCTACCATAATTTCGGTTCGTTTTTTTCAGTATTAATTACTTGCAAAACTGAAACTGTACCAAAAGTTCGGTTCAGTTTTCACATACAGTTTTCAGTGATATTTTAAATAACTTTTTTTATGCATGAGCTTGAACTAGCAAAATTTTAAACATGCCTTGTTAATGTAAGGTAAATATGAAGCTTGTGGTTCGCAAGGTTACACTTGCCTTTGAGTTTATGGAGCAAGGGCAGCCACATACTCGGAAGTCCTTAGCTGACAAGGTTATTTACTCTTTGGTTGAATACCATTTATATTTTTTATTAACGCGCTGCTTATTTTTTAATACACTTTGGTTGAACTGTTAGTGATAGATGAGTAGGGATGAGATCGGTACAAGTACCGAAACGGTACGGTTCGGTACAGGTATGGTACCAGGACATTAAAATATTCGGTTCGGTACCGGTTTTCATGCAAAATTTGGGAAACACCAATAGCGCACCGGCACTGAAAACTCAAAACTTGGTATTGATTTGGTACCGTTGCCAAATCTGCTCATTTCAGTAGAGGAGTGCCTACGAACCGTATTTTCAACGCACTTGAAGAAAATTCTGGATTTAGTAAAGAGCGTAGCTTAGCAAGCAATTGGCGAGCCAATACACAAATATTGACTGTATATTCCAAGAGTTCCAAGACTCGATGATTTACATGACTTGTGATGTTCCTAATGACCATTTTAGATTTTTGATGACTTGAAAATATTTGTATCTTACTAAATGATTTCTTTGACTTGGGTGGTTGAATAAATTATTTGGAATATATAACAGATAAAAATTGTAAGTGAAATATTTGGATCGTATCATTGTAGGTTACATATATTAATTTATATGTTCTCCCTTGGCTTCATAGATGAATTTGCATGTTTCACCAATGCTCCTAACTTGAAAACTTACAAAAAAAACCTTTTTAAAATTATATACGTATAGGAAAACTAACTGAAGTATGGTGCAATACATCACAAATAGATTGATAAACTAACAAAAACGAGTATCGCATTGTAAATTGTCACCTCCGCGGCATCGCGCGGGTTCCCAACTAGTGTGTGTGTGTGTGTGTGTATATGGCTACAACACCATTACACACAAAAAACCAAAACCTACCATTTGCTGACTGGTCGTCACATGACGTAAATCGTCCCATTTTATAGCCCCTCCACTAAACGTAGCCTAACAATTTATACTTAAGAAATCACTTAACCTACCTATGTATATGTAGGGTAAAGTTAAAATAAAACAAATTACAACAAAAATGAGAATGGTGAGAAGAAATCTAATACATTGATATTAGATTTGGATGATGGAGATTATATTAAGAATAAAAACTGATTAGAAGGGTGAGAAGAAATCTAATACATTGATCTTAGATTTGGATGATGGAGATTATATTAAGAATAAAACTTGATGAGAAGGGAATGAAAGTAATAACCAACTTATGTTGACTTTCTCTCTTCACATGCAAGACACATGTCAATACCTTCATCATTTTAAAACGTCTATAATTTTTCGTACGAATTTTTTTTAGAAATTTTTTTTACCATAATAACAAGCGTTTTTTTTATTTTTATTCTGAATATCATATTGTAATATAAACATAAAAAAAAGTTAGTGGGTTTTTTATATTATGTTATTTGGTTGTTCATTGTGTTTTTAATTGAGTTATTCTATGCATTGTGTTATAGATTTTAGTCATTCATTTTTCAATTGATACTCATATTAAAGATAAAAACTAAAACAAAGATTACATCATTGTGTCTTTTCGTCATCATTGTGTCTTTGTGCTCAACATTTGTCTTTCTACTTATCATTGTGTTTTAGTTATTGTGCTTAACATTCACTAAAGTTGAGAAAAATAGTATTATGTTCATTGCGTAACGTTCAAGTCATTGTGTAATATGTAGATTCCATTGTGGTTTATGTTTCTAGTCATTGTGTTATATGTATTTACCATTGTGTCTTACGTTTCAGGTCATTGTGTTATATGTATTTACTATTGTGTCTTACGTTTCAAGTCATTGTGTTATACGTACTCAACCATGTATATATATATGTAGAGGCTTTTACAATTGACTTTTATTAGATGGAACGCCTATTATAACATTAGTCCAAATGATTTACATATAACTTGAAAAGATGATTTTTCTTAAATTCTTCTCTCTAATATACTGTTGCGACTATCTTATTTTATCAATAATTTGGTATAAAAATTTTATTTGAAACCTACCCAAGTCAAATATAATATATTTTTAAATTTTCTTGTAACATGATTTTTCTAAATTCATAATATAATGTTGCGACACCATCGATTATGTATACATATGTTTCAATAACGTGACTAAAACACTTGATTCAATTATAATTTATATCTAGTAGTTAGCGAGCATGGTGGGAGAATTTGAAAGCCTGTGAGTTTGTCGGGAGAAAAGAATCTGGCCCGGAACACCGTCGTCTAATTCTGAGACTTTTCTTTTTTCGAATAATCAGGGAATTTTCATCGGTTGCTCTCAAATGTTGGTTTTTTCAAATAAAAATTCCTTTTTTTTTTTTCCAGTTTTTGGATTGTGATAAATGGATCGGAGCCTTCGGAGGGAAGTGTTATTGTTATTTATAATATTAAATAATAACCAATAAAGTTTAGGGTTAGCTGCGTTATCCTCCCACATTTCCGATCCGGTACAAAAGTTTTATGTAATTCTCTGTCAACACCACTTGCCAGGTCCATTTGCTTTCACCTCAAGTTTCCTTTTTCCTACGCATGTCCTCTTGTTCATTTTCACTTTTATATCATATTATTCTACTCACCCACATATATATATATAGCTAGGGATTGCTTATTTTACGTTACTTACTTTTCCAAAAGGTTATTAGGTGTTAGGAAATTTTAAAAGTCATGCGAGGAAGAAGTTACGTACATTTTTATAACTAACTTTTTGTCAAAAGTTATAGAGAGGTTAACAAGGAATTAATCCCAAACACTCCCATAATACAACATGTAAGCAATTGTGAATGTTCGAGATTATTACAGTTAAAAAGTCATAAGAATTGTTTAAAGTATCACAAATATATCATGCAACATTAATTATATATGATCTTGGCTGAATACTCGTGATTACTACACTTGTGGGAGAGAAAAAAAGAGTGGTTTATCTGTAGCAGAAGTATCACAGTGAAATCAACATGTATAAATCAATCGTCAAAATCATCTTTAATTTCTAACAAACAAATGAGGGGTCAGGGGCATCCTCTTCACACAGAAAAAATGTTTTTTTTTTCTTCTTAAATTAGTATTATTTTCATGCAAAAATCTCGATCGCGTCCGGATTGAACCCCATAGAAAAAAAAAATCTTGGGTCCGCCACTGTATACCCTATCATGCCCGTCGGCAAATTTGTCTCAACTTATTGGTGATTTTTGTCTGCCACTATTGCCATGTTTTGGTGTATCGAAACACATGTGTTTGTGTGTTGCGATACATAATACGGTTACATAACCATATAACCATCTATTTTTCTCTCCCACTATATCATTATGAACTAGGTACATAAAAGTGTTTTTTTATTCTCTAAATTCTCTCAGGGACGCTTTCAATACAATTATCATTTCCCGTTGTAAACTTCAAAAATGGTAGAATCCACTTGTGTGTAATTTGTTGATACAGAGAGTAACAAAGTATGACTTCACAGTTACATAACGGCTTCATGTATTACATTTCAAGTAAGATATACAAATGTTTATGTGATTCTAACTGCTCTTATCGTAAAAGTGGTTCTAGTAAGCCTCTTGGTCACTCATTCCTGGTTTGACACCATAATCATTCCCCAGCTCTTTCTCGAGCTCCAGTATTGTCTGATCTTCTCTATGTATAAATATAATCACACACTTTAAAAATGAAATCATATTGCTGATTTAATTCATATATAAATATGAAAATGCTAAGAAGATAATATAGAGGTCACCATCAAATTGAGATAAAAGTGAAGCATGTGGTGATGGCCCTTAAATCATTACCACCATCTTAAAAGAATCTAATTTCCATAAAATAACACTCTTATCAATATCACAAATTAATAACACTAAAATTCCTCAACATAACACATAAAAAATAATACAACCTTTTACTCAAATCTCGAGATTATTACTTAATCACCACAAACCACATCAATATTTAGTTGTAACAAAAGGATAAAAAAAGTTACAGCAATGTATGTAAATGATCATAATCCACTTAACTCATGATGAGATTATTTGACTGGATTTGTGTCTTCTGTTTCAACAATATCGTGAGTTGAGCCTTTTGACACTCCAGTTTCGTACCCAAATTCCTACTTCTCGACCCGATCGCCCTAACGACCCTCGGAAACTCCACGAACCCACGAATTCCACGCTTTATGTGTGGATTTTCCGGCTCTAACGACGCCTTTCTACCTTGTAATTTCAATGAACTCTGAGATATCATGACATTGCGGTTTCCGGGCTTGTCTTGCTCTTGATCATTATTATTTTGGGTCATTTTCTTACTCTCCAATTCTGATATCTTTTCTTCTAAAATAAATTTAGCTTCACTAAGCTTCATTTGAACCCTTTCTTCTCTCAAAACTTCAGCCACACGTAACATCTTTCTCTCTTCTTCCAAATCCATCTTCAACCTACTCATTTCTGATTTACTTGCTGCTAATTCACCCGCAAGTTCTTCGCATACTTTCACTACCGCTTCTCTTTCTTTTCTCTCCACACACACCTCTTTGGTTAGCTTCTTGTTCAAAGAATCCGCCTTTTTACGTGCTTTTCGTTCATACTCGAGCTGCGCTTTGAGCTCCATGATCTGCGCTTTAGCCGTATCGAGTTCCGAATCCATGAACGGCTTGATAAACGTAAGATCCCAGAAAGATGCAGTGATTTTGCGAGTAGAAACAGGTAAATGAAGAAGATGAAGTTGCTTGTTTTGATCTTCTTGTTGTTGTTTATTTTCTTGATGGTGATTTTGAGGAGAGGTATAGAATGGATTTTCGTACAGTTTCCAGGTAGGGGATGTTCTTGTATTGATCATCATCATAGTTATCATCATCTACTCTTGCATCAACTTCTTTTCTTATAGAAGGCTACTTTAATATTATTTTTTTATTATTGTTTAATGCTTATATATATAAAAGATAAAATGTTGCTTTTGCACCTGGCGTGTTAGGCTTTTATTTGTAGAGGGGGACCTATGTGAAGGATGAATAGATGGCGATTGTAAAAAGGAAGGAGACATCACATGGTCTTCTTTATTTATTGACAGTCACTCATCATCACTCTCCATCTTAGATACAGGAAATTCAATACTAGTTATAATATTACTAACGTTTTCCAAACCTAAGGGGGGGACGGGGTGGTCTGTGATGGACACCCCATCACACGTTATACATTCTCAAACACCGTCATCGGTTTACCCCATCACGCGTGATGGGGGTCCGGCCGTAATGGCCATCACATGTAGACATCCAAGAAATGTGACCGTTGGGGGAGGGGGGGGGGGGGTGACCGTTGGGGTTGGGTAATTAATAAAAAAAAGTAAAGAATATAAATAAACAACCATTTCAATCCAACTCAAAACCAAATTCAACTCAAAACACTCTCAATCTTCTACTAAAAAAACCTATTTCTTCACACTTCAATTCACAACAAAAAAAATATGGAATTTCCGAGCAACTCTTTTTCGTTAGACATCGATAGCTCTTCGTCTTCGGACGATGACATTGTTGAATGGTTCCGGTTGTTATATAACGAACTTGAAGGCCCGAGCCGTCCAAAGAAAAAATGGTGGATCGTGATAGTATACATGCCCACGAAGTGCTAATGAACGACTATTTTGTGAAGGAGCCGAAATACAATGACGAGACGTTTAGGGAACAGTTTCGTTTGTCGAAATCTTTATTATTAAAGATTGCAGCCGATGTCGAAGCAAGGGAAGAATGGTTTCAAGAATCTTACGACGTGAGGGGCAAACGAAATTTTACGCCGCTTCAAAAATCAACATTCGCTATTCGTCAATTAGCGACAGGTAACCCACCCGACCAATTCGATGAATACTTACAACTGTCTCAGAGAACTTCACGTGAATGTCTCCAATTCTTTTGTAACGCGATTATTAAATTGTATGGAAAAACGTTTCTTCGAAAACCAACAAGACACGACATTACACGTCTTTACGCCGCGCATGAAGCTAGATGGAATTTTCCAGGGATGCTCGGTAGCATCGATTGTACACATATCAAATGGAGGAATTATCCACGTGAGTTTCGAGGGGCGTATGTTAGGGGTGATATCAAATGACCGACCATCTCACTTGAAGCGGTTGCGTCAAATGATTTATGGATTTGTCATTCTTATTTTGGTGTTTCTGGCTCAAACAACGACATCAGTGTTCTATACACATCACCATTGTTTCAAAGCGTAACAGATGGTACCGCACCTTTCTGTCCGTATTTTGTCAACGGGAGATATTACAGACGTGGCCACTATCTTGTTGATGGTATCTACCCGCAATGATCTGTTTTTGTGAAAGCCTTTTCGTTTCCGTCGAGACCAATGAAAAGACATTCAAGAAGTTGCAAGAATCGGCAAGAAAAGATGTCGAGAGAGCTTTGGGTGTCTTAAAAGGTAGATGGTGCAAACTTAGTCGACTGGTTCGTGCAATGAAAAAACCCACGATCTCTAGCTTAGTATATGCATGCATCATATTACACAATATGTTAATAAAAGAAGATGGACGTGCAATTTATCCAGATTGGGTGCCAGATCCTCCTACTCAAGTTCTCGTTCCTGAGAATGTGCAATTAGACTTGCGGGATGAGGATATTCACCATCGGTTGAGATATGATCTAGTTGAAGTTGTTGGTTCTTTAGGTTTGGAATTTCCGGATTCGGACGATGAGTAGATTGTTTGTTGTAACTTTTATTTTTTAATTATAATTTGTAAATTGTAATATGTTCTATTAAAATATTATTTTTATTTTTTAAGTTGTAAATAATAATAATAATAATAATAATAATAATTAAATCATCACACCACACCACCAACCCCACTAAATTCCATCATTAGGCCATGTGTAGTGGGCGAAGGTTGGGGGCGATTTGGGGCCAGGAAGGGCGCAAACACTGGCCCCCAGCGATTTGGGGCGGGGGCGGGGTTAACTTGTCGCCGACGATGTTGAATAATAATAATATTATATTAATATTACCGTTACAACGGTCATATTTAAAAAAAATAAAAATTATTTAATCTAAACAATATATATTTATATATATATATATATATATATATATATATAAACATACACCCTTCTTCTTCATTTTATATCCATTTTATACACAAATCATACCCAGATTCTTACAAAAAATTAACAAAATGAATCCTAGAAACAACCCGAACCAACCGAACTACCAGTTCCATGGTTTCGGTCAAGCGTATGGTTCGCAATCGAGCCAACCGGACTACCAATTCCCTGTTTTCGGTCAAACGTACGGTTCGCAATCGAGCCAACCGAGCCAATCGAACCAACCGAACTCACAATAGAACCCGATGAACCCGAACCAACTGAGCTATCCGTATCAATTTTCCGACCCGAACCTAAACATGTACGCTAACTTTCTCAGCCCCCAAAACACAATCCCGGCGTTACGGATATTAGTTTCTTTTTCTTAGTTATGTTTTTTTTTAATTTTTTTTCTTTAGTTTTGTTTTTTTATATTTTTAGTTATATATATATTTTTTGTATTTCTTTTTAATTTTAATGCATTTTTATTTAAAAAATAAATTGGTTTTTATTTAATTAGTTTAATTATAAAAAGAAAATAATAAAAAAAGATACTGTTGGCCCAACTTGTAACCCCTACACCATTACACCTGAAAAACAATTTCACACACTTTGCTAACTGGGCGCCGCGTGTCACAATTCGCCCCCAATTGTAACCCCTCCACTACACATAGCCTTAGTGATGGAATGTGGTGGGGTGAGATGGCACACCACCATTAGGTGTGGTGAGTGATGGATTTGCAACCATCCCACCGCTAATAAGTTGAGAAGTCGGTTGTTCTATTATACTAGTCCTTTCATTTAAACTATTATAATAGTCCTTTCATTTAAATAATATTAAAAAAATTACTTTCCCTATAGTATGAAAATTCACTACTAGAAAACTAGTTGTTTCACCGCATATGCGGTCATAAAACGGTAGCGATTGCCCTAGTGTGATCATTTTACAATTGAAAATGTTGATTATTCGCTTATAAAAATGATCTTAAATGTTACGAACATATTCTAGGATCATAAAACCGGTTGCAACCTATGCTCATTTCGCTAGTGACTTTGTTTTTAACTTTTGCGATGCAATCGTTGACTGTTTTTGGGATCACCTTTTGTTTACAAACTTGGGTCCATCTTGCGACCGTATCAATGCATTGTTTCTTTCTTAGAACTTGCGACCAAAGTGTTTTTAATTTTAAATTATTTTTTGTTTCAGCCGTTTCTTATTTTAGACCTGCTATTAATGTTTATATATTTAAATTTTTAATATTTATCAAATTTCAAATTCATTTAAAGCATTACAAATTAAAATAACAAATACCGAGTTATCCTAACATAATAAATATCCAAACATTTACAAAATGTGTTTATTGCCTAACTTGGTGATTGGACATTTTAAGGCACAACTCTAATCACTTGTGTTGAAATGAAGAAGGTGTTCTCGTAGACTTAATTTTCGCCTTGCCACTCATGTAGACACTATCAAGAAACTTACGGATATCCTTGTTCTAGACATGATAATTCTACGTGATCTGTATAGACACAACTAATCATTGTATACAATTTTAAACATATTGAAATAAAATGGTCTATCGTTCATCTAATATTATTTCCTTTTATAAGCCTTTGATTACTAATTTTCTAAAAGATAAATGGTCTTCATAAAATTTGGCATCCCTAGAAATCATCATTTTCTTCCCTTCAATGTCATAAATCTTATACCCATTGTTCGTGGTGTATTCTCAAAAAACACTCCAGGTCTCCCCCTTTCCTCAAATTTACCCCCTTTGTTTTGGTGCTTCTATAGCAAGCAAGACAACCAAACACTTTGATGAAATCGTAATATGTTTTTTTGGCAAAAATAATTTAAAGGAGTTTAATTTATAATTACCTTAGACGGTATCCAGTTTATGGTGTATGCAGTTGTCGACACACATTCATCCCAAAACAGCTTAGGAAGATTTGCTTCAAATCTAAACGGTTTCAATTAAATTTCTATGTTTTTGCTCCACAACCCCGTTTTGTTGCGGAGTATGAGGACAAGTTTTGTTTCAAGTATAATCTTTGTTCATTGTAAAATTTGAGCATATCATCATATGTGAATTCACCATTGTTTTCACATCTAATGCGTTTTACTAATTTTTCAAATTGCGTGTTTATCATCTTGCAAAAGGAGATTAGGCATTAGCTTGCTTCATGCTTATGTTTTAGAAAGAAAACCCAACCGCCCATACTAATATCATCGACTATAGTTAAAAAACAACTCACAACTGTAAATGAGGTGGTATGATACCCCTTCCTTTAGTGGGTATGGTATCCCCGTTTGGAATGACAACATGGGTTTCAAAATGGTTATGGAATATGTTTTTTCAAGAATGTTGATGTTATGGGTAATGTGTTCGGTAGAACCGGAATCCATAACTTAATCATCATCACTATTCCTTCTACCCAACATGAATTTCGTAGGTGTCGCATCTTCCTTTCTTCCTTCCTTGGTCGATTATGATTTTATTTTGAGTGATTGGTGCTCTGATACCATCTAGACTTTGATGGTCCAAAGGTTTGCTTTGATTTTCATTGCATTGAAATAATTATACATAGATAAATTTAAATAAAAATACTTTGGGATACCAAAGGAAAAAAACTAATTTCAAGTAAATGAATTGACAGTAATCAAAGGCTTATAAAAAAATATTTGATGAATGATAAAATATTTTATTCCAATAAAACAAGCATACAAAAGCTGTCACATTGTGATCTAGATTTGAATTAGTAAAACTAGGAATTTCCCGACGCGTGTTGGACGGTGCGTCCTGCCATTGATTTGAACATCAAAACGCAAATAAAAAGTATATATATAAAGACGGTTATCACTCCAACGTAGAATGCTAACGTATCAATCATAAGGAACAAAACATATAATGTTAGAAAAACAAAAGAAGCCCCAAAAGAATATAATGAAAATGTGAGGTAATCGAAGAGACTGAGAGAACAAAAATTTCATTTCTTGTCATCATCATAGCCTCCGATTATTATACAAAACTAAAAAACGAATTGCTAACTAAGAAGCATAGAGCAGTTTCTATTGAAAAATCCCTACAATAAAGGTTGAAAGAGAGAAACCCAACCATATGAGGAAATTGAAGGGATAAAGATAGACACATGTGGGGTAGGAATTGGTTCAACATTAACTAGAGCTATATGACGGGACTACGGATCCCGAAGAACATGTTGCTCAATATCATGAAAGGACAGAGATCAACCCCATCCCTCATGATCTTAAAAAAGCTCGTTATGTAGAGGTTTGGTTCAACATTAACTAGAGCCGCCTAGAAATGGCTCCTGAATACTCCTCCTTTTTCTATTAAATCTTTTTCACATTTAATTAACCTGCTCAATAACAAGTTTTCTTGTAGCATAAGCTTTGAAAGGTTAACCAACGACCTATATAGGATAAGTCAAAGTAGCGAAGAGAATCTCAGGGATTATGTAAGCAAATTCAGTAGGGAAGCTCTAGAGATCCCTAAACTTGACACAACAACGATAATCCAAGTCTTCAAGATGGGCCTCAAGAAAGACTGCTCATTTTATGAGGACCTCTTTATGAATCCCTGCAGGAAGTTGGATGAAGCCAGAAATAGGGCACTAAAATTTGTAAGACTGGAAGAAGACTAGATGATCCAACAAAGGCTTAATGCATCCAACAACTATAACCATCCAAACAGGAAATGGGAATCTCCATCGTCTAAGCCATATAAATTCAAACCCTACTCCAAGAATGATGAGAATAAGGTCAACGTTGTGGATAACGATGAGGATAAAGAAAATTACCACAATATAAATGACTATTGTTTTTTGTAGGTATATCTAGACTAACGTGTGCTATACAGGATCATAGAGACAAGGCGATATGGCCACAAGCGAACAAAAAGAACAACTCCTGGTAGTATAAATCCAGATAGTGTGCCTTTCTTGAAGAGTTTGATCACCTAATAGAACATTCTATTGCACTAAGAAAACAAATCAGTTATCTTCTAATCCATGGATACATATTAGAATTACTCAACAAAAAGAATAACAGAAGTCGAGATCCTGAAAAGGTACCAAAAACATCGAAATCGCCACCTTTTGACCCCATGGATAGTAAACTTTATCTCCGGCGGAACAGACATATGTGGAACTTCTTATTTAGCGGCAAAAAGAAATGCTAAAGTAGCCAAGGCCAAAAGACCCGAAGGACTAACGAGAGCTATAACCTTGTTAAACCAAAGAGAATTCTCCTTTAGTGAAGAAGATTAGGATAACATTCAAGATCCTCATCATTATGGTTTAGTTATCAATTTATGTGTTGCTAATTGTTTTGTGCGCATGAACCTGATGGTAGATGGTGGTAGCTCAGTAAACATCATCCAACTGGATACTTTATAAATAATGAACATTCCTTAATTCGGATCATAACAAACTCCTCGGTCCTAGTTGGTTTCAGTATGAAGCTGAAAGCACCTTGGGAGAAATTAAACTTCCAATATATGTCGAGAGATTAAATTCTATCCAAAATTTGTATTATGGATGCTCTAACTTCTTTTAACATTGGGCGAGCCATGGATACATGATATGAAAGAAGTCCCTTCAACATACCACCAACGTGTGAAGATGTCGACGCCGTGGGGAGTGGTCAAGATATAAAGTGATCAACATGATGCAAAAGATTGCCACGCTTCATCAATGAAGCCGACAACAAAACCAACACAAGCATAGCAATTACATAAGTGAGCACACGATGTCTTGGAGGCAAACACACATCTAGCCCCCAGGATCCTGACATCAAAGTGCTCATAGGAACTAGTATCCCCAAGGATACTGAAAGACAATAAATCAATTTTCTCAAAAGTCGGATGTCCACCTTTGCTTGGAAACACGAAGATATGACAAGTATAACAAAAAAATATTATTACTCATAAACTTGGTATAGACAAAAAATTCTAGTCCATCCAACAAAAAAGAAGAAAATTTGCACCAGAAAGAAACATTATCATCCAAGAAGTTGAAAGACTATTGAAAACCTGGATGATCTAAGAAGTGAAATTTCCAAAATGGCTAGCCAATGTGTTGGTGGTCTAGAAGAAGAATGGAAAATGAAGAGTTTGTGTTGATCATACCGATCTCAATAAAGCATTACCCAAAGATCCATTCCCATTACCACACATAGATTTGATGGTGGATGCAACCATAGGACACGAGATGATGACATTCATGGAAGCCTCCTCAGGATTCCAAAAGATTCATGTTGAACCATCAGATCTAGAGGATACTGCATTCATGACCCATATAGTTATATATTGTTATATTGATATGCTCTTTGCTTTAAGAAATGCAAGTGCAACGTATCAGAGGCTAGTTAACATGATGTGCATAGAGAAACCGGGGGACAACATGGAGGTTTATATAGACGTTATGGTGGTGAAATAAAAAAAGATTCGGGGATCATCTTTAGGATCTTCAGGAAGAATTTAATATCCTGGACGAATACAATATGAAGCTAAACCCTTCAAAGTGTCATTTTGGAGTAGGAGCAGGAAAATCTTGGGATATATGGTCACAAAAAGAGGAATAGATGCAAGTCCTATTATAGATTAAAAGCATCATAAAACTAAAAGCCCCGGTAAGTGTTAAGGATGTCCAAAGATTGACCTGTAGAATCGCAGCTCTGAATAGGTTCATCCCAAGATCCTCAAAAAGGTGCTAGGAATTCTACGTTATCCTAAAAAAGTCTAAAAAATTTGACTGGGGACAGACTTGAAGAAATACCTTTCGTCAGCACCATTACTCATGAAACCAAATAAAGTGAGCCGTTATTCTTATACTTGACAGTTAAGGATCATGAAGGTGAGAATCATCCTATCTACTATGTAAGTGAAATTTTCTTGACGCAAAAACCATGTACTCTCATTTAGAAATAAATAATTTTAGCTTTAATAATGGCCTATATTGTGACATTCGTGACAAAACGAGGTATACCTTATTTATCACGCAGCGACCAAATGATTAAATGAACGCTACTGATTATCACTTGTATACATCAGGGGGATATATATAAGTGCTATACATATTATGGTAACTAACATACTAATATTAAAGCCCTAGTACGCACGAAACTACTTACAAAAAAGATTTTCATTTAACAATACGTTGTGATATTAAACGCAAACGCTAGTACTAAAACAAGCATTGTATCATTCGTCAAGTTGAAAAGACTTATAAAACACTTATTTGAGATGTTTTAAACAACTTGTGAAAATAATTTGGTTTTTTACAACCAAATAGTATGTTTTCTTAATTTGAAAAAGGTTAGCCGAAAAACACTCATTTTTGCGCTGTTTATCACACCCGAACTATTTTTCTCACCGAAAATCGAACCCAAATTAAACTTGGACTCGTGATTTCACGTACATCACGCTAAATGAGGCAAAAGTGGCCAAAAGAGGGCCCAAGCCCCCCTTATGGCGGCCGCAACAAGGGTCCCAACCCCCCTTTTGATTTCTTCACATATAAGCATTCTAAAGCTTGATATCTTTACACAATTTCATACCTAAAATATATACCAGCTTCTACTTTCTCTCTTCTATAAAAAACCCTAAGGTAACATCTAATTTTTGATGAGTTATAAGATTGTTTAATCATGTTTTAATCATAAAGATTATAGTTTGATTAGTAAAAACCATGTTTAACCATGTAAAACCTTTCAAACTTGTCCAAAAATATATTTTTATGCTAAACATAGTTACAAGTTGGAATCAAATACTTTTTTGGCCAAAAACATGGATTACGAGGTTTAAATCGCGCGGTTTAGAAACTCGATTTGAAACCCTAACCGAAACCCCAGGTTACAAATTTTGAAAAGATCCTAAACACTAGCTAAAAATCCAATAACCAGGAAAGGTGAAAAAAGATCCCAAACACCTAGAAACTGCAAAGGTACTAACCGACCACTCGTTTAGGGGCTGTTTGTGTCTAGATTGTGACGTTCTTTTTGTTAGAATATGAACATTTTCAGTGACATCAAGGATCATATGAATGAGACCATGTCCAAACTTGGTAGTTTTTCGATAGACGGAGAATATTTGGCGATTTTATTACCGTTTATTTATGATTTATGATGAAAAATAGTAGAACATTTTGGAAAATTATGAAATTTTGTTTATAAATCCTAAAAGTCATTTTAAGATCACACATAAAATTTGAGGTCCACTGGATAATCGTAGCTATGGTTTCTGGATTCTCGTTTAATCGAGTTTTAACGATCGAATTATGCTCAAAAAGGTATTTTAGCTAAAGAGTTAGATTTTGGAAATTTTATAGGGATTGTATGAAGATATTTGACCACTCAAAAAAATAATCAGATTTTTCGGGTACCGTTCGGTATAATCGGAGGTGTTATCGGTTAAAAATAACATATAAAATGGATTTTTTATAAATAAATAAGTAAGTTTAATAAATCTGAAAATAGTTTTATATGAATCTATACATTTTAATTTAAACATATAAAATTTTTCAAAATTTAAATTCAAATAAAAAGTTATACTAATTTGAAGATTAAACAAATATAAGTTTTGATAAAACCGACATTGTTATAATTAACTACCTGACTGGAATATTAAAACATCAAAGTGGGCAAATATTACACTTTTGGATAAATTTAGTAAAATTGAACCTTTTAAGAGAATTTCGGACAATTCGGGCGAATTGTACATGTTTTCTACAATCTAATCCGTATAAAAACGGAAACGAACCCTCTAGCGAATACGAATACCTAAACCTTAATTTTCTTTTATAGTTTGAATCATTTTATCAAACAGTACGCTTACTCAAGTTTGTTTCATCTTACCTATTTTTGAAACGCGTAAATGACCAACTTGGGCAAGCACAGAAAATGACGAAACTAAGCAAAAACGGATTTTAATATTATCATTGTACTATGTCACCATCTAAGACTACTGACATGATCTGGGCGTAACAGCCATACCCAGAATAGATATACAACCCAATTCATTTTAAAGGCTATATTAGTATTAACTGTACAATACCATAATATAAATCGAGCTATAATCTAGGCATACTATAGAAGTGTATTACTGACGTTATAACGTGATAAGATGAGTTTCATGACCCCTCTTTTTAAAATATTTTACGAGCATTTGGGATGAAAAGCATGTTTATATACATCTATATATTTGGAAACGTGTTATGATGGGAATTATTTAAAGGCTAACACTTGAAAGTCCCCGCAAACACGAGTGATTAACTATGAGCCGGTGGCATGTGATTAGTACTATTGGTTTGACAAATCCAACTGATGGAGATGATGAGGTATGTCAAGTCATTATGCAATTGCACATGACCATATAACTATACATACACGCTATGTAGTGTTAGACATAACTACCTGGGGCATGTGGTAATGAAGGCCACGGGGCGTGCGTGGGCAGTGGAGGCCTTGTGGAAAAAGCACGTCAACAGTTTACTTGTGGCTTAGCATAATTACATCATATACATACATATCATGAATACTATGAATACGCATACCTGATTTCATGTAAAATTGTGAAACTCATCAACTATTCATGGTTGACCCCTTTTTAACATGCTTTTCAGGTGTACCAAAGTTGAAATAAAGTGGTTGTGTGCTATGTTCTTGGACCATGAATGTAACTACTACAGATAGATGCAAGTATGCTAATACAGAATAAAGTGGTTAATGTACCGATCAACGTTGTGAAACACCTACTCTGTAAACGAAGTTAGAAAGATGTAACATAATGTAAATTAGTTTGTTAATGTTTCTTTATAAACAATGTGGTTGATACCATAGGTGTATGTTATATTCCCATTTTACGCTTTCGCTACCACTAGTTGGGGTGTGACATATACCAAGTTAAGACATTATTCATGTTAAAACTAATCATCCTGTGAAAAATGTTTTGAGAAAAACCGAAATGTCTGGTAGAATGGCCAAAAAGTCCATAAAATTGAGTTCTTATGATATTGTATATGAGCTTAGAAGAACAATTAAATCTATGCTCTAGCATAGGGATGAGCAAAATCGGGACCGGTACCGATTGGTACCGGTACCGTACCGGTACCGAAATCGGTACCGATTTGGTACCGTCGGTACCAAATCGGTACCAAAGTTTTAAGTTTCGGGATCGGCACGGTACCGGTACCGGTATTTCCCGATTTTTTACCTCCGGTACCGTCCCGGTATTGGTACCGTACCGGTACCGAACCGAATATTTCGGTACCGGTACCAGTACCAAGAATTAGGGATTTTCGGGATCGGGACCGGTCGGTACCGGTCCAGTACCATGCTCATCCCTACTCTACAATACTTTGTGGCTGATTTCAGTAGTGATATCCAACTAGAGGTTGACCTGGATGTGCATCAACTAGAGGAGGATAAGGAGTCATGGATATTATTTACTGATGGATCCTTACATGTCAGAAGGACATGCCTGGGAATCATCCTGAAATCACCACAAGGGGACATGATACCCCAGGCAATCAGATGTGATTTCCAAGATACCTAAAATGAAGCTAAGTATGAAGCTTTAATTGCTGGTAATCAACTATCTAAGAGAATTAGAAATATTCATGTACTTGTAGATTCTTTGTTGTTATCTACTCACTTTAAGGGCTCATATGCAATCAAAAGTGAAAAACTAACCCATCATCTCCATATAGCTAAAAACCTGGTAGAAACTTTAAAATATTTTTCCAGAACAGGTACCTAGAAGACAAAATGTCGAAGACTAATGCCTTAGCAAATCTTGGATCGGCCTTCAGGATCCCTACGGATATGTAAATTCCGGTCGTACATATTTTGAATCCGGCTATAGAGATACTTGAACAAAATGGAAACAAGTTGTTAAGCACAAAAAATAATGAAGATCAAGATCCTGAAGCTAACTAGGGATCCTGGACTCTACCAATCAAGAAATTTTTACAACTCAACGATATCCCTAGAGATTTAAATCCAAAAGATTTTCATATGAATGTATCTCGGTTTACTAATTTACACAATGTTCTGTACAAGAAATCTATTGCGGGTCGATAACTAAGATGCTTGGAAGATCCGAAAATCGAAGATGTATTGAAGGATATCCAAGAGGGTGATTGTGGGAATCACATTGGGGCAGATTGTTGTTTTCTAAAATCCTCAGAACTGGTTATTAATTGCCAACTATTATGAAGACGCAATGACCTATGCTCAAAAGTGTGCCGCCTGCCAAATACATAGCAACATCCTGCACCAACCATCGGAGCTCATGCATCCAGTTATATCTCTTTGGCCTTTCAAGAAATAGGGAACGGACATCGTGGGAAAACTACCAAAGGCTCCAGGAGGAAAGTTATTCATGTTATCAGTGACATAATATTTTATCGATTGCATTGAAAAGAAGCATCAGTTCAAGTCAGAGAAAAGGAAGTAATATCCTTCACCAAGTGTAATATCTTAACATAGTTCGGGATCCTGCAGAGATAGTATGTGATAGTGGTTCTAAATTCACCGGTGAAAGGACTACTAACTTTTGTGCTGCTTGAGGAATAATAATGATGATTTCAACACTAGTACATCCTCAATCTAACGGTCAATTGGAATCATCACACAATTTCATCATAACTAACTTGAAAAAGAAATTAGGGACAAAGAAAGGAAAATGGTCCAACCAACTTCCGTTTGTATTATGGGAAGATAGAACTACTACGAGAATGCTACTAGTCAAACTCCTTTTCTCTTTAGTGTTTGGAACTGAAGAAATGATCCCAAAGATGGTCATCCCTACAACTAGATACGTCCTCCTTAAAACCAAGACTAATGATCGGTTTCTCTCCGATGATCTTGATGCCATTGATAAACTTAGAAATTCCGCGAAATTTTGTATTGCAGCATATCAACCAAGAATAGCGAAGTCATATAACAAAAATATAAGAAGATGAAGGTTTCAAGTACAAGACTTGGTATTGAGAAAAGCATTTCAAAACACGACTAATCCTAATAATGGAAAATTGGAACCTAAGTGGGAAGTGTCAGGATCGATTATTCACTATCAAACTCGTAACCAACAACTATATGTTGACAAGACGGTTATGAAAATGCTTATGTCAAAACCTAATGAACATCAAAGGAGAAATCAATGATATTCAAGATGTTGCTCAAAGAACACAAAGATGACAAAACACACAAGTCACTAAAAAGATTTCCATTGATATTAACTCAGAATACAAATAAAATCTCTAGGGGTTCTAATTGATACCTCGACAACGGCGCCATTCTGATTGATGTCGAAAGGTCAATCAAAATATTTATAAAAATTACCTTTCCTACCAAGGGCAAGTAAGGTGTCGAATCCACAGGTAATCAGTGAAAAGTGCTAATCAAGTTCAATACTTAATAACTAATTATGCTAAGCAGACAAACGTTGTCAAGCTGTTTTAAAGCTTTGATTATGATAACGCGATTACTTAAGTTGTAAAATCAATACGAGAGAAGTGTGACTACATTTCAGGTTCAGGTAATGCAATGAGCTGTATAAAGTAATTCCTATCTCATGGATAACAACATAGACATGGTTAGTTAATTTATTTTGATAAATAATTACTAGGCACATTAGTTTGGTTATGATGATTCACATAACTTAGTCAGACGAATTGACACAACTGACCGTGGTCTATATAATTACTGTTTTATTAGTAAATGACCAAAGGTAAACAATTCAATGACGATAAGAACTTAATCCTAAATGTTGATGAACACAAACCAACTGATTGATAAGAAATGAGAATCCCATAAAAACAACTGTTTAATTAGTTTAAATAAATGTAAAGCTAGATTAATCGAAAGATTAAATTAACATTCAATCCAATTATAGATAGAAGTCACAAAACAATTAGTTCATACTAACCCTACCCCTGAAGCGGTCACAAGTGGCTTAGCCTTGCCTCTGCATCTTGATTCTCTTGAATCTTGGTTCGAAGGACGAAGGTGTCAGGATCGATTATCACTATCAACCTCGTAATCAACAACTTAATGTTGACAAGACGATTATGAAAGATGCTTATCTGAAAAGCCAATGAATACTAAAGGCGGAATCAATAGTATTCAGGTTGTTGCTCAAAGATCACAAAGATGATAGACAAGACATACAAGACACTCAAAAGATTTCTACTGATATTAATTCAAAATACAAGGAAGATCTCTAGGGTTTTTAGGTGGAATGTCAGGTGGAGGCTGCTTTCCGTAAATGAATATTCTATTTTCTAAGAAAGTCTAATTAGCCATATTCTTCGCTCTTTGTACCCTCTCATAAATGTGACCTAAACTTTCCTTAAGTAGCACACTTGAAACCTTCTGGAAACCCTAATGATTGTTACATAACATATTCAAACGACAACCTTGCTTGATGTAGTGTTGTTTACTCAAACTAAAAACTTAGAAGAATTCTAGAAGATAACCTTGCTCGATGTAAGATACCTTGCTTGCTCTAAGTTCCTAGTTTGCTCGTATTCCATACTTAGCCATTTCTTAAGGAGGTTGAGAAGATTCCTACCTTCCTTGATCAATTCTTGATCCCAACAGAGGTTATGTATGGTTTAGTGATTGAGAGGTAATAAGTTGGTGAACAATTACTCCAAGGTTGTCCTGGATTCCTAGGGTTTGAATGATAATCGACTTAGGGTTTAACCGGTCTTTTATATGGAAGAAAAACACAAAAAACGGACTTTTGCGGCAGGCATTCCGTAGGCTACGGCCAGTCCACCATTGCCTACAGAAGGGGGGGGGGGGACGGAGATCGTAAGGTAGAGTCTCAAGCCTGTATCCTATTGATTTACCGTAGACTATGTTAAGGCCACCGTAAGCTACTTTGACAGATTTCTTAGATATGATATTTTCTTTATAAAGTCTTTATTCGAAATCCATTTTCCTCCCCGTTTGCGGCCACGTCTTTGTATTTCAACTCTCTATCGTATCATATTCAACTACTTTCATTTACAATCCATCTGTATCCTATGAATCACGTCCAATCTTCATATATTAACCATCATGAATGTTCCAAATTAGCTCCTTTAAGCTTCAAATACCTATCATAATTCATAAAACCAATATAAGTTATTGTGTTCAATAGATATTGTTGGTGCATTTTCTAAATGGCATTATCTGTATAAAGACACACGCCTCACCAATTGAAAGCGACAAAGACTAGAGCGTAAAGAACTCCATCAATTGTGAAAGGGGAGTTTGTTAGCACATGGTATGTGAAAAGTGCTGTGAGTTAATCCCGACTAGTCATTTGGTCTTGATATTTGGCTTTTCTTTGTTAAAAAATGCAAGCTTAGGATGGTGAACGAAGCATATATAAAAATGAGCATTTAAGGATAACGAATGAGAATGTATGGGAGCTAATGTGATAAGAAATAGTAGTGAATTTATGTCAGAAGTAACGAATGTGTCATGTGTCTATAAATTGGTTTAGTTAGTTTCATTTTGTAGTAGTTCACTTTTACGAGACACCAATTTGTACCGTTACTCTGCCGAAATTTATAAAGAGCTTCAACGAGTTATTATTTACATCTTGTTTACATGCTCGGTCATTTTCGTTCATCGATTAGTACCGAAACACACTGAAACAAACACCGTGCGTTTCTACTGTTAACGTACTAAGTTTGTTGAATCTGTTAACAAGCTGCGGTTTCTTGTTAACTTGCTGATTTTCAAGTTTGAAAGTTGTTTAAAGTTTGTTGGTGTCTTATCTTTGACAAGTTAAAATCCAAAACATTAAGCTGACAAACTATAATGCATTTTCGTATTAAAATTGTTGGTTCTCATGCAAAGACTCCGATGCGTAACAATCTTAGTGATTTTCCGAGATGGAGTTTAATATTTAGATCTCATTTAGGGGTAATTGATCCAGATTGTTTTACAATGTTGGACTAGACATATGTGGGACCAGTTCTTGATGCACCTGACATTTATAATTGTTAGTGCACGGTTTTGCGTCTGGAGTCTTTGTATTTATCGTTAATGTTTATTTGATAATTAATGTAATATTTAACGTTTATATTTAACTAGTTCGTTAAGACTAAGTCTAGTTTGCTAGGGATGTTAGCGAACTAAGACTAGTTCGTTAAGATTAAGTCTAGTTCGCTAGGGATGTTAGCGAACTAAGACATTATAATATATTCCCTCCTGATTCGTTAGGGGATGTTAACGAATCAGGGGGTGGTTCGTTATGTTAATTTATGTAACGAAGGGGAAGCTGGTTCGCTAGGGGATGTTAGCAAACCAGGTCGCCTTCTATATATAGTGAACAACTGTTCACTTGTAAAAAAAAAGAAAAAGAGAGGTTTCGGAGATATAAGTTAATAGAGAAAAATCTTAAGTAATTACTCTCTCTCAAGCTTCATCTTAACATTATTGATAATATATACACATACATAACATTAAAATCAAGGTTAATTATGAGCTAGATCTTTAATAGTGGTAATTGGATAATCTACAGATCTGAGATCTGTTTTATTGTTATCGACTGTTAATCCGGGATCAAAAAAAGTGGTATCAGAGCTGTTGGTGCTCTTTACACTTGATTTGGTGTTTTAAGTGTTATTGTTATTGTTATTATTATTAAGTTTTTCGGTTTTGTTTGATTTTGAATCAATTTGAGTTTATTTTGGTTGAATTATGTACGGATTGAATGGAATTCGTGTTGGTTAAGGTATGGATAGGTGTGGTTAAGAGGAATTGAGGTTTGAATTGGAATTGAGTGATCTGGTTTTGGTTTCGGTTTAAGTCCGAAACAGGGTGTTTGTTTTTGGTGAATTTGATTTGGTTAACGTGTTAATCGATTACGAGGATATGTGTATTGGATTCGGAATTGGTTTACGAGAATTTTGATTGGTTATTTGTGCAATTTGATTGATTAACGAGGTTGTATTACGAATTTGGTATTTCTGGGTTTCTGGGTTAATCTTCATAATTTCTGGAAATTAGTTTGAAGATTTGAAGATTTGAAGATGAACTTGATTCGTTATCTTCTTCCTGGTGATTCGCTATGTTTCTTGGTGATTCGTTATCAACAGTGTTACTTCGCTACCTTGTTCGTTAGCCAGTTCGTGTGAGTTATTGAATCGTATTATCTAGTTCGTTAACTAGATTAACTGATTCGTGTGACACGTGTTCTTCTTGGGATTTGTGTCATAACAACCTTTTCCACGTGGCATAAGGTGTCAGAGTTTGTTACAAACGGTTGTAACAACCTGATTCGCTATAGTGTGATTCGCTAATCCATTGTAGCTGATTCGCTAAGCATTCCTTAGTGATTCGCTAAGTTTATGTTGGCGATTCGTTACTGATTATCATCTGATTCGCTAAACTAATCCTTTGTAACTCGTTTGGTCAATTCGTTTGGTCAATTCGTTAAGTTGACTTGGTCAATTCGTTTGGTCAATTCGTTAAGTTGACTTGGTCAATTCGTTAAGTTGACTTGTGATTCGTTAAACCTTCATCTCATTCGTTATCTGTTTCGCCATTTGGGTGATTCGTTAACCTTATTTGTGATTCATTAAGTTGACTCGTTAAGTTGACTTTTGATTCGCTAAAACACTCTCCTCATTCGTTAAGGTACTTCGTTACTGATCAGTTTTAACTTTTTTAAGACTTGATTCGCTACACTATTCACAGTTCGTTATACCTTTTCATTGATTCGTTAAACACAGTTCGTAGTTCGCTATAACTGTTCACACCCTTTAAATTTTTGAATTTCTTTTTCAAAAATGGCCGGTATGTATGCATTAGCGTCTCAAAACGTGTTGATGCAACAAATGTTGCAACTTGATACTGAGATAGGTTCACATTCTAAATGTCCAAGATTGATGAAGTTCAGTGACTTTGCCAAGTGGGAACCTTGGTTTCGTGCACATTTGGGATCGGTTCATCCTGACTGCTCATATTGTCTTGATGAAGTTTATGTTGCACCAATGATTGGTGATGATACTATTTGATATACTCTTAAAGCTGTTTCTCAATACTCACAAGAAGAGAAAAAAACTTTAGAAATTGAGATAAAAGCATATTCTACTTTGACTATGGCATTACCAGAAAATATCTTTCATCAAGTTGGTAGTATCAAGAGATGTGCGTCTTTATTTCAACATATGCGTATGAAGCATGGGAAACACAGCTGAGAGTAAGAAAGTGATGCTCAAGTTTCAGTTTCGAAACTTTAATTTATTGAAAGGAGAAACAGTTGAAGAGATGACTACAAGATTTAGTCATTTAATTGCTGAAATGGACAAGATGAAAATGGAAATTTCTGAAAGAAATAAAATTGACACTATTAAAAGTGTGCTTCCAAGTTCCTACTCAACGTTTCTAGTGGTTTTGAAAGAGAATGATTATTTTCTGAATGAAGACTTGACGGCACTTGAATTTCTACAAAAGATCGAAGTTAGAGAATATGATCTTAAGTGTCAAAAATCCTCCAAAGAAAATCAAGATCCAGCTTTCTATGGTGGAAGTATGACTCTTAGTTCAACAATCTCTCCAATCACTGCTTTTCTTACTCATGCGGCAAGTGAAAAAGAATCAACTATGTTTAATGATCCAAAAGTTTGTTTCTACTCTGCTGGTAATTCGGGTGGTTCTGGAAGTTCAACTAATACCAATCCATTTGCTAACCACCTAGTGTTAATATGAAGGAAGCTGAGCAAAACTTTGCTTTTCTGACGGCTTTTATGTCTTCATATGAAAACTTAGTGAGTAGTAAAATTGCCACAAGTGATTTAACAGATGAGGACTATGATCAGATAGATCCAGATGATCTAGAAATCATGGATTTGAAATGGAACATGGCTATGATCGTTCATAAAGTTAAAAGATTCATGCAGTGAACTGGAAAAGATCTTCCAGCATTAAACAAGAAGTTGGGTTTTGACAAATTAAAAGTAAAGTGTTATAATTGTCAAGAATTTGGGCATTTCGTGAAGGAATGTGACAAACCAAGGAAAGAATAAACTGGACCTCGTGGTCAAAGTCAAAATGCTTCTACACCACGAGGATGTGATGCTGAAAAGAAACCATCTTCTTCTACAACACAAGCAATGTTAGCAGATGGAACTGATTGGTCACAACGGTTACTATGCAATGATGTTCAAGCAAATTTGGCTATGTTTGGGTTACATAAAGATTGTCAAGATGCTACTGGTAGTGCGATGTCTTCCGATAATGATTCTTGATCTGATTCTGACGACTCTTGCGACAAGCTTTCTGAATCAATTTTTGCTTGCATGGCTAAGATCAATGAGGTTAGTAATTCTATTTCTACTACTTCATTTGTTAAAGCATCATGTGTTGACTGTGAATCTAACAAATCTAAGTTAGAAGCATTGAAAAATCAAAATGATAATCTTATAAGAGAAATTGCTTCTCTTAAGGATACTTATCGACAATCTCTTGAATCTCAAAGGAGATCTCGAGAAAAGATTGAAGCATTGTCGACAAGTAACCGCGATCTCAAAGCCGAGTTATCTGTGAAAATGACCATTAATGACCAAAAGTTTCAGGAAATCTTGAAACATCGTTCTAAGATAACTGAGCTTGAGAATGAGGTTCTTGAATTGAAGAACAAATTGGGAAAATTTAGGAATTCATCTTTTCTGTTGAATGAAATTATTGAAGTATCTGAAAAACAAAGAGATTCTAAGAAAGGTATTGGTTTTGTTGAAATTCCACCACCTTTTCATAATGATTATAAAATTAATCCTTTTGCAAGAAAAGAAGAGGATTTGATTCAAAAAGAATCTGTGATTTCTGAAAAACCTAAATTGGTTAAACCTGAAATTGTCAAATCCCAAGTTGCTCCTCAAAAACCTCATGTGGAAAGTAAAAGTGTCTTTGTTGAAAATGTTGATAAAGTGATTATTGAAGATGTGTTTGAACCTGAGATAATACACAAGAATAAAAAATTCCTAGTTCTAATCATATTCTTTGCGAACCTCAAGAGTTTGAGGAAGCTGTGTATGGTTCATTCAAATCTCAAATGAACAAGGAAGAAACTGTGAAAACCATACTAATGAGGACAAAGAAGTCAGTTAAACCAAAGATTTCTGACGAGGACTTAATGCGGTTCATTTATCCTCCGAGTTCTAAGTCTTCATTGGCTAGAGTTTTTAAGTTAAAGGGAATGGACACAATGTTCACTGAAAAAGACATTCCAATTAGTATCATTAAACCTGAACTAATTGAAAGTGTGTTTTACAATGAAACTTCCAAAGTTCGTGAACTTGAACGTATGTATGCTCAAGCAAAAACATCAGTTTCATCTGATCCATTGACTAAGGCAAAACAATTTTTAAAACAAGATAAGAAGATTAACTTTGTGAAGTCAACTGGAACAGATACACTAAAAAGCTTTTCGAACTGTTCTAATTTAGATTTTTTTTTTAATGAAGAAATCTGAATTATCTGATGAGTTTGCTAAGAGCATGACTAAAAATGTGAGTCATCATCAATCATCTGCATCAGTTATTCCAATTTCTTCTAAACATCATCATGTAGACATGCGAACTTGTTTTTTATGTGGTCAACAAGGTCATGTTGTGAGGAATTGTAGTCAGCAAAACTTTCAGAATCTTCATCCTTTTATCAAGGACAAATCTAAGCCAATTTCAGTGGTCAAGGAGATTCTGAAACGACATGTGTCGTATGCTGATGATACTCATATTTTGTTCTCTGATGTGAATCCTCGGAAAGTTTTTCATATCAATGAGACACACGGTCAAGTGAAACCAAAATTCATTCCAACTGAACCTATATGTCAAAACAAGAATTCAAACATTGTTCAAGCAGCGTACTTAAGACGAAAGTCTAAGAAGCCAGTAACTTATTCACAAGTGGCTGAACAACAATTGAAATCTGTTAAGGTTAATGTTCAAAGAGAAAACCAAAAGGTGCCCAAGACCGAGGCCTGGGCTGCCTTTTTGAACTAATCACTTTTGTTTGTGTGTAGGGTTCATCCAAGACCATTTCTGGTGAAAACTGGATCATGGATAGCGGATGTTCTCGTCATATCACTGGGAATCTCAACCTATTAACCAACGTAAGAAATATTCAAGGGGGTTATGTAGCGTTTGCTGGGAATTCTGGGGGCATGATCACACAAGAGGGTGAAGTTTCAAATGGTCATATTACGTTTGAGAAAGTGAATTATTGCGACAAGGTTGATCATAACTTATTGAGTGTATCGCAGATTTGTGATAAAAAGTACACTACGATATTTACTGACAAAGAGTGTCTTATCTTGAAACCGGGTTATGTTATTCCCGAGGACATGGTTGTCATGCAATCACCACGATCAAATGATATTTATGTCTTAAATATGAGTTCTAAGATATCAACATCGATCGAATCATGTTTTGTCTCTAAAGCAACCGAGAAAGACTCGATTCTATGGCATCGTAGAATGGGTCACATACATGTCAGAAAGATGAATTATTTAGTGGCAAATGACTTAGTTGAGGGTGTCTCATTAAAGAATTTTAAGTTATCTGATCACTGCGTTGCATGCAAAAAGGGCAAGCAGAAGAAGAAGACACATCCCTCTAAGTTATTGAATTCCATTGATACTCCTCTTGAATGACTTCATATGGATTTGTTTGGTCCAGTGAATCGTGCGAGTATTTCTGGAGACTGGTATTGTCTTGTAGTGACAGATGATTATTCAAGATATTCATGGGTGTTATTTATGAGTTCAAAAGATCAAACACCAGTTTTGGTACAAAACCTTATTACTAAGATCGAATCACTGTATAAACAAAAGGTGAGGAGAATCCGAAGTGATAATGGTACTGAATTCAAAAACACTATATTGGATTTCTTTTGTATTCAAAAGGGAATTCACCGAGAATATAGTGCACCTTATGTACCTCAACAAAATGGTGTTGCTGAAAGGAAAAATAGAACTCTGATTGAAGCTGCACGTACAATGCTCGCTGATTCAAAGCTTCCTGTTCAATTTTGGAATGAGGCAGTGAATACAGCTTGTTATACGCTTAATCGAGTTCTAGCAGTGAAACGACTCAAGAAAACAAGCTACGAGATCTTAAATAATAGAAAACCTAATTTAAAGTACCTGGAACCATTTGGGTGTCCGTGTACAATGTTGAAGAAGGATTCGGGTAAATTTGAAGAAAAAGCTTTCGAAGGGTATTTCTTGGGATATGCATCTCCAAAGAAAAGGGTTTTTAATTTCACATCTGGCTGTGTTGAAGAATGGTACCATGTGGACTGTCAAAAGTACACAACTCCTCCTCAAGTGAAAGGTCCAGACTGGATGTTTGACTACGATAGTTTATTTAATTCTTTTACTACTTCGACTGAACACATCGATGAAGATCTGGTTAGAGCATACTTTGAAGAACATTTGAACATTCCAGGATTTTCAAGTTCTAATGCAGTTGAAGTTTAACCAGATGCTCCAACTGAAGAATCTCAAGTTGTCTCTCCAGTTGCTATTGATAATGTTTCTACTTCTTCTGATGATGATCAAGCTGAAATTCAAGTTATTGATCTTGACAGTGATAATGCTTCATCTCCCGAGTTGGGTGAACATTACACTAACTTATTTGATAATGTTGTTGTTCCTGAAAATCCCACTCTTCGGATTCATGGATATCATCCACAGGAAAACATCATTGGAGAACTTGATGTGGGCGTTCGTACACGTCATCAAGTTGCTTCGTCAAGTGACAATAACACATTGTGTGCTTACACTAACTTACATTCTTCGGGAATTGTGGATATTTCTAAATTTAATTGCTTTCTATCTCAAGTTGAGCCATCGACAGCTCGTAAGGCACTTGAAGTTCCTTCTTGGGTAGAAGCTATGCAAGAGGAATTACAGCAATTTGCACGTTTGGGTGTTTGGAATTTAATAGACAAACCTGCTAGAGTCAAGAAAGCCATCCCGACTAAGTTGGTATTTAAGTGTAAGAAAAACGATCGAGGGGTGATTGTCAGAAACAAAGCACGTCTAGTGGTGCAGGGTTATCATCAGCAAGAGGGTATTGATTACACAGAGGTATATGCTCCAGTTGCAAGATTAGAGCTGATTCGAATCTTCCTGGCTTATGCAGGTTATAAGAATATCAAGGTTGTAACACCCCGACCAAAGGCGGATTATACATCGGGGCGCCACATATTGTTTCATTACTCGTGACACTATTGGGTGTCAATATTTAATAAATACATTCATTCGCGCACGCGCAAAGTAGTCACAAGATAACATAAATCATCATAAATCAATATATTATAAATCATAATATTCGAACAGCAAAAACTTGTCTTGATACATTTTAATCTAGGTCCAAAATAAAGAAAACTTCCTATGTGTCCACAAGCTCCAAAACAGCTACTGCAAACCTGAACATGTGTTAAAATAAACGTCAAACACTTGCGTGTTGGTGAGAAATCAAGTTTAATACAATACATAGATAACATTAAATCTGCGCGCAACATGTGTATGTCTGGTTTTCAACAAGGGTGTAATCTGATCGGGACCAACTCTAAGATTCATAAGACTGCCAGTGCTCACAATTGAGCTCACAAACAAGACAAACTGTGCATGTGCAAACAAAAGAGAAAATCATAAACGATAGTTCTCCCGTGTTCATCTAATGGTACCATGAGAACTGCGGAATAGACCGACAAGACGGTTAATGATCCACACATACAAATAAACAGCCAAGTCTACGTCCTCAACACATGGGATACTGCGCGACTAAAGTTCATAAACAGTTTAAGACTCTAAGTTTGTATGAACACATGAACATCCCAAAACATTAAAAGCAAAAGGGGATTAGGTACAAGATTACTCACTTGATAATCGGTGTGAAGATAGGTAAAGCAAGAACCAAACAAGCAAAGTTAACCTATAATTAAAGATTATTGTTTTAACGATTTGTTTTAATGTCTTGATTATAAGTTAGCATAATTAATAAGTAAATTATTATATAATATATATTACCGGAAAAGCAGGGCAGAACAGGGAGGAAGACGGAGGCAGAGAGGGAGGCGGCAGAGAGAGCAAGGAGAACAGGAGAGATTAAGTGTTTTGTGTGTGTAGTGTTAGGAAAAATAAGATTATTATTTATAGAGAAACCCTAGGGAACACATTCCCTAGAAAAAGGGGAAAAGATCTCAAAAAGCAAAAGATTCCAAAAGCAAAAGATATCAAAAGATATGGCAGCAGCAGGGGACAAGGAAAAGCTGACAGGGAACAGTAAAAAGACATGGGCAGTTCAGAAAAAGGTACTGGTCAAGCAAGGAAAAAGCAGATCTCAAAAGATAATGTCAGTCACTTTTTCTGCCAACCAATGGGGTTGGTGCGCATGCTGCGCCGAAAGTGGCTTTTCAGACATAAAGCAGATTAGGTCAACAGCACAAAAGATAAGACAACACAAAAGCAAACGGCTAGATTAAACAGAAGAAAACTCAAAGGGTTCAGCGCGAGAAAGCTCGAGCGCGAAGGCAGACACAGAAGGTCAAGAGAGCGCGAGCGCGAAGGTAGACAGAACCAACCTTAACGCGTCGCGGAAAGAACTACATTTCTAAGCGCGCCGCGGGAAGAATCACATTTCTTAGCGCGCCGCGGGAGGAACTAAAATTCCTAGCGCGCCGCGGGAAGAACTATAATTCTTCGCGCGTCGAGGGATGAACTACGATTCTTAGCGCGCTGCGAGAAGAACTACAAATCCTTAGCGCGTCGCGGGAAGAACTACCGTTCTTAGCGCGCTGCGAGAAGAATTACAATTCTTAGCGCGCTGCGAGAAGAGTTCGTCTCGCGTATCGCTGAAACAGGTGGTCTTCACGCAGGATTCCTTGTAAGGGGTCTGGCGCGTGGAGCTGCGCAGACAACCTTAGGCGGGAAGGAACAAAGGACAAGCAAAGAGTTAGAAGAAAAAGAGGGAAACAAGGCGTAAGGGCGGGACGGCGACAAGAGGGAAAAGAAGGCGGAAAGAGAGAAGGAGAGGGACGGGACGGCGGAAAGAAAGAGAGAGAAAGAGGCGGGAAGGAAAATATATATATTATTATTAAAAGTAAAATATAAGTATAAATATATATTAAATCATAAAAGAAAGAGATCGGATCGGAGAAACGGGTACCTGGGTCGGGTCGGATCAGGGCAGATGTCACAGTCTCCCCTACTTTAAGAAATTTCGTCCCGAAATTTATCTCGAAGTAGGTTGCGCAGAGAACAGGTGCGGGTACTTGATCTTCATTTGATCTTCCCTTTCCCATGTAAACTCGGCTCCGCGCTTGGACTCCCAGCGAACTTTCACGATAGGGATGCGACTGTGCTTGGTTTGCTTAACCTCGCGATCCATAATCTCAACAGGCTTCTCAACGAAATGCATAGTTTCATCAACTTGAACTTCATCAAGTGGAATGTGAAGGTTCTCGTCAGCTAAACACTTCTTGAGATTGGATACATGGAACGTTGGATGCACATTACTGAGCGCGGGCGGCAGGTCAAGTCTGTAGGCAACTTTTCCTACACGCGCGAGAATCTTAAATGGTCCAACATATCGAGGAGCAAGCTTACCTTTCTTCCCAAAGCGGACAACACCTTTCCAAGGCGACACTTTGAGGAGAACAAGATCACCAACTTGAAATTCGAGAGGCTTTCGCCTGCGATCTGCGTAACTCTTCTGTCGGCTTCTGGCAGTCAGCAGATGATCACGGATCTTGGCGATTTTATCGGTTGTCTCTTGAACAAGTTCGGGTCCTGTGATTTGAGTTTCACCCACTTCGCTCCAACAAATCGGGGAGCGGCACTTACGACCGTAAAGTGCTTCAAATGGGGCCATACCAATACTGGAATGATAGCTGTTATTATAAGAGAACTCGATCAAAGGCAGGTGTGAATCCCAATTACCTCCAAAATCAAGAACACAAGATCGGAGCATATCCTCAAGAGTTTGAATAGTTCGCTCAGACTGACCGTCAGTCTGAGGATGATATGCCGTACTCATGTCCAAGCGAGTTCCTAGCGCAGATTGGAGAGATTTCCAAAAGCGAGATATAAAACGGCCATCGCGATCGGATATGATGCTCAAAGGAGTACCATGGCGGCAGACAATTTCCTTGACATAAAGCTGCGCGAGTTGCTCAACACGGTAGTTTTCACGAATGGGCAGAAAGTGAGCAGACTTAGTCAAACGATCCACTATTACCCAAATGCTATCATGTTTGCTTGCTGTCAAAGGTAACTTGGTAATAAAGTCCATCGCTATACCTTCCCATTTCCACGTAGGAATTTCTGGTTGTTCGAGCAAACCAGATGGGCGTTGGTGTTCAGCTTTTACCTTAGAACAAGTCAGGCATTTAGCTACGAACATAGCAATATCCTTTTTCATACCGGTCCACCAATAAGTAATGCGCAAATCCTTGTACATCTTATCAGCGCCAGGATGAACGGAATATCGAGATTTGTGCGCTTCACTCAGGATATCAGCGCGAAGATTCTCATCAAAGGGAATCCAGATGCGATTGAGATAGCAGAGAATTCCACTCAGATTAGGGACAAAGTGTGCTTCCGCGCCACACGCTAACTCGGCGCGAAGGTTACCATTACTGATGGATGCGCGCTGCGCGTCACGAATACGCGATTCAAGGTTGCTTTGGATCGGCGCAAAGTGAAGATGCGTGCGCGGCAAGATACAGTTAAGCTGGCAGGGTTTTCGGCTGAGCGCATCGGCTACCACGTTAGCCTTACCAGGATGATACCGGATCTCACAATCGTAATCGCTGATGAGTTCGTTCCATCGGCGTTGCCTCATGTTGAGTTCCTTTTGATCAAAGATATGCTGAAGGCTTTTATGGTCAGTGTAGAGGATGCACTTAGTACCATAAAGGTAGTGTCTCCAGATCTTCAAGGCAAATACAACTGCACCAAGTTCGAGGTCGTGAGTTGTATAATTCTTCTCGTGAACCTTGAGTTGCCTTGATGCGTAAGCGATAACCTTGCCTCGTTACATAAGAACACAACCGAGACCTTGGTTGGAGGCATCGCAGTACACGACAAAATCATCATTACCCTCAGGTAGCGCAAGAACAGGAGCTTCACACAACAAACGCTTGAGCAATAGAAAGGCTTCTTCTTGCTTTGAGCCCCAAATATACGGTTTACCTTTGTGCGTTAGAGCTGTTAAAGGCAAAGCGATCTTCGAGAAATTCGAAATGAATCGCCGGTAGTAACCAGCTAAGCCCAGAAAGGAACGGATCTCAGAAGGAGAGGATGGCGTAATCCAGTTCTTGATTGCTTCAATTTTGGATGGGTCGACATGAATACCCATCTTGTTCACAACATGGCCAAGAAACTGTACTTCATCAGACCAGAATTCACACTTGGAAAGCTTAGCATAGAGCTGCTCGGTTCGAAGCTTTTGCAACACCAACCGAAGATGTTGCTCATGCTCGGCCTTGGTCTTAGAATACACCAGAACATCATCGATAAACACAATCACGAATTTATCCAAGAAAGGCCTACACACCCGATTCATTAGATCCATGAAAACGGCGGGTGCGTTGGTTAAACCGAAGGACATGACCAAGAATTCAAAATGGCCATAACGAGTTCGAAAAGCAGTCTTCGGAACATCTTCATCGCGGATGCGCAACTGGTGATAGCCAGAGCGGAGATCAATCTTCGAGAAACAAGAGGCACCTTGGAGTTGATCAAAGAGGTCGTCAATACGCGGTAAGGGATACCGGTTCTTAATGGTGAGTTTGTTCAACTCGCGGTAATCAATACACATGCGAAACGATCCATCTTTCTTTTTAACGAACAACACCGGAGCACCCCAGGGCGAAGAGCTAGGGCGAATGAATCCTTTAGCAGTCAACTCTTGAAGTTGGCTTGCCAATTCTTGCATCTCAGCGGGCGCAAGACGGTAAGGAGATTTAGCTACGGGGGAAGCACCAAGGACAAGATCAATACGGAACTCGACTTCACGAGCGGGAGGGATACCAGGAAGATCATCAGGAAAAACTTCAGGGAAATCACGCACAACAGGGATATCGCGAAGCTTCTTTTCTTCAGCAGGTTTAACCACATGGGCTAAGAATGCAATACACCTTTTCCGCATGAGCCTTCGGGCTTCGGCGCAAGACATAAGCTTAAGACCACTGGAGGGTTTTTCGCCGTAGATATGAAGATCACCATTTTCTCGAGGTATGCGAATCATCTTCTTGGCGCAAATAACTTCGGCGCGATTCTTCGAAAGCCAGTCCATACCAATAATAACATCAAAGCTCCCAAGAGGCATGGGGATGAGGTCAATCAGAAAATCGTTTTCGTTAAGGTTAAGCGTGCAATCTTTAATCACAGAGTTAATTAAAACAGTTTCACCGTTAGCCAATTCAACTGAAAAATCTTCTTTTAAGTTATCGCGCGGTCGCGCAAGCTTCTGCTCGAAGGCGCGAGAAATAAAACTTCGATCGGCGCCAGTATCAAAAAGTATAGAAGCATAAAATCCGTTAAGCAAAAATGTACCATTAACTACGTCATTATTCGCTTGCGCTTGGTGCGCGGTTATGCTAAAAGCTCGTCCGCGTGTCACTTGGTTCGAAATCTGGTTCACCGGATTCGCTTGCGTAATCTGAACTTGTAGTCTTGGGCACGCGTTCCGGAAATGACTGGGATCACCGCAGTTAAAGCACGATCTGGGTCGTGGGTTTTGGTAGGTTGGTTGTGGGTTCTGCGGGTAGACTGGTGGTGTGGGCACAATTGGATTGGCGGGAAGGACTCTACAGTTTTCTGCAAGGTGACCAGCGCGGCCACATCGGTTACAAAGTCGACATGGGACTTGAGGTGGGTGGTGGAGTCTACAGGTTGGGCAAAAGGGGTGGTTTCCTGTGTAAGGTTTCTTAGGTGGCGGGGCAGGGAGTGCGGGATTGGTTAAGGCATAGTTGTGGGCTACAGGAGGTGTTGGGTAGGCTGACAGAGGGTTAGGCGCATAAACTGGGTGTTGGTAGGTGGGTTGCTGGACAACGGGCGGGTTGGTAAGCGCGTAAGCTTGTCTGCGCCTACGTTTCTGGTTATGGCTTGAGGATTCTGGTTTGGTTTATGTTGGTTCAGGGACAGTCTTGGTGAGTTTGGTCTTCTCAGATCCCCGCAGGAACAGGGTTCCTGCTCTGACATGGTTGTCGCTGAGCACAGCGGCCAATTCGATGGCGTCAGAGAGGGTAACTGGGTTTCTGGCCCATACAGAATCTTGAATTTCCATGGGGAGACCCCCAAGGAATTTCTCGATGGCTCGGCGGGAAGGGGTAACAAGGTGAGGGACAAGCAGGCTTAGTTCATGGAAACGCGTCGCGTACTCGCGCGCTTCGCCACTGTACTGCTTAAGATTCCAAAATTCTTCCTCCAGGCGCTTAACTTCGTTGGGAGGGCAGAATTCTCGCGTCAAGAGATCCTTAAATTCCTCCCAGAGTATGCTGGAAGCAGCTTCTGCGCCACGCGCATGAGCTACTCCATTCCACCATGTAAGCGCTCTAGATTCCAGGACACTGGAAGCATATAGGGTTCGTCTGTCTGAGGGGCATTGGGTGTGGAGGAAAGTGTTTTCAATCTTCTCGAGCCATTGGAGCATCACGGTGGCTCCTTCAAGACCTGTGAACTTTGGAGGGTTACCCGCATTAAAGGACTTAATGTTATAACTGGAGGTATTAGCATTGTTTTGGTTTAAGGCTTGGGCTATTGCGGCGGCCATTTCCTGGGAACGTTGCAGCGAACGTCTGCGCGAGGCTTCTCTCCTCTGATGACGGCGAGATAGCGGAGGCATTCTATAAAAGTTTTAATTTTTGTTAATATCTTGGTTTTAACGCAAAGTATAACCTCGAAAAGCTTGGTTTCACGGAGTCAGTTACTGTCAAAAGTTAAAGTAAAATAAATGACCCTAAATGCAGACTTAATAAAGGTAACAAATTCGAATCAAGAATCGACAATTCATGTATCACCATGACTTTCCGAATTCCCAATTTAAAATATACGAGCAAACGAGTATTGGAGATTGACGATTCATGTATCACCATGACTTTTCAATCTTCAATATAAAACATACAAGAAAATGAGTATTGGAGGTTGACAATTCATGTATCACCATGACTTTTCAAGTCTCCAACCTCAGAACATAATCGTAAATGGAAATTGAAAATCAACTATTCATGTATCACCATGACTTTTCGGATTTTCAAATCCAACAAACGAACATGTAAGTAAAATCAATAAAAAATCGAAATTCAACAAAAATCGAAATATCGCGAAATAAAACATAAAATCATATACTGCGCAAGCGCGAGCATATTCATAAATAACGAGTAATTAACAATAAGCGCGCAAACATGGGATTTCTCTCATGCGCGAGAAGGGACTCTTAGGTATTCTAGGCCGTTACGTCTAACCACCTATCCTAAAGTCAACGAGCTCTGATACCAATCTGTAACACCCCGACCAAAGGCGGATTATACATCGGGGCGCCACATATTGTTTCATTACTCGTGACACTATTGGGTGTCAATATTTAATAAATACATTCATTCGCGCACGCGCAAAGTAGTCACAAGATAACATAAATCATCATAAATCAATATATTATAAATCATAATATTCGAACAGCAAAAACTTGTCTTGATACATTTTAATCTAGGTCCAAAATAAAGAAAACTTCCTATGTGTCCACAAGCTCCAAAACAGCTACTGCAAACCTGAACATGTGTTAAAATAAACGTCAAACACTTGCGTGTTGGTGAGAAATCAAGTTTAATACAATACATAGATAACATTAAATCTGCGCGCAACATGTGTATGTCTGGTTTTCAACAAGGGTGTAATCTGATCGGGACCAACTCTAAGATTCATAAGACTGCCAGTGCTCACAATTGAGCTCACAAACAAGACAAACTGTGCATGTGCAAACAAAAGAGAAAATCATAAACGATAGTTCTCCCGTGTTCATCTAATGGTACCATGAGAACTGCGGAATAGACCGACAAGACGGTTAATGATCCACACATACAAATAAACAGCCAAGTCTACGTCCTCAACACATGGGATACTGCGCGACTAAAGTTCATAAACAGTTTAAGACTCTAAGTTTGTATGAACACATGAACATCCCAAAACATTAAAAGCAAAAGGGGATTAGGTACGAGATTACTCACTTGATAATCGGTGTGAAGATAGGTAAAGCAAGAACCAAACAAGCAAAGTTAACCTATAATTAAAGATTATTGTTTTAACGATTTGTTTTAATGTCTTGATTATAAGTTAGCATAATTAATAAGTAAATTATTATATAATATATATTACCGGAAAAGCAGGGCAGAACAGGGAGGAAGACAGAGGCAGAGAGGGAGGCGGCAGAGAGAGCAAGGAGAACAGGAGAGATTAAGTGTTTTGTGTGTGTAGTGTTAGGAAAAATAAGATTATTATTTATAGAGAAACCCTAGGGAACACATTCCCTAGAAAAAGGGGAAAAGATCTCAAAAAGCAAAAGATTCCAAAAGCAAAAGATATCAAAAGATATGGCAGCAGCAGGGGACAAGGAAAAGCTGACAGGGAACAGTAAAAAGACATGGGCAGTTCAGAAAAAGGTACTGGTCAAGCAAGGAAAAAGCAGATCTCAAAAGATAATGTCAGTCACTTTTTCTGCCAACCAATGGGGTTGGTGCGCATGCTGCGCCGAAAGTGGCTTTTCAGACATAAAGCAGATTAGGTCAACAGCACAAAAGATAAGACAACACAAAAGCAAACGGCTAGATTAAACAGAAGAAAACTCAAAGGGTTCAGCGCGAGAAAGCTCGAGCGCGAAGGCAGACACAGAAGGTCAAGAGAGCGCGAGCGCGAAGGTAGACAGAACCAACCTTAACGCGTCGCGGAAAGAACTACATTTCTAAGCGCGCCGCGGGAAGAATCACATTTCTTAGCGCGCCGCGGGAGGAACTAAAATTCCTAGCGCGCCGCGGGAAGAACTATAATTCTTCGCGCGTCAAGGGATGAACTACGATTCTTAGCGCGCTGCGAGAAGAACTACAAATCCTTAGCGCGTCGCGGGAAGAACTACCGTTCTTAGCGCGCTGCGAGAAGAGTTCGTCTCGCGTATCGCTGAAACAGGTGGTCTTCACGCAGGATTCCTTGTAAGGGGTCTGGCGCGTGGAGCTGCGCAGACAACCTTAGGCGGGAAGGAACAAAGGACAAGCAAAGAGTTAGAAGAAAAAGAGGGAAACAAGGCGTAAGGGCGGGACGGTGACAAGAGGGAAAAGAAGGCGGAAAGAGAGAAGGAGAGGGACGGGACGGCGGAAAGAAAGAGAGAGAAAGAGGCGGGAAGGAAAATATATATATTATTATTAAAAGTAAAATATAAGTATAAATATATATTAAATCATAAAAAAAAGAGATCGGATCGGAGAAACGGTTACCTGGGTCGGGTCGGATCAGGGCAGATGTCACAAAGGTCTATCAAATGGATGTTAAAAGTGCTTTTCTCAATGGTGAATTACACGAGGAAGTGTTTGTCCAACAACCACCTGGTTTTGAAGATCCTGATTATCCAGACCGTGTTTACCGATTAAACAAGGCTCTGTATAGTCTACATCAAGCCCCGAGAGCTTGGTATGGCACGCTCGCCGACCATCTGACTGATAATGGCTTCAAACGAGGAACTGTTGACTGCACTTTATTTCATAAAACTGTTGGTGATGATCTTCTTCTAGTCCAGATTTATGTTGACGATATTATTTTTGGGTCTACAAACGACACATTGTGTAAGGAGTTCGTGAAGTCCATGCAAACAAAGTTCGAAATGAGCTCGATGGGAGAGATGAATTTCTTTTTAGGGCTGCAGGTTCACCAGTCTGATAAGGGAATCTTCATTCATCAGACAAAATATGTGAACGATGTCTTGGAACGGTTCAAGATTACTGCCGGAAAAATCCCTTCTACTCCTCTTCTAGTGGGTCACAATTTATCACCGGATGAATTGGAGGATACCGTTGATCCGACCCTTTATCGTGCTATGATTGGTTCTCTAATGTATTTAACTGCTTCTCGACCTGATATAATGTTTGCTGTTTGTATGTGTGCTAGGTACCAAGCTAGTCCCCGAGTGACTCACCTGGCAGCGGTCAAGAGTATTTTGCAATATCTACGGGGAAATCTTAACATCGGGTTATGGTACTCCAAAGATAATATTTTCGATCTTACCGCCTACTCAGACTCAGATTATGGAGGATGCAAGATCAACTTCAAATCAACGACAGCGGGATGTCAATTCTTAGGAAGCCGGCTTGTTTCCTGGCAGTGTAAGAAGCAGACAACGATCTCCACTTCAACCGCCGAAGCTGAATATGTTGCAGCCTCGAGTTGCTGTTCCCAGGTTTCGTGGATACAACAACATCTTCGCGACTACGGTTTGAAGTTTCTTACTACTCCCATTTTGATTGATAATTCTGCTGCTATTAGTATCACCAAGATTCCCGTACAACATTCAAAAACGAAACATATCGAAATTCGATATCATTTTATACGGGATTGCTATGAAAAGAAATTAATTGATCTTGAGAAAGTGCACACATATTTTCAAAAAGCCGATCTATTTACCAAAGCGTTTGATAAAACACGTTTTAACTTTTTGTTTGGTTTAAATGGATTGAAGACCCTTGCTGAGATCCTAAAATTAGGATAATTATCTTTAAAATGCTTTATTGATTTAGCTTAATTTTTTTTTTTATGTTTTTAGGTTTTAGGGGGAGAATTCTAGAAAATACAAAAAGAATGTGTTTTCGTTTGTATAGATAAAATCCAAAAACATTAAAATTCAAAAAAAAAAAATATAGTGATTTCTGTTCTTTAATGTTTTTCTTTTAAATATTTAGAAAAACCAAAAACATTTTAAAATTTTCAAAAATCCAAAAAGAATGTGATTTTTGTTTTTGTACAGAAAAATTTGAAAACCCAAAAACAATGTGATTTATGTCTTCAAAAAGATTGTTTATAACAAAATTGAAAAAGACAAAAATATTGTGTTTTTAAAGTTTTGTATAGAGAAAATCCAAAAAGATTTTTAGATTATTTTCTCGCTGAAAATTATGTCGGTTATTTAAGTTTGTGAAGCATGCTTGCATGTCTTGGTCCTATGATTCACTCGTGAATTGATGGTTAGCCATTTATTTATTAACTTAAGTTAACTGGGGCCATTAAATTTATCTTTTCTTTATTTTATGCTCCTCAAAATTTTGAGTTTTTGAAGCAAAAAGAGATCATGATAGTACATTGATTATCTTGACACCAAATTCAGCAAAAAGTAAGCTTAAAAGACTGTGTGCTTAATTGCATTGGTGCATTGGTAGGTCTTAAAACAACCCAGTAGAGTAAAGTATGTGATATAAACATAAAGAAACGCCAAATTGAAAGGGGTGTTAGTCTCTAGCAAAAGTCTCTGTGAGGATGGCAGAAATGTAATAACCAGTCATACTCAAGCCTTATATTTGTTGATCACCCAAAAAAATCAAATAAAGCAAATAACAAGCGTTAAGATTCTGGACACTGTGAGTCTTTATGCGGCTTAACCATCTGGGTATTCATAAGCAAGAATATTTCACTTGCCTTCTAGAGCAAACCCAAAGTCATTAAACTTGATCACCGCTGTACTTCGTACAATTTAAATTACTGACTTGATAAAAATCCGCTGTTAGTCATACAATTGTTCCTCCCTTGCGTGCGTCTTAATACCATTAAGAAACGGACCCCAGGGGATACAATGTATGTAAGCCGACAGATGGACTCGTGCATACTCACTCACAGTAAAGGAAACTTGATTCATTGCTCAAAATTTCTACAATTGGTATCAAAATTTTGATCAACAATATAATGATTTAAGTCAAGTTGGGGTGATTTGGCAAAAATCAAATTAAGCTTGAACCGTGATTAGAGGCTGATAGTTTCTGATATTATGTGCTTTAATTGAACTATTTAATCATATCACAAAAATACTTGAATGTGTGTTATTAGATTTATGTGGACAACAATACCAATGACCGACTTATCGCCAGTCATAATATTGCTGAAATATAAAACTGTGATGGAAGGGCATTTTGGTCAATATGATTCTCTGCTCAAACTAAACAAAAAAAAAAAAAAAACTGGACCGGATATTCTTTTGTAAATACATTCTTTAAATTCTTACAAAATACCAAAAATATTTTCGTCTTCTTTGTACAAAATACTTAAATAATTTTAAGTTATGTTTCGGAAATCTGAAACATTTTTAACGTATCTGGTTGTCGGGATAAAAGGGTTTCTCGATAATTTGATTTATTTATTTATTTAATTCTTTAATTAATTCATTAATTTATTCATTTAATTATTTAATTTAAAATTAAATAAAAGAGTTTATTTCGCTAAAATCCAATTCGTTATTTATGGATAACGAACTAGGTGATTCTTTAGCGAACTAGCTTCTGGTTCGCTAACCAAATTCGCTTCCGCACTCTGTAACGAATCATCCCTTCGTTATGCATATTTAACGAATCATGACACAAATCATGTCTTGATTCGCTACCTTTAATTTAACGAATCACGTAGCGATTCGCCAACATAAGGTAACGAATTGAGTTAGCGAATGGGCTAATTCGTTAACTTTAAATTACACGAATCGTCTGATTCGTACAAGTTGTACCTAGGGTTATGTGCACTGTTATATAAGACAAGAAAACGAACAGTCTTCCACTGTTCGCCTTCTTTCTTTATTTTTAAGAAACCTGTTCAAATTCTCTCTGAAATTTCGACTTTCTTATTTGAATATTTCAAGGACATATTTGAGTTTCTAAGGTATAGCTGATTATGGCGATATCATTTTCGTCAAAAATGGCTATGTGTTGATAGTTAAATTATGAAATTTTAGGAGTTTAAGGGTTCTGATATTTTAAAACCCATTTGTGTATTATTTATATTAATTCATATATGTTTTTATGTCATTATGATTAGAATCATATTCCGATACCCTTGGTGGGCTTCAATCATGAATTGATTGTTGTTTGCCGGGTTAATTACTGTTTTGTGACTTTGGTGTTTACTGTGGGTTCGTCTAACCTATGTACTTAGAGATTTTGAGTCTTAATCTCATTCATCTTCGATTACGATTGTAATTCCGAGTACAACGAGCTCATTAGCGTGATGATTCGACGATAGTTATGGCCTAATTGTTCTTGGGTTCATTTTGTTGACTATCCGTGTTCATCCTAATTTTGACCATTGACTGTGTGAAGTCAAAGAAAAAGTCTTATTTATGACCATTCGTTAGTCTTAGCGAATTGGAACTGTTTCGTGTCCAATTCGTTAAGATTTTACACGAACTAGCTTAGCGAATAAGATGTTACACGAATCAGATTTGGATTCGTTTTAAATATAACGAACTGGAATTTAGCGTTAAAATTAAAAGTGATTCGCTAGTTTTAGTTCGTTAACGTATTTACTTGATTGCGAATCTCTTGATTCGTTATCTTAGTATAACGAATCAATCTGATTCCTAACGAATGACATTAAAAAAAAAAAAAAAAACTAAAATTTTAATATTCATTTATTTTAATTTATAGGATTTAAATAGTCTAAAATATGTAAATAGCTTAATTACACATATTTTTGATTATATATCCTAATATTCGGTTTTATTTATACAGTAACACATGGCTGATCAAGAACAACAAAATCAACCACCACAGGAACAACCTCCACAAGGACAACCACAACAACAAGATCAACAAGCTGAAATGATCTTCTTGCCGTTCGATAAGAAGCACAACATTTGTGCTTATGTTGATCAAGATGTGGCTGATTTGAGAACGTTTGGAGCTATGTTGACTTTCTTACGCCGTTCAAAGATACGCTATGCAAATACTGCTAAACCTAAAGTGTATCCTAGTATAATCAGGCAGCTTTGGAACACGGCGGAATATGTTGAGGAAAATAATTGGGTTCGAGCTACAATTAATCAGATCCCTATTACGATTGATGTTGAGGTCATTCGTCGGGTACTTTAATTTGAAGATAATGATGATTACCCAAGTGAATTTGACAGGACATTGGTTAGAGGTTTATTCACACGTTTGAATTATGGGGGTGATATTCGTAAGTCTATGTTGAACAAGAATGGGCTGTGTCCACCATACAAGTATCTGCTGCATGTTTTACTTCATTGTATGAGTGGACGTCGCGGTGGTTTTGATGAGTGTAGACTAAGTTTGCAATCGGAATTTGTTGCTCTAATCCTGAATAAGCCTTTCAACTATTCAGAACACATCTTTGATCATCTGAAAGAGCAAGTTCAGCAAACTCTACCGTCAAAGAAGTTCTTGATGTATCCTCGCTTTTTACAGCTAATTATTCAGGATTTGATACCGAATTTGGTGATTGATCGATCGTTGGTGATCGATGTTCTTGATATGGAACATATGAAAGCTGAAACGGTGCATCGTATGTTAATCTATAGAAAAGACAAGCCACATGATAAACGGATGATTGGTCATATAATAAATTCGGATTACGTATGTCCTCCTAATGAGCACTGGATCCATGATGATTCGGATTCCGAGCGTGAAGGGGGAGAAGGTGGGAACAGTGATGGTGGAGATGATGATGGTGACAATGATGATGGTGATGGTGGAGCTGGTGAACGAGCTCTTAAAGAACAACAAGATGCAGTCGATGCTGCTCTAGCTGCCACCATGAAAGCTCAGCTAGAAAGAAAACGAAAGGGGAAAGCTGTAGCTACTGGTGAACCATCAAAGAAGCCCCGTGTGTCTGCTGGGGCTGGGGTAATTATTGGAACTCCACCACCACGTCAATCAACTACTCAAAGCTCGGCGGGGTCGCTAACTACTAGCACTCCGATGCTTACCTTGACGACGACGATGGTGTCACATGAGAGGCTCGGTCTAATCCCTCAAATGGCGTTGACCGAGATACCGAGGCCTCCTGCTGTGTTGTCTACAGTATCTTCCACCACATCAATGAGACCTCCTCCTCTTCCAACAACTACTCTTCCTCCACCTCCGCCTAGTGATGTCTCTTTTATGAGGATTACTCGACCTCAAGGACCTGTTCAACCAGTTCATCCATCTGTATACAATTTTCCACCAGGTCGTCAAACTGAAATGCTGCTAAATCTGCTACATCTATATGAAAATCAAATGGCAGCTGACCGTCAAACTCAAGAAAGACTCATGGAGAATCAACGTCGAATGATGAGTTATATTTCTTTCTGTCAGAAGGAGACTAAGTCGTTACGTACGATTGTTGAGTCTCAGGGGGTGAAATTAAAGGAACAAGAAGAGTTGATTTTACAATTAACTTGTAAAGATGATGCCCTCAAGAAAATTAAAAATGATGATGATGATCCTGACGAATCTGATGCAGGAGGTGAGCCTAAACAATCACATGGTTCATCCTCTGGTGCTGGTGTTAGTGGCGCTGATGATTCGAACAAGCAGATAATTACCTATAAAGATCCAACAGCTACCAAGCCAATAGAAATGATTGAGGCTAACACGGTGATATTTATGGATGGATCGGGGGTGGTTAGAAGTGTGGTGAACAGAGATGAGATAGAGGTCGGCGAGTATTTTGTTAGATCTTTGACACGGGAGCAGATTTCGATTCTGCTTGGGCTGAATGACGATCAGTTGACTGCTTTAGAGACTGAGCCCGATGTCGAAGTGATCAATGAAGAAGAAATGGAAGTTGATCCGTTATTATGGATACGGATTTTATTTATGAGAACGAGGAGATTGAGATGGAGGATGTGACAGCTGAAGAGTACCCGGACTTGTATCAACACACAAACGTTGATCAAGGTGCTCCGGTATTTCACGAAGATGTAATTAAAGAGACTGAGGATGAACTAGAAAAGGTTGTGCAGCGAACAGTTCCTTCACTCAAAGAAGTGACTGATGATGACATAGAAAGATGGTTCAAACGTCAGAAAGTGGGTAAGATTATCAGTGCTTATCGGTATGTAGATCAAGAAAGAAAAGATACTGCTACTGCTTGGATTGAGGCGAATCAGGTGACTACCTTCAATACTGTTTCTAAGGTACATGGTGATATTGTCTCCTGGTGTGACACCCGGTAATTTCCCAATCCCATAAACCAAGTAATCAACCTAATTATTAGGTGATTGTGAATGTTATGCGCGCCATGTTATGATCAGCGCGGGCATATGTTATATGCGCCATGCGCGGATGCGATGCGCGCCATGTTATGATCAGCGCGGGCATATGTTATATGCGCCATGCTCTGATGCGATGCGCGCCATGTTATGATCAGCGCGGGCATATGTTATATGCGCCATGCGCGGATGCGATGCGCGCCATGTTATGATCAGCGCGGGCATATATTATATGCGCCACGCGCACAGGTTCTTGTTGTGTTTTCATGACAACTTAATTTTATGTCGTTTCTGTCTAATGGGTTGCATACCTCTTCAATGATCAATAAGTAAAACTATGTTCAAATAATATCCTAATTTCCTAATTAAGACCCAAATCATTTATGCGCGCGCGGAAAAAGGGAACTAACCTCCCCGCGTGGCGGGAACATTGAGAGCTAGTTTGTTTGAAGCTCCAAGATGGAATTGACTTCAACATAACTGATCACTATGTTGAAATACCAAGACCTCATGGAGAATCTACAAATGAAACTCAACGTCCCTGACTACGAGAAGGTTACGCACCTACCCGCATCAAATAAGAAGGACTTATGTGCGACATCCTGCGGGAAGAATCCCCGCGGGACACCTTAAAACTAAACCCTTTACGCATGAACGTCTGCACAGAAACCAACCACCTTTTCGCTTAAATCCAAAAGTTCACCAAGTTAATAAACTCTGAGAACGCTGGTTCCAGCAGAGCCAGATGGACCCGCAGGATTCCTTATAAGGACGCCTGCGCAGTGATACGCGCAGGATTCGTTACAAGGACGCTTGCGCGAAGACCAACTGGAGCCGCCGGACCCACAACGTTCAAAGAAATGGCCTACACGCAGAAGGCTATACGCGCAAGGTTACGCGCACAAAACACTTAGTCTATTCTTCAGATGAAAGGGGATTACCCCCGCCCAGAAAGAACCAGTTGCGTGTTTCAGAGATTTTTACCTTTTGACAGCACACTGACAACAGTACCAGGAACAGTACTGTAACACGAAATGTCAACTGTCAGCCGCACCTACTCTCACCAACCACAGTCCTGCATGTACTGTCAAATCAATCAGAATCTTCATAACCACTCCCTAGGACCATCACCCCCATCCCTAAATAAATAATAATAAACCCCATACCTTGTCATCACTACACCCAATATGATATGATCTCAATCCCCTAAATCAAGGGATTGTGTTCCCTTGAATTTGCCTATAAATATCAGTTCTTGAATAAAAATATCATAACCACAAGAAACACACTCCAAACTCCTCTCTTAAACCTGTAATTCTGCACTAACCATCTGCCAAGCATCCGTTTCCAGTTCTATCGCTAGGTAAGCCGAAACCTTAGTCTTGAGATTTACTTTTCTGACCAGCCCTTATATTCTTCGATTACTTGGTCTTAATACACATATTTCTTGTTATTTAAACATATTCTAGACTTCCAATTTCGAGGCTAACACCAAGAAACCCGAATCTCGTTTAATCTCTCTAAACCATCACTTAACAAGAATCACAGGTGAGTCTCACAGGCCTTATTTTCACTGTTTTTAAACTATTTTCGGGGCGAGGGACACGTGTTTAAATTATGTTTTATCATGGTATATTTACAAGCAATGCAAACGATTATCTGTTCATAGAGTCTATCTTGGTTATCAATGTGAGTGCGCTAGAACGAGAAAGTGATCACTTTATCAATGAAACTCTAAGAGTAGGGACTACTGGTTTGATCAACCCGCTCGTAGGGGTAGCACCTCTTTGCATAGACGAGCGCCTAGTATGGTCATGGGGTAGTACTACTGGTTAAATTCGCTCGTAGTGGCCGCGCCACTTTGCATGGACGAGCACATAGTTTTTCAGAAATGTTCGCGCGAAACCCGCGGGACGGTTTTATCAAGAATATGTTTTAATGATGTTATCAGAACTATGTTTCAATATGGTTTTATCAAGATTATGATGCAATGCAATTTATCAGGTCACCGAAACTTATGAACTCACACAGTTTATACTGATTCAAATATTTTTACGTGTCTTTCAGGTGGTAATTAAGTAGCACAAGGGGTCACACGTAGAGCACTTCACGCAGAACAGCTATAAAAATGGTTTTTGGAAGATTTTAGTTCTATCCCTTCCACACGCGTGGTTGTTCCCGCCGTGTATGGGGATATGGCGCGGAAATCTTCAACGTTTTTCATATTTGGATGTTTTTATATGTTCTTCTAAACAATGTAATGTATTTTGTACTAGACATTTCATGAGAAATGGGAAATTTATTTGAATGTTTGCAATGACCCGTGCTTGAATATCAATCCCCACGCGCGCACGCCTGGCTGTTTCCGCCGTTTAGGGCCAGGTGTGACAGATTGGTATCAGAGCACTGGTTATAGCGAACTAGGAAAGAAGTTTTAACCTAGACTATAACGGTAGGGGAATCGCATGAAATATTTTTCAAAGAAAATATTTTCGAAAGAAAAATCACACACACTTAGGAACACGGGTCACACAATGTCTAGTGAACACTAAGGATAAAAACATTATGTGCTCAGGGTACATGCGCTAAGTTTGATATATTTTCACTCTTTCAAGAAAAACGAGAATGCCTCCAACCAGAGCCAAAGGAATTACCATGACACCCGAGGAACTCGCAGAAATAATCGCACAGGCGATCGCAACGCATGAGGCCAGCAAGGCCGAATCCAGTCAGGGCCGTCAAGAGACCGAAAACCCAGAACCCGAATCAGGAGCTTTGGACAAAGGATGCTCCTATAAGACATTTATGGCCTGTAAGCCTTGGCCATTCAAGGGCACCGAAGGGGCCATTGGGCTCTACAACTGGATCGACAATATGGAGACAGTTCTCTCCATTAGCGGGAGTAGTGAAAGTCAAAAGGTCCTTTACGCGACCTGCATGTTCCAAGAAGCGGCCTCGTCTTGGTGGAAGCTTCAAACGAAAACATTGGGACGAGAAGTTGCTCTCCACAAGACCTGGGAGGAACTAAAGGATATGATGATGAAGAAGTTCTGCTCTCGCGCCGAAATTCAGAGTCTACAGCAGGAATTTTGGAACCACGCCATGGTAGGAGCTGATATCGACGCCTACAACAACCGATTCAACGAACTTTGCCAGATGGTGCCGGATATGGCAAACACGGAGGAGAAAAAGATCGAGAGGTATATCTTTGGGTTACCCCATGTTATCAGAGTTCCGCTCAATGCCGCAGCGCCTCCAACCTTTGATGATGCAGTGGCGCGGGCCATCACTCTTACAAGAGATACGGTCCGTGCGGGCATGTTGACCTCGCGCGGGAACGAGCAGCGAACCTCTGACCCCAAGAGAAAATGGAACTCTCACCACCGAGGGTCCGAATCCAAGCAACCACCATTCAAGAGACAGGAGAGTGTAAGGGCTTACGCGATACAAGCCTTGGAGCCACCACGAAGAGGGTACAATGGGCCTCGCCCATGGTGCAGCAGATGCAAGTATCACCACGAGGGTGAATGCGCAAGCATCGTATGCGCCAAATGTAGCAGACCAGGGCACAAGGCGATAAATTGCCATGTCAAAGAAACTGGAGTAAACGATAACTGCTACGCATGCGGGAAGCCAGGACATTTCAGTCGGGATTGCCCGCAAAAGAGAAACCAAGCTCGCGGGAGAGCCTTTGTGATCAGCGCGGGCGAAGCAAAAGAAGAACCGAATGTGGTAACCAGTACGTTTCTACTTAACGACCATTTTGCATCTGTCTTATTTGATACTGGCGCTGACCTAAGTTTCATATCCACTGAGTTTAAAAACTCCCTAGGCTTAGCAACCAGTAGGCTAGATACGCCTTATACTATAGAACTAGCCCATGGTAGGCAGATACGCGCGAACGAGAGGACTGAGCAATGTGTATTGGTCATGGGAGGTCACGAATTCAATATTAACTTATTGCCAATAGACATTGGAAGTTTTGACATTGTGGTAAGCATGGATTGGTTAGTCGAGAACCACGCGGAAATTATTTGCCATGAGAAGCAGGTTCGGATCCCACTGTTGAGCGGGGAAACCTTAGTAATTCAAGGGGAAAGAAGTGGAGTTGCGATAAAACTCATTTCGTGTCTAAAGGCGCGCAAGTGCCTGAGGAAAGGATGCTACGCCTTCCTGGCGCACTAAGTAGAGAAGAAAGGAGAACGAAAGATTGAAGACTTACCAGTGGTGCGCGAATTTCCAGAAGTTTTCCCTGAAGATTTGCCCGGATTACCGCCACCAGCGACAAGTCGAGTTTCGAATCGACTTGGTTCCAGGAGCTGCACCAGTAGCTCGAGCACCCTATCGACTAGCTCCATCCGAGATGCAAGAGCTATCCAATCAGTTGCAGGAACTATTGGATAAGGGTTTCATACGCCCAAGCTTTTCACCCTGGGGAGCTCCAGTGCTTTTTGTGAAGAAGAAGGATGGTTCATTTAGAATGTGTATTGACTACAGGGAACTAAACAAGCTGACAGTCAAGAATCGGTACCCCTTACCAAGGATTGACGACTTATTTGATCAGTTGCAGGGATCCAGTTATTATTCGAAGATAGATCTTCGGTCAGGTTACCACCAACTTAAGGTCCATGAGGAAGATGTGCCGAAGACAGCCTTCCGAACTAGATACGGCCATTATGAGTTCTTAGTGATGCCCTTCGGGTTAACTAATGCGCCGGCTATATTCATGGATCTGATGAACCGTGTGTGCAAGCCATACTTGGATAAGTTTGTGATTGTGTTTATAGATGATATTCTGGTTTACTCCCGAACCAGAGCTGAGCATGAACAACATCTGAGATTAATTTTGGAAATGCTGAAGAAAGAAAAGCTGTATGCAAAGTTTTCTAAATGTGAGTTTTGGATTAGAGAGGTTCACTTTCTCGGTCACGTTGTAAACGAGAAAGGAATACACGTCGATCCTTCCAAGGTCAAAGCCATCGAGAATTGGGAAGAGCCAAAAACACCAACTGAGGTGAGGCAATTCCTAGGACTAGCTGGCTACTATCGACGTTTCATTGAGAACTTCTCCAAGATAGCTTTACCTCTGACCACGCTAACACAGAAAGATAAGAAGTTTGATTGGGGCGAAAACCAGGAAGCAGCGTTTCAAATGTTAAAGCAAAAGTTATGTAGTGCGCCAGTTTTGTCTCTGCCCGAGGGGACGGACGACATCGTCGTCTACTGCGACGCTTCACATCAAGGGCTCGGATGTGTCCTTATGCAAAGAAACAAAGTCTTAGCGTATGCCTCTCTTCAACTCAAGGTCAATGAAAGGAACTATACAACGCATGATCTGGAACTTGGAGTAGTTGTTTTCGCGCTAAAGATTTGGCGCCATTATCTTTATGGTACAAAGTGTTTAATTTTTACGGATCACAAGAGCCTTCAACATATATTTGATCAAAAGGATTTAAACATGAGGCAACGAAGATGGGTAGAATTATTGAATGATTATGATTGTGAAATAAAGTATCATCCTGGAAAGGCGAATGTGGTAGCAGACGCTTTAAGTAGGAAAGAGCGAGCAAAGACGCTACGAGTTAAGGCTCTAAGATTGACCATTCGCGCAGATCTCACTACCCGCATCCGAGAAGCTCAACAAGAAGCCTTGAAACCAGAATTTGTCAAGAACGAATCCCTTAGGGGTATGATTAAGAATTTAGAGCTCAAAGAGAACGACACTCGATATTTTGCTAACCGTATATGGGTCCCTCTCAAGGGAGGATTGCGCAAGCAAGTGTTAAACGAAGCTCACAAAACGCGGTATTCCGTACATCCTGGCGCAGACAAGATGTACCAAGATGTTAAAGCGCTGTATTGGTGGCCCAATCTTAAGGGCGACATCGCGACGTATGTCAGTAAGTGCCTGACGTGTTCGAAGGTGAAGGCTGAATACCAGAAACCGTCGGGGTTGCTTCAACAGCCAGAAATTCCCATGTGGAAGTGGGAACAAATCTCCATGGACTTCATTACCAAACTGCCAAGGACACCTGGGGGTTACAACACGATTTGGGTTATTGTAGACCGACTAACTAAGTCAGCACACTTCCTGCCGATCAAGGAAACCGATAAGATGGAAAAGTTAGCCCGATTGTATATTCGAGAAGTAGTTTCAAAACACTGAGTTCCGGTATCCATCATTTCTGATAGAGATAGTCGGTTCACCTCAAGGTTTTGGAGATCGTTACAAGGGGCTTTAGGTACTCGTCTTGACATGAGTACGGCTTATCATCCCCAAACAGATGGACAAAGCGAGCGAACCATTCAAACATTAGAAGATATGTTGCGCGCATGCGCAATCGATTTCGGAGGTAGCTGGGATACTCATCTCCCATTGGTTGAATTTTCATACAATAACAGTTACCACACAAGCCTCAAGGCTGCGCCATTTGAAGCCTTGTATGGGCGCAAGTGTAGGTCCCCGCTGTGTTGGGCTGAAGTGGGTGACAAGCAAATGACTGGTCCAGAATTGATCCAAGAAACGACTGACAAAATTTTCCAGATACGGGATCGCCTTAAGGCAGCGCGCGACAGACAGAAAAACTATGCAGATGTGAGAAGAAAACCGTTGGAATTTCAAGTAGGGGATAAAGTACTTTTGAAAGTCTCTCCATGGAAGGGAGTCCCCCGTTTCGGCAAGTGAGGAAAGTTAAATCCGCGATACATCGGACCATTTGAGATCCTGGAAAGGATCGGTCCAGTTGCTTATAAACTCCATTTACCCGCTAAACTTAGTGGAGTTCACGACACGTTTCATGTGTCCAACCTCAAGAAGTGCTTATCTGATGAAACGTTAATTTTACCATTGGACGAGATTCATGTCGACAAACAACTACACTTCATGGAAGAGCCTATAGCAGTAACCGATTGGAAAGAACAAAAGTTGCGAAGAAGCCGAATCAAGTTAGTAAAGGTTCAATGGGACTCAAAGCGTGGACCTGAATTCACTTGGGAAAGAGAAGACCAAATGCGCAAAAAGTACCCATACCTCTTCCAAGGGATAGCTCCTACCAGCGACACCTAATTTCGGGACGAAATTCTCCTAACAGGGGGAGAATGTGACACCCGGTAATTTCCCAATCCCATAAACCAAGTAATCAACCTAATTATTAGGTGATTGTGAATGTTATGCGCGCCATGTTATGATCAGCGCGGGCATATGTTATATGCGCCATGCGCGGATGCGATGCGCGCCATGTTATGATCAGCGCGGGCATATGTTATATGCGCCATGCGAGGATGCGATGCGCGCCATGTTATGATCAGCGCGGGCATATGTTATATGCGCCATGCGCGGATGAGATGCGCGCCATGTTATGATCAGCGCGGGCATATATTATATGCGCCACGCGCACAGGTTCTTGTTGTGTTTTCATGACAACTTAATTTTATGTCGTTTCTGTCTAATGGGTTGCATACCTCTTCAATGATCAATAAGTAAAACTATGTTCAAATAATATCCTAATTTCCTAATTAAGACCCAAATCATTTATGCGCGCGCGGAAAAAGGGAACTAACCTCCCCGCGTGGCGGGAACATTGAGAGCTAGTTTGTTTGAAGCTCCAAGATGGAATTGACTTCAACATAACTGATCACTATGTTGAAATACCAAGACCTCATGGAGAATCTACAAATGAAACTCAACGTCCCTGACTACGAGAAGGTTACGCACCTACCCGCATCAAATAAGAAGGAGTTATGTGCGACATCCTGCGGGAAGAATCCCCGCGGGACACCTTAAAACTAAACCCTTTACGCATGAACGTCTGCACAGAAACCAACCACCTTTTCGCTTAAATCCAAAAGTTCACCCTGTTAATAAACTCTGAGAACGCTGGTTCCAGCAGAGCCAGATGGACCCGCAGGATTCCTTATAAGGACGCCTGCGCAGTGATACGCGCAGGATTCGTTACAAGGACGCTTGCGCGAAGACCAACTGGAGCCGCCGGACCCACAACGTTCAAAGAAATGGCCTACACGCAGAAGGCTATACGCGCAAGGTTACGCGCACAAAACACTTAGTCTATTCTTCAGATGAAAGGGGATTACCCCCGCCCAGAAAGAACCAGTTGCGTGTTTCAGAGATTTTTACCTTTTGACAGCACACTGACAACAGTACCATGAACAGTACTGTAACACGAAATGTCAACTGTCAGCCGCACCTACTCTCACCAACCACAGTCCTGCATGTACTGTCAAATCAATCAGAATCTTCATAACCACTCCCTAGGACCATCACCCCCATCCCTAAATAAATAATAATAAACCCCATACCTTGTCATCACTACAACCAATATGATATGATCTCAATCCCCTAAATCAAGGGATTGTGTTCCCTTGAATTTGCCTATAAATATCAGTTCTTGAATAAAAATATCATAACCACAAGAAACACACTCCAAACTCCTCTCTTAAACCTGTAATTCTGCACTAACCATCTCCCAAGCATCCGTTTCCAGTTCCATCGCTAGGTAAGCCGAAACCTTAGTCTTGAGATTTACTTTTCTGACCAGCCCTTATATTCTTCGATTACTTGGTCTTAATACACATATTTCTTGTTATTTAAACATATTCTAGACTTCCAATTTCGAGGCTAACACCAAGAAACCCGAATCTCGTTTAATCTCTCTAAACCATCACTTAACAAGAATCACAGGTGAGTCTCACAGCCCCTATTTTCACTGTTTTTAAACTATTTTCGGGGCGAGGGACACGTGTTTAAATTATGTTTTATCATGGTATATTTACAAGCAATGCAAACGATTATCTGTTCATAGAGTCTATCTTGGTTATCAATGTGAGTGCGCTAGAACGAGAAAGTGATCACTTTATCAATGAAACTCTAAGAGTAGGGACTACTGGTTTGATCAACCCGCTCGTAGGGGTAGCACCTCTTTACATAAACGAGCGCCTAGTATGGTCATGGGGTAGTACTACTTGTTAAATTCGCTCGTAGTGGCCGCGCCACTTTGCATGGACGAGCACATAGTTTTTCAGAAATGTTCGCGCGAAACCCGCGGGACGATTTTATCAAGAATATGTTTTAATGATGTTATCAGAACTATGTTTCAATATGGTTTTATCAAGATTATGATGCAATGCGATTTATCAAGTCACCGAAACTTGTGAACTCACTCAGTTTATACTGATTCAAATATTTTTACGTGTCTTTCAGGTGGTAATTAAGTAGCACAAGGGGTCACACGTAGAGCACTTCACGCAGAACAGCTATAAAAATGGTTTTTGGAAGATTTTAGTTCTATCCCTTCCACACGCGTGGTTGTTCCCGCCGTGTAAGGGGATATGGCGCGGAAATCTTCAACGTTTTTCATATTTGGATGTTTTTATATGTTCTTCTAAACAATGTAATGTATTTTGTACTAGACATTTCATGAGAAATGGGAAATTTATTTGAATGTTTGCAATGACCCGTGCTTGATTATCAATCCCCACGCGCGCACGCCCTGCTGTTTCCGCCGTTTAGGGCCAGGTGTGACACCTGGCTCTATGATTCAGACCTTAATGTATGTATAGTCAAGTGGGAAAAGGGTGTCCAGTATTACGAGAGGATAATGGATGTTTTAACTCTACCGCGTTGGGATGTACGTACCCCCGCGAGACGTCCATTTATCAATCGTGGGAGTCACCGAACGGCTGAGTGGTTTCATCAACACTTACTGTTCTAGGTCAATCATGGCTTCAAATTTTTCAAGCCCCAGGTTCCAAGACGTAAGCGCATTGACGAGATTGATCCAAGGACTGCTGGAAGAAACTTGTCTTGAAAGTGAAGCAGCCAAAGACAATGAAAAAGGTTCCTGTGAAGACAATGCCTCAAGATATTTATCTGTCTTTCAACCGTTGGTACTATGACAATCGTACTGGCGAGGCCGTTATTGTTCGTGGTCGAGGACTGCAGACCGAGCTCATCAAGATAATCGACCCGATGTGGTTGGTTATTTTATCAGAGACAGACAACGACGTGCTATACAGGAAGCATATTTTGTTTGAACGCCAAGAAGATTACGATCTGGCTATGCAATTCCAACGAGCCGTTCGTGTGTGTCACGAACATGGAATTCATAGTTGCAGAGACTGGCAGTCCAAGCACTTCAAATAATTTAAAGACAAAGAGCTCAAGACGAGGGGGTGTCTGTTAGTGCACGGTTTTGCGTCTGGAGTCTTTGTATTTATCGTTAACGTTTATTTGATAATTAATGTAATATTTAATGTTTATATTTAACTAGTTCCTTAAGACTAAGTCTAGTTCACTAGGGATGTTAGCGAACTAAGACTAGTTCGTTAAGATTAAGTCTAGTTCGCTAGGGATGTTAGCGAACTAAGACATTATAATATATTCCCTCCTGATTCGTTAGGGGATGTTAACGAATCAGGGGGTGGTTCGTTATGTTAAGTTATGTAACGAAGGGGAAGTTGGTTCGCTAGGGGATGTTAGCGAAGCAGGTTGCCTTCTCTATATAGTGAACAACTGTTCACTTGTAAAAAAAAAGAAAAGAGAGGTTTTGGAGATATAAGTTAATAGAGAAAAATCTTGAGTAATTACTCTCTCTCAAGCTTCATCTTAACATTATTGATAATATATACACATACATAACATTAAATCAAGGTTAATTATGAGCTAGATCTTTAATAGTGGTAATTGGATAATCTACATATCTGAGATCTGTTTTATTGTTATCGACTGTTAATCCGGGATCAAACAATAATATTATCAAAGCTCCTGAAGTTATGTCTGTTCCGGAGAAGAAAGCTTATGATCTTGAAGTAAAGACATATTCTATTTTGACAACCGCATTACCTGAATATATCTTTTATCAATTTAACCATATCAAAACTGCCGCACCATTGTTTGCAACTCTACAATTAAGAAGTATTTGCAATACTCTAGATGGGAAGAAGTCTATGCTAAAGTTGAGGGAGTGTAACCAGAATGTCAAAGTTAATCTAAATCTAGTCAAAAGCCTTCCTTATATGACGAGTCGAAGACATTGGAACAATCAGGGCCAGAAGCATATATTCTTGATAACATGACACCCATAGATACATCAGCAATGACTGACGAGTTTCCTATTTTATTAGTGTAATTTTTTGATTTTGAAGTTGATGAAGGGCGGTTAATGGAGTTGAAGAAAGCTCATGTTGATGATGAATGGTCTATGCTTGTTGATGATATATCCAAGACCGCATCATCAATGAATGTTAGTGAAGATTCAAATGCAACAGAGACTATCATGCTTACCCAGGTGATTCTTTCTGATAATCTTGATGAATCTTATGATTTCGTGTAAAGATCACCTAAGGTATCTTCTACACCATCTGATTCATTTGTTTGTGAAAATTGTGTTGAGAATTTAAATTCATTTGTTGTTGATGAAACTCATAAAATTGAGTGTTCTCATTGTGTTGAATCCAAGTCTAAGCTTGAATTGATTTGTCAACACAATGAGCTGTTAGTATGTGATTTGACTATCATTCGTGATAATTATCGGCAAGTGATTGAAATTGATCAAACATCTAAAGATAACATTGATTCCTTGCCAGTTAGTAATCATGAATTGAAAGCTGAAGTTTCCACTAAATTAAGAATTATTGATAATCAGTTTCAAGATATTTTGAGATTAATATCCAAAATTAACTGATCTAGAAAACGAGGTGATGGAGTTGAAAAATCAATTGGGAAAATTTAGAAATTCATCAATTTTGTTAAATGAAATAATTGAAGTTAATAGTAATCATCAAAAAGGTGGGAAAGCTGGTTTAGAGTTTGTTGAAATCCCTCATCCTTTTCATAGTGGTTACACCAAGCGACTAGAAGTGATAAATCTAAAAGAAGTGGACATTAACTCTCCACTTATAATAGATCCTCCTGTGACTGTGAGTGATGTTAACATTGTCAAAGAAGAGAAAGCTAAACCAGTGGAACCAATAAAAATTGTTGAGAAAAGGTTAACTCCAAAATCTCATGTTCTAAGAAATCTGGTTTTCTCTCAATGTGATGATGATGCTATTATAGAAGATGTGGTTGAACCAGTAGTGATTCACAAGAATGAAAAATATACATGTTGAAAATCATATTCTTTGTGAACCACAAAATTTTGAGAAATCAAAACTGGTAAACCAAAATTAGTTGTACACCAAAGACATGCGAGAAAACAATTTTTTCTGCAAAGATATTAAAATCATTTTCTAAACTGAGTGTTGAGGGAAGAATCTGGAAGGTTTACAATTTAAAAGGTGTTGATAAAATGTTTGTTGATGAGCTCTTTCCGATAGCTCTTGTTAAACCTGAGTGTGTTGAAAACATTTAAGAGTGTGATCACTTGGTTTTTCTTAATTGTGGTGCATCGGTGATGCCTATTGGGGAAATGAAAAAGATAAAATCAAAGCCCGAAAAGGGATCCAAACCAGTTTTATTTCAATAGAACAAATATGTCAAATCTATTGGTTCTAATGTATTAAACAATTTTACACAGTGTTCAAATCATGAATTTTCCAAAAGAAAATTTATGAGAAAATTCAACCCTCCGCGTCTAAGCTTATAACAGAATCATATCGATGCGAGTTGAATTAAGAAAATGTCTTTATTGTAATGTCAAAGGACATTTGATTGTTGATTGTCTCACATTTTATATGATTTTGATTTGTTGAGACAATAAGCTGATAATCTGTTACTAGTTTGGAAACCAAAAATCCCGTCATTGTTAGTGATCATATTGAGGATACCGGTCGACCTAAGACTATTGTCTGGTTCCAGTTTCTCATTTATTAATTAGTTTTGTGCAGGGATATCCAAGAAGATCTATCGACATATGGATTATTGCTAAATCATATTCGTTGATAGTGGATTATCTAGGCGTATTGATTTAGTTTGTTTTGATTGTTAATTGCAAAGATTTAAAATTCATATATTTTTTAATTAGCAAACTTGTTCACCATTCACACTTTTAAATGCAACATTTCATTTTGGTGAACAAGATTTTAAAAGGATTAATCCATGTTGGAAGATCGTTTTACGCTTTTCATTATTTTTCTGCATTTTTTTCTTATTGTTTATATTGGGGGGGGGGGGGGGATTAGAAAAATCCAAAAATAGTGTGTTTTCTATATGAAAAATATTAAAAATTAAAATTTTGAAAAGTTTGATCCGACCAATATGGGAAATGATAGTGTATTGACTTAGCGGACCTAACACTTTTTAAATTAGATTAGAAAGTTTCGTAAGATCAACTGTATGATGTGTAACACATAGCGTTTTATCCCGTTTTTGTGTTGTTTTGTGCATAAACCGTTAACAAATATAACTTGTTCTTGCGTGAAATTAAATGTTTGTGAATATGATAGGTCCCATGTTGAAGAGAGCTAAAAAACGAGTTCAATGAAGAAAGAATCAGCTCAAACGGGATTCGGATGAAGCCAGTATGCGCGTTTGAAAATAAACGAGTCAGAATACGAAGAAACGAGCACCCAGGACCTGGCCGCGCTACGCGACCAGGAGAGGCATCCATGCCTATGCTATGCGACATCCCACATGTCCCAAAGGCTGCCAAGAATGCATAGGAATAAGCTACCCATTTATTTTGTCTTCTAATGGGCCTTGTGTGCTTGTTTTAACCTATTTTATATAAGGAAAGAGATGTTTAAACATATATATAAAGAGTTTATATCCTTTGAACGATTTGGACATAATATTTCCAGATACCACACCTGCTCTAGAGGAGAAACCAAGGAGGACAAGCTTGCGGTTCTATCTTTTATCCCCCGGTTGTAGGTTTTGCTTGTTTTAACGTTTGTGAGTTCGTTTTTGAGTTTTAGACTTTGAAACAAGTTCCAATCAGTTTTTAATGGATACTTTGAGCTTAATTATGATTATTATCTTCTGTCCAAAAGTTATGAATAGCTAATCTTGTTAGTTATACCTAGGTTTGATGATTATTGTTCGGTTTTAATGAGTTTATTGGATTGTTTGATCAATATGACTTGAATTTCTATTGAAAGTTTGGTTAAATGATGAATTAGGTTGTGCTTAGTGGCTGTGATTTTATTGGTTTTATCTCATAACCTCGTGCTTCGATTAATTGAATTGGTTTTGATTGATAGTTGCATGTTCAATTCTTTACTTTGTGTTTAGAGTTTGTTTGCGGTAGGAAAAACCGTAGGGTTTTGTTCAGATTGTTAATTGATATAAGTCAGTGGGTAAACACCTTCTTAGAGACCGAGAGGTGATAGGAAGTAAAGTCGTCTCATTTCTTTTATTTGTTAGGATTAGGATTGCGCGAGAGCAGGTTCGGTTCATGTCGGGTTTCGGTTTGTGAGTGATTAGTTGGTCTAGTTTAAGTTAAACCAAATTGTTCCTCTATCCTTGGTTGCGTAGTATTCGTTTCCATTAGGGTCGTGTGTCGTTGAGACCTAGAGGAGAGTCAACATTAGAACACTTTAGCAATTCGTTTCCCGGTTTGTTATTAAAATCAAGTAAGTGTAAGTTAGGGTTTGTTAGTGAGACCGAGAGGTGATCTAGCTTTCTTGAGTGAACCTTAGTTGTGTCATCCTTAGATACCAGTGTCGTGATATTATTCAATCCATTAGCTTGTTAGACCGTCAATATAATTCTTACCTAGGTAGACGTTTTCTCCATTGTTAAGTCTCATTCTTAAAGTTTTGTTGAGTCTTGTTAGGTTAAGTCTTTTAATTTAGTTAAAGTAAGTTAGGTCAAGTAGTTTAATTATTAAAAATCATTTAAAAAATATATTATTCTTAGGCAGGTCTTGTCTAGGGTTTAGTTTTCTTAGGCGTTCTTACGTGTCCTTGTGTTCGATACTCGGACTTCCTTAGGTCTATACTACTTTTGATCGGTACACTTGTCGGTTGTGTGTGGATTCGTTAGGAGTTTCGTTTTATAAATTTAAAGCTTAGTTGTGAGTTTCTTAGAAAGAACATTCATTAGACACACATCAAGAAAATTTCGTAAGATCAACTGTATGATGTGTATGATAGGCTTAACAGATCGTATAAGTGCTGAAAAGACATAAACCTAAATGCTTGCCAAATTTTAGTGATATAACATCTTGATGCATAGTTAATATCTGCTTTAAATTACCAAAAAGTTAAAAGATTGTTGTGTATACTTGAGTTTACTTTGCAAAGAAATTCAACTTATTATTCTTTTCATTTTGCAAAGAAATTAAACTTCATTTTTTCTTAAGTTTTGGATCCTCGCTGCATGTAGTTATACTGATCTGAGGGTTAAGGCCTAAGTATTTTGCTTTATTTTCTTGGTGTTTTGTACAAGCCTTGGATCTTCTCTACGTATACTTTAAGCACAAATGTGTGAAGTCATGTATCAAACTGGAGGTTAAGGCGCATTACAACTTCAGCTTATTTTATCTTTTTAATTTGTTAAAATGAAGCCTTATCTGTGTGTAGTAATACCGATCTAAAGGGAAAACTTTAACCTTCTGATTTATTTTCTATTTGTCATTTTTGCAAGGGTCACAACTGATCATTTCAAGAAAAGAAATATATGTACATGTGAAATTCAGTGTGTAAAAGATATAAAATTTGTGTCTGATGGATGGGGTCCACATAAATTTGAGCTTAATTGAACCTTAATACGTATCGTAAAGTTACGATTTGCGATTTGTCTCACAAAAATATAAAGTATTTTTACTGCTTTAATTTTCTTTTCGTGATTTTGAGAAAATTCAAAAACTTTTTTGGTGTGTTTGTATAAAGTTTGTAAAAGCCAAAAATATTTTTCTTTCAAATTTATTTTTGATCTTTATACAAGTGATACACATTTTCAAATTTTTTTGCCGACATCCAGAAATGATTTCACCATTACGCATTCTTGTTCATACTAATTTGTGCTCAAATGATAAATCAATATAAAGCTATAAAGTTTATTGATGGAATGTATTGGTTGACTTCAGTTTTGATAGAATTGTATCTTCTCAAGATGGTGATCTTAAGTTATGATAGAGTTTTTGAGTTAATGGGGAGTGAAGATGTTGATCGTGTGTACAAGATTGATGATAATAAAGGTTGGAGACATACAACTAATGCCAAGGGGAGTTTGTTGGTGCATTTTCTACATGACATTATCTGTATAAAGACATACGTGACGATTAAGTGAAAGATCAACTGAAAGAGACAAAGACTAAAGCTTAACGAACTCCAACAATTGTCATGGGGGAGTTTGTTAGTACATGAAATGTGAAAAGTGCTGAGAGTTAATCCCAACTAGTCATTTGGTCTTGTTATGTGGTTTATTCGTTAAAACATGCAAGCTTAGTATGTCGAATGAAGCATGTATAACAAATTAGAATTTAAGGATAACGAATGAGCACGTGTGGGAGCTAACGTGAGAAGAAATAGTAGCGAATCTATGTCAAAAGTAATGAATGTATCCTGTGTCTATAAACAGGTTTGGTTAGTTTCATTTTTTAGTAGTTCACTTGTACGAGACACCGATTTGTACCATTAATCTACCGAAATTTATATCGAGCTTAAACGAGTTTTTATTTACCTATTGTTTACGTGCTCGGCCGTTTTCATTCATCTGTTAGTACCGAAACACACCAAAACAAACACTGTGTGTTTTCGGTTTCGTAGATCAATATCGAGTTCATCGATCCTCATCAGGAACAATAGATATAAATAATTAAAACACACAATATTAAACACTTAAAGCACGTCATTTCACCCGCACATCAAGCACCAGACAAAATGAGCTCGAGTAGAAACTACGATCTTCCTTTGGTGTCTCCACGAAAGAGGCAATCTTGTTAATAACTTTAGTGGTTGGTGTGACGAGATCAAAAAACTTCACTAAAAATACAAGATAAAGATAAGTTTTTATTATTTATTCACAAAATATATTTCTAAGATTATAAAATCCTACCCTGGGAAACCCACATGAAAGGAATTTCTTTACCATTGGGAATTGAATCCATTGAACAGAGAAGAACTTCCTATACTAATCTTTATCGTTTTGTTTTGTTTTCGGGATCAAAAGGGGGCAACCAGAAATACGCTGAAAGAAGAAGCAACAAGAACCATGGGTCCTACGATTCTAAATAGCAGCATGGTCAGAATCTCCAAGTGTAGATATTGAGTGGTGACAAGTTTATCAAGAACAAATAGAACTCTCCACATCATCGACATTACTTAGGCATAGCTCACATTGGTGATCCTGAAGAATTCCGAAATCAAAGGAGGGAATGGATAGCTAAGATCGAGAAAAAATAGATATGCAAGATAGCAAACCCATATTTTCGAAATAAAATCTGAATGAGTATACCTATCAAAAGAATGGAAAATAGTGTCTTAAGGAAAAGCATCGTTTCATAAAAGAACGCCAACATGAGAATTAGAGAAATTACACGATTTCGCGGTAGGGTTCACTAAGAGGACTTGTTGGATAAACTTAGTTAGAGTATCATCAGCAATAGAATAAGTCTATCGTGTCATATATCTACCCATAGACTTCCTGAAAAAACCCTAGGTAAAGAGTACAAAAAAGAGAAAAATACCCCGGCTCTTGCACAAAAGGATATTGAGAACATGTAAAGATAGAGGATAAATAGTTATAGAAACCAACCCCTAGACTAAAGAAATGGCAGCTAAAGCGCTTAGGAAGTTGCACCACGATCCATCGGTTACTCTAAAGGCGGAAGAAAATGTATCTGGGGGACAATTGTTTTGGGTCAAATTCACAATTAGGATCCTAAGTCTCATTATGTTGCCATTTGGGATCCCGAAGAGGTTCGGTATCCTGAACCCCTTATTTATTTCACTAACGGATGTATTTTGTAAATAATCATTGGTGACTTATTTATCATTAGAAGCTCATTAAATGCATGTAATAAACCTCTGGAATGAGTCTTTTAACTATTAAGAGTAATGATCACATTAAAGACTCATTAAACAAGGTTGATCCTCGGCGTCGGTTACGCTTTTGAAGAGTAAACAGAATTATGTTCTTAACTATCATACACCATCAAGTAAGACCATATATTGGTAAAGAAGTTCGTGAAGACCAATCTAACCTTGTCCAATGGCTCTTTATGACCAAAAGCAATAAAATTAATGGCAGAATGCCTATTACTACATAAATGGGCTATGATGAACAAAATAGGGTGCTTACTCACTTGCACCTCACTACATACACACTTCAATACTCTAGAGCTTGTTCATCACTTGTTATCAACTTGTAACACTTTTTACTTATTAATAAATCTAGGGGCAGGAAGATAATTGTCCCTTCCCGAGTTTTTTTTCCGAAGATCCTATTCATGATCAATGGTTTTTCCTCGCTATATCTGAGCCGTTTACTACTATAAACACACACACACTAGCAATATCCTAAAAAACACGCTACCTCACTTTCTAAGTTTAATCACTTAATTGATTAGGTAATTTTTGATCCAAAAAATTATAGTTTTTTCAAAAATATTTGTTCCCAATCACAGTTTGCTTAAACTCAATCCAGAAATGGCTTCTCAATCAAAGTTTACCTCTTCTCCAATACCATACTCAATCTCTGGAATTCCACAGCCTCTTCCTTCTCTACATGCTGTTAATTGTTGGGATAACCTTCTCAGGATCCAAAGGATCTGCTTCTGCTCGAGGATCAGGTTTACTACAAGATCTGTCCTTATATCTAACAATGAGATATTCGATGTTTTATGGCAGATGAAGGCTCACATGTGACAAAAAAGGAGACCAACAACTCTTTCATAAAGGAATTCCATGATAGCAGATCCCAAGGAAGGATGCCAATAGCAGAACGATCCACTTTGTTGCATCCCAAGACGCTGGATTTTGGACCTTCAGGATCCTTGGAAATTCGGTATGATGATTTCTTGCCCATGCAATCAACAATAGGAACACTTTGGTCAACTCCATCCACCAATATCACGACTACTAGAGATGTCAACACTATTTCAGATCCTCAGCCAGAAATCTCGGCACGTGTAACATTTGTTCTAATAATACTATAAGTGTAACTAATGTTGAAACTTTGTAGGATACTGGTATAACCAAGCAATGCAGAAGGAGTTCAAAGGTTAAGGGACTTGATCTCTAGTGTTCCTGGAATTGTTCAACTGACCCAAAGCAGCTCCCAACAACTACAAGATTTCACGATTCGCGCCTCCTATTTGTGATATCAAGATCCCAAAATAATTCCAGGCTCCTAGCATGAAGCTATATGTTGGGAATACGGATCCTGGAGAACATGTTGCTCAATATCGTGAAAGGACAGAGATTAACCCAATCCCTCAGGATCTTAAAGAAGCTTTCTTATGTAGAGGATTTGGTTCAACATAAACTAGAGCCGCCTTGAAATGGCTCCAGAGTTTTTCTCCTTTTTTATATTAAATGTTTTTGACATATATTTAACTTGTTTAATATCTCGATTTCTTGTTGCGGAAGCTTTGAAAGGTAAACCAGTGATCTACACAAGAAAACTCAAAGTAACAATGAATCTCTTAGGGGTTATATAAGAAAATTCGGTAAGGAAGCTCTGCAGATCCCCAACCTTGACATGACAATGTTAGTCCAAATTTCAAGATGGGACTAAAGAAAGAATTCTGATTTTTTGAGGATCTCGTTATGAATCCTCACAGTAAATTGGATTAAGCCAGAAGTAGGGCATTAAGATTTATAATATCGGAAGAAGAAAAGATAATCCAGGAAAGGCTTAATGGATCTGACAATTATAACCATCCAAATAGGAAGTCGGAATCCCCGTCGTCAAAACCATGTAGATTCAAACTGTCACACCCTCAATTTCGACTAATAGAGTTTTACAGCAAGGCGTGTGACATAATAGGATCTAGCTCATTTCTTATACCAAACATACCAATTTAAAATATTCAAAACATTATTTTAGTTTCATTCAAACATGTGAAAAACAAAACCAAACATTCTAAAGTGTTGCAGAAGAGTAAAGTTAAACAGTTTAAAATAATAAAAAGCATGCTCAAACATACACAACCCATCCAATGTAAAACAATTAGAAATACAAGTTCATGCAATTAATGAAAACACTAAGAAAGCATGCTTCGAGCTCCCTAGCACTACCTAGAGACCGGGCAAACATCAATACTCAAATGTCAACACATGGATGGTGATTTCATAAGTTATAATAAAGAAAACAATAAATGTAATATGTATAAGTAGATTTAGCACATTCCAAAATATATGAGGGTAGCTAACCAATTTACAAGTTACTAGACGTTTGAACCGAAGCTAACTGTATGTATGCCTTCTTACCAGGTCTATCACCAACTTTGGTATATAAAAGTTAGGTAAATATAACACCCGTTTTATAGCATCATAACCGTGCTAGCGCGACTAGTCCGGGCGGGGTTGGTCAAACCCAGTAGTACTAATCAAAGTAACCTCGCGATCCCATCCTATCTGTTCAAGGTAACACAAGTACTTCAAGTGATATAAGGGCATCTAGTATAATTTCGTGATATATAAGAAATTATGAAAAGTATAAAACGAGTCATTGTGTTTTCCTCCTGAAAACCAGTATATAAGTAAGTCCATGTTTTCTTCTCAAAAAAAAGTATAGGCAAATGTCATGTTTGCAATCCCAAAAACAAGTAAGGAAAATATTTTGTGTTTTAAATCCATAATAAAGTATACGAAAATCGTTTTGGTGTTGTCTTCTTAGAAAAAAAAAGGAAAAAGGCATGAACTCACCTTAAGTATGCAAATAAGATTCCACGAGCAAGCTTAATGAAAGAAAATGTGCCCGTTTAATCGATACCTAGTACAATTGTTAAGCTATGAGGATGTGTTCAACAATAAGACACTCGAAGACACACGTAATGACTCACACACAAACATGGACTTGATCTGACATGTTGGGCTAGACGTAATGGTTATACTTAATCTTGTTGGGATTGAATTTTGGCAAAGATGTAACACCGAAATCACTTGATTTCGGTAGGCCGTTTTTATGGGATTCGACTATAGGAAGTTTGGTACTATATATAGTCTTTGCACTAGGTTATTATGTGAGTCGAGCATTAGTAGAATGGTGTGGAGTAGGGTTACATAGTATCATATTCCATTCATATTTCAATCCTCGTTGATAGGCTTAAGCACCCGTCGTTTAATATAATGTTTGTTTTTATGTCATTTGTGTGTTGATTTTCTTTTGTTTATCTTTTGTCTTGAATCAATTCGTTGTTCATTTCCGCCCAACAACAGGTTTAATTGATATTACATTGAAAGACCCTGCTTTGGGACTTACGATTGGGATCAGAGCCTATAGACCTGTTCTAGGCACGGTGTTGGTGATATCAAGGATTGAAAATTGTGTTCTTTGTTCATGTTCTTTGAAAGCTTTCTGTAAATCAAGATTTGTGTGTTTATCGTGTTTATCGGGTTATTTGGAGCTATTTTTGGGAAAAAATTGACTTGATCTTTGGTTTAAATTCAAATCCCTGAATTCTCGGTATTTGATTTATTTACTAAGTTTACCAAGTCAAAGGTTTAATCGTTCTCGGCAACATTTGAATGTTCTTGTCATTAACTGTTTGATGTCGGAAACAATTCATCACTCTCGGGCAATAAACAAGGGTTCTCGGCCATATTCAACTATTTTCGGCAACTATTGAACATTTTCGGCAAAAATACAGGGTTCTCGGGACTTATTATGTGTTCTCGGCTACTGTGTCTTCTGCTCAAGGGTTCTCAGTTAAAATACTTGGTTCTCGGGCTTAATCCAACGTTCTCGATTCTAGGGTTCTCAGGTTAACTATTGTGTTTTCTGTCTTGGGTTTTTCAGTTTAAATTTGGGCTTGGTTACTTTGGGCCTTACTTAAATTTACTTAAGATTTCTATTGGACTGTTATTTGGACGTTAGAATGGACCAATTAAGTAACACATCATCAAATGCTGCTTTGCGTCAAGAGTTGCATTCCATCATAGGAACTGCTACTCATGTTCCCCGTCTACTGTCTCATGAGGGGTTTGCTGAGTGGAAGTTCATGTTCAAAAAATATGTGATGATGAAGGATGCAAAGATTTGGAGAAGCGTTGTTAGGAGTCCTTAACCTATCACTTATCAAAGAGAAAATAGTGATGAAGTAGTTGTAAAGGCCGTTGAACTGTATATCGATGAGGATTTTGAAAAGGTTGAAGAGGATGAGAAGGATTTTGCCACTCTAACAATGGCACTTTCACCGGAAATCAGTCAAGGATCCAAAGTGCTACAATCTACTAAAGCATTATGGGAAGCCCTTATTGAGGTATATGAGGGAAATGAGGATATGAGAAGAAGTCGACCGAATCTGTTGCGACAAAAGTTCAATATGTTCAATCATGTTCCGGGAGAGTCTTTGGAGACACATCTTCAAATATATGTTATTTTGGTCACTGAAATGCGGTCTACAAACATCAATTTGACTTCTATTCAAACAAATAATAAGATAGTTAACTCTCTGCCACAAAGCTGGGACATGAATGTTGCGGTGATTAAAAAGACTAAGTACCTTGCCAGATTAACTTTTTCAGAGGTGATGGCAATCATTAAGTCATGTGACATGGATGACAAGAAACGTGCCATAAATCATGCTAATTCCTAAAATGCGGCTGGCTACATTGTTGCTTCTAATAATGCTCTCATATTACAAGACAATTTCTCTATGTTCAAATCTTCTCAGGGTCAATATCCTCAGCCCCAACAAGCTCAGAACAACTTCTCAATGTTTAGGTCTTCTCAAGGTCAATTTACTCAGCCACCACCATAGCCTACTCCTATGTTCTTTCAACAACCTGCTCTAGCAAGTAAACCTCAATTAACTATTGGTTCTTCCAGTCAGTCTCCCATTCAAGTTCCTGATATTTCAAAGGAGACTCAAGAAAACATTGCCTTAATGGTAGGTTTCATGAACTGCTACAATGCCTTTCTCACTATAGTTTTGGTTCAACCAGTCGTAGTTGCTGAGTTGGATCAAATCAATCCTGATGACGTGTAGAAAATTTATATCTCTTGGCAAATAGCCATGGCAGTGTTTAGAGCAAAGAAGCTTACCAAGAGAACAAGCAGAAACAACTGGAATTTTCTAGCTATAAAGTAGGCAGGATTCAATAGAGACACTCTGAGGTGCTATAATTTTCACGAGGTGGGTCACTTCGTTCCGGTAAGTGGGGCTAGAGGAGAAAATATAGTTGGTGCTAGAGAGAATGAGCAGGGATTGGTGGCTCAGCAGTTTGATTGCAATGACCAGATGGCAACACTCAACATAAACAATCAAACTGCGAATCTTGCTCAAATTGATGTTGCTGAAGAAGAGAATGATGTAGAAGAACAAGTAAAAGATCTTTAGTTCGCTTTCAAGGTTTCTACCTCTCCCAGCTCATCTGAGGTAAGTTCTGAATTGTGTTCTCAATCTTGCATTAATAAGGTAGATCTGTATAGAGTTCACAACAAATCTGATTAGAGAAATGGAAGGCGTAAATATGAAAATCTTACCCATAAGAAACATGAAAAATCTTTAAAAGATAAACTAGAGACAAAACAAAAGGATTTCTCAATACTCTAATAGTATTTTAGCATAAAATATTATCACAACTTAGATGAAAAACAGAAAATTGCTGAACCAACTGCCGAGTTAGACACTTCTAAGTCGGAGATTGCAAAATTAACTAATAAATTTGAAAATGCTGAATTCAACTTTAAGAAATTCGATGTCTCTAGTGTTGTTGTTGAATCTATAATTAAAAAATAGTTAAAATGGAAAGAGAACAAGGGTGAGGGTATTGGGTACATCGTGGTTCCTCCTCCCTATAATGACAATTGCACTGGGCTTCCTCTTATTAAAGAAGAGGAAGCAAGGGAACCGTTTATGCAGTATGGCAAGCCGACTACAAATGACAAAATTCTTCATGGTTCAATCAAATCTATTGAACCAACATTGAGAGTGAACGATACTAATGTGTTTGCTTCATGTGCAGATTAAATAATTATAGAGGATTGGACTGACGAGGAGGAAGATTTACTTGTTTTAAATAATAAAGATATTAATTCTAATGTTTCTTTAAATTTGCCTATTTTGAATTTCGTTGCTACTATTGTTTGTGTGGGCCCTGTTTTTAAGAGCAAAGACAATTCTGTGGTTGATCCTTCTAAAAATTTTAAAACTTGTGGCGTGGTTTCAAATAAAATTGATAAAAATAAAAGTTTGCATAAACATTTATAACCTAAGTTTGTTAAAGAAGGAAGTTCATGTGTTCATAAATGTGATAATTCAAATGTTCAGTCCAAAGCGGGACAAATTGGTTCACACAACAGGTCAAGACCAGGAGTTGACCACAATGATTTTTATATTAAAAGGCAAACATGCTTTAATTGTGGCATTCCTGGTCACATTGCTAGAAATTGCCCACACCGTCCTTATGTCCCATACTACGGACATAATCAGAGGAATATGCCTCGAGATACATTCAATAAATTTAATTATAATATTTCAAGGTATTACAAGGAAACCCCCTCTGGCGGTGATTGGAAAAGAAATAAGGCTAACAGGTTGAAATCCCATCAGACAGGGCCTGCCATGTTTCAAAAGCATGATGGAGAATCTATTTCGGTCCCGAGACCAAATTCGGCCTCTAGATCGAAATCGATCTGGAAACCAAAGTCCAACGTGACTTCCGTTTGCAAACCAAAGACAAAGTCAACCATTTACGTTATTCACAAAATTTTAAAACCCGACTATAAATGGTTGACCAAATCTTCGGTATCCAAGTCATTAAAACCATCCTGATCGATCTTAGATAACCAGGAAGACATTCCATGGCAACCCGTAATATGCATAGATGAATCAGGTTTACCAGAACTACTATGGACTGGGTACCAAAAACTAATTAATCTTGCACATCATGCAGGAACATCTATAAAGGAATATCATCAGACCTTTGTATGTTGATAGTGGCTGTTTCAGGCACATGACAGGAGACATCTCTCAACTGCACAACATTCAAATATTTAATGGAGGGTATGTTTCCTTTGTGGGAGGACAAAAAGGGAAGATCACATAGATGGGTAATGTACGAAATAATGTTATTAAGTTTGAAGATGTTAATTTTGTTCTAGAATTGAAGCACAGTCTGCTCAGTGTCTCGCAAATCTGTGACAAGGATTTTTTTAACTCATTTCACAAACAAAGAGTGTCTGATTTTAAAACCTGGTATCATCATACCATAAGTTTGGGTTGTTGTTCGATCACCAAAAGAAGATAGTTCTTACGTGATCGACATGAATAAACATGTTCCAGCTGAAATCACATGTTTATTTTAGTGTCGGAACATAATGACATGCTTTGGCATCGTCTTCTTTTTTATACGAATGTTAAAAGTTTAAACCGTGTTGCTAAAAACAACATAACATTGTCCGTGGTTTGCCAGTCTAAGATTTTGTAATTATTGAGAAATGTGTAGTTTGTGCGTTAGGCAAATATCATCGTAAATCTCACAAGCCAAAACTGGTCAATACCATCTCCTCAGCCTATCAATTGCTTCATATGGATTTTTTTGGTCCTGTTCATGTATTGAGTCTTTCTCGCAGTTCTTATTGTTTGGTTATTACTGATGACAACTCACGTTTTACTTGGGTGTGTTTCTTATTAAATAAGAGTGAAACTGCAGAACTGATAAAACTCTTTGTGGTGCTAATGGAGAATCAACTCAATTTGAATCTAAAAGGGATTCGACATGACAATGGCATGGAGTTCAAGAGCTCAACGTTAAATCATTTTTGTGCTGAAAAAGGAGTGCTCAAACAATATAGCTTGGCTCATACACAACAAAATGGTGTAGCTTAGAGAAGGAAATGAACCCTAATTGAGGCTGCAAGGACCATGTTGTGTTACTCGAAGCTAACTTTGTTCTTCTAGGCTAGAGCCATCAACACTGCGTGTTATGTTCAAAATTGGGTGCTGATCAACAAAGCACAGACGAAGACTCCTTATGAGATTGTCTATGGTCACAAGCCCACTATAGCACACTTTCGTGCCTTTGGATGTCCATGCACTCTGTTGAATTTCGAATCAACTCCAAAGTTTGGTGCTAAAGCTGATGACTGCTACTTCGTTGGGTATGCCAGTCACACTGCTTACAGAGTTTATAAGAAGGCAAAAAAGCAGATTGTGGAATCTTATGATGTACGTTAGCTAGAGGAGAATGAAACCGATGCTCGTGTCGGTCTTGACTGGTTATTTGATTATAATGAAACTGATGCTCGTGTCCCTCGTATTCGTACAGTACCGCGACATATAGATGGAGGAACCCTCTGTCTGAACGTCTTGAAGATCCAACAAATTTACTAGCTACCAGTTCCGTTCCCGATCACACTGTTCAAACAAGAATTCAACGGGATCATCCAATCAAAAATGTATTCGGTCCCCTTGAAACAGGTGTCTCAAACTGAAGTCAGACAGGACACATCAAAAGAAATCTGTATTCCTGTTTTATTTCACAGAATGAACCGAAGTCCGTTGAAATGACATTGCAAGAACCAAGTTGGGTGGAAGCCATGAATGACGAGTTAAACCAGTTTGAGAAACTCAAGGTTTGGAGATTGGTTGATTTGTCCATCGAGAAAAAGGCATTGTATACGAGATGGGTCTTTCGCAACAAGCAAGATGATACTGGGGTTATTGTTCGAAATAAGGTACGACTTGTGGTACACATATTTCGACAGGTTGAAGGTTTAGATTACACCGAAGTGTATGCTCCAGTGGATCGTCTTGAGGCCTTTCAAATTTTCTTGGCATTTGCTTCCTACATGGGTTTCACTGTTTATCAAATGGATGTCAAGACAGTATTTCTGTATGGAGAAGTAAAGAAGGAGATATACGTGGACCAGCCACCGGGTTTTACTGATTCAAAGCATCCTACTCACGTCCACAAGTTGAACAAAGCTCTTTATGGTCTTCATCAAGCTCCTCGGGAATGGTATGCCACATTGACGGCTCAGCTACTAGAACATGGGTCTAAGCAAGGGGCCATCGTTCAGACACTGTTCCTAAAAACTGTTGGTAAAGATTTGATCTTGGTTCAAATTTATATGGACGACATCATTTTTGGTTCCATTAGCAATATTCTGTGTTCTGAGTTTGAGGAAGTAATGAAGAAAAGGTTTGAGATGAGTTCTTTAGGGGAGATGATGACATTTTTGGGGCTACAGGTTCGTCAGAGTTCGACAGGAGTTTTGTTACATCAAGGGAAATACGTCGAAGACATGTTGGCGAAGTTCGATTTCCAAGACTCTAAGTGTGCGGCGACTCCTATGGTGGAAAGAGCTCTTCTTTCATCTGATCCTGAAGGGAAATCCGTATATCAAACGTACTATTGATCAACGATCGAATCCTTGATGTATCTTACTGCCAGTCGCCCCGACATCATGTTTGCAATCTATCAATGCACGTGTTTCCAGGCTAAACCTAAACTTTCTCACTTAACTACTGTTGAACGTATTTTTAGATATCTAAAAGGGGAATCGAAGCTAGGTATTTGGTATCCCAAAAACACATAATTTGATTTATATGCTTTTGCTGACAGCAAATATGGAGGTGATGATATTGACAGTAAATCTACGTGTGTTGGATGTCAATTCTTGGGTGATCGACTCATTTCATGGCAATGCAAGAAACAACAAACGGTGTCCACATCCACTGCTGAGGCTGAGTACATTGCTACTTTTGCCTGCTGCTCACAGGTTATCTGCATGCAACACCAGTTGCTGGATTACGATTTGAAATTTCTTGACACTCCTATCTTATGTGATAATGGTGCTGCTATTCCTATTGTTAAAAATCCGGTTTAGCATTCAAAAACCAAGCATATTGACATAAAAATTCATTTCACTCGTGATTGTTACAACCGAAAACTGATTCATCTTGATTAAGTTCACAATGATAATAGCGTGGCGGATTTATTTACAAAACCTGTCGGGACAACCAGATTTAATGTGCTTGTAGGGTTTCTTGAAATGCTACGTTTCGACGATTGAGTCTTTTTAAGGTTAAATTTGTACGTAAAAGTTTTTCTTTCTGTTAAAAGTTTTGCACAAATTTAGGGGTAGAAAATTCAAAAATACAATAAGGGTGTTCGTGTGTTATAAAATTAAAAATTTCAAAAATAGTGTGCGTGTTTTTTATAAAATTAATAAAGATATAAAAATTTTGGCTTTTGGTTATTTTTCTACATGGGAAGTAATATGATTAAAATTTACAAGCTTTATAGAAGCTCAAAATATTTTTAAATGAAAATTTGATCCAACCTTTGAAAAATGACAGATAAATTGATTTTGTGTGCCTAACGTGTGAAGTTACTTGGCTAAAAAGGCTTTTGAATAGTCATTGATATATATGGTAGCTGATGCGTAAAAGTTTGAACTGATATAAACTAAATCTGCTAAATTAACTGTGGAGAGTCATTTTGAAGATTTATACATGTCTCTAGATACAAATCTCCGAGCCCATTAGTGTCTTATTGCTAAACTTACTGTGCAGAAAAGCAACTACCCGGTCATACACGAGCCCGTTAGTGCTTTGATCACCAAAAATATTTTGTTTTGTAATTGTGATAAATAAATGTATTGTTCTATAAGTATATATATTGAAATTAAAATTTGTTTTAAAGCTTAAAGGGTCAAACTTGAACTACAAGGGTGGGGCACTCAATAAGTCCTAAACACCCTGAAAGTAAGGCTTGTAAGTCCAGACGGCATGTAAGTCCAACGCTCAACCTTAGAGCTTAAAAATTCTTGTTGTATAGTAAAAGTAAAAAATGTTTTGATCAAGCACTAAGGGGTTGGAGTCAAATTGGGTGATATGGAGAAAGCCAAATACACTTTGGGAAGAGATAAGAGACATCATAGGTCCATAAGTGATGTCCATCTAAGCTTTATGCGTAATTGAAACTAATGCATATCACTGATGCAATGAAAATCATTCTATGTATTTAAATACCTGCTAATAACATTTTCTCTATGTCATAATAATGCTGAAAATGAATCATTATGAAAGCATCTTAATCAATATGATTCCAGGTTCGGATATTTTCATAAAAGTTTGCTAGTTTAACAAAACTGAAATCAGATCTCGCATTATGATAGAACTACTGAAGGCCGGGTGGTAAAGTTGTTTTTGTTTTGGTTTTTATGTTATTTTTACCTTTCCATTTTTTTTACTTCTTTGATTTTACCTCATGTTTACTCTTATTGAAACAAATGCGTTAAGGAATCGTTTTTATCAAATATGGATCAAGCTTTTCATTTGTGTTCTAATCCCAATTTGTTTGCATTATTGTTCACCGAAATCAAATCTGCAAACTATCTTCTCGCTTCTAAATCTCAAAACTTTTCACTTGATTTAAAGTTATCATTCTTGATAAACTGAGTTGATCTCAATAATCGATTAAGGTATAAGAACTTTTTGAGGATTTGTTCTTGGGTCACTGTTAAATAATCTCCAGATCTAATGAGTGTTTTTGGTTTGAATGATTTATGATTGTGATATACACCTGTGATGTATGATTATGATGTGTTTGGTCATATTTTGTGTTTCAAATAGTTGTGGGTTTTTCGTTAATCGCCGTTTTGTTGGGTTTGGGAAGATGACACTGTTATCGAGACGAATTTAAAATGATTTATATGCCCGAGATCATCGGAAATTTCGGGATCTGGGGTTCTCTGGGATGGTTGACCGAAATCCTTTGGTCAACCAGAGAACCCTTGAGTCTAACAGAGATCTCAAGGGTTCTCGGCTGTCGAGACTTATCTTTAATAGAGAACTATCTTGTTGGACAAAAATCGCTTATTATTGACCGAAAACTCATTATTTTGACAGAGAACTCATAATTTGGATAGGAAACTCATTAATAAGATTTTAATATGTGTTAATTGGGTTAAATTTATAAAAAAGGACTTATAGTTTCATCATTTCAAGTCTTGGTCCTTATAACATTATCATGTTATCAAATAAAAAATATTAATAGATTATGGACATAAGTTAACATGTATCTAACTTGACTCGTTTGTTGTTGTCATGGCTGATCAAGCACCTTTAAAGTATCTTGATACACATAATATTGCTGGATGTTTATTTGATCCTCCTCTAACTCATAAGGTGTTCAAGTATATGATTGTGGGGCTGAATACCTGCAGGATTTCTCACGTATTATGGGAAAATCCTGTGATCTACAAGATGATGGTGACATACTTTTGGAACCATGCTTCTATCAATCAACGAGTTGCTGGGGGGAACAGTTACTATTGACTCTACTCTACAGAAGAACTTATTCGTGAAGCCATTATTCATGAAGTGTTGTTGTTTGGTGTCAACCTGATTCGTGAAGTGTTTTTGTTTGGTGATCAACCTGATTCGTGAAGTATTGTTGGTGATCAACCTAATTACCCTACAAAATATTCTACTGAGGCTGTAGCAGAGATCGTGAAACGAATGGGATATGAGAGAACCTATCCTCCTGCCATTAAGAAGTTGTTTCATCCATATTGGAGGTTCTTGATTCACTCATTCTTTGCGTGTGTCTCGGGAAGAAAACGGGGTTCTGTTGAGTCAAAGATTTGACCTAAGAGAACTATAAGGAAGATTGGAATCTTCACAACCTCCTCTAAAATCGCTATGTGTGGAATCCGAGCACACTTGGATTCCCGGCCAAGGTTTTATTACCCTAGCAAGGTATTTTGTCCATCGGGCAAGGTTATCTTCTAGAATTCTTCTTTAGTGTATACCCGAGCAGGGTTCACTATGTCTAGCAACATTGTTCTTCATAGCTAAGCAAGGTTTGCTTCAGAGTAGGCTCTTGGCTAACCAAGCTCATGAAGCCAAGTGATTGGAAGATCGGGCAAGGTATTCATCAATAAAACAGTGGTCCAAGCAGGCTTGATGAGAGTAATGAAATATCTCAAGTTACATCGGGAAGGGTTGTTGGAGGGTGAAAATCCCAGAAGTTTTGTTGAAGGGAGATTTATGCCTGCAGGGCTAATGAATAATCCAAGGGTAGTTAAAATAATTATAAGACTTCATAAAGATGCAGGTGAAAACCTTGGAGATCTGATCAACTATCCTGCTGAATTGATTGAGTCAATGTATATGAAAGCATTTGCATCAGGGCCTAGCAAACCCATGAAGTCTATCCCAACTAGGCCCTCTACCTCAAGGGTACATCCATCAGGAATTAGGGGTGAGTCAAGTAGAGCCGGATCCCAAAGAGAAACAAGACCACAATCTAATGTGGATCTTCCAAGAACCATCTACTATGACCCAGTCTCTAAGTATTTGAAAGTGATTGTACAAAGTAGACAATTGAGAGACATTATCTTTAGAGATGATTTTGCTGACTATTAAAGGGAGCAGTTGGAGAAGATGGCCACACTGGATTTATATGATAATCATGAAAGTAATAAGTTGGCAGGGTGACAACAAAATGAACTCTCAAAGTATCTGAGAAGTGAAGCTGACAAGGGGTTCCCATTTTTAAAGGAAAAGAAAAAGTGGAAGTTGACAAAGCATGACAGAACCAGAAGAGCAACAAGAATGAAAAATATAAGAAGTACTGAATTGAATTATCAGTTGACAGTCATAAACAACAATCCTCTGTCAAACATGAACACGTGTATAAGCATTGGAAGACGAATGACACGCCAAAACTATGTTGTCCAGAAGAATGGCATCATTGCTGAAATTGAATATAAAGAAAATGATGGACACTATATTCTTCGAAATTAAGATAGGAATTATCTTGGGCATAATAAAAAAGGATGAAGACCTGACTTATCTACACAATGAAGGTCTCAGAGATATAAGGAATATGGCTATTCCCGAAAGTTACACTAATTACTAAATCTTGTCCATTTTTCAACAAAGGGTAGGAACGGTAATTATTAATCGAAGACAAGCAGCCTATGATGCCAGAAGAAGATAAAGATCTTAGAATGGGTTTTGGTTTGTAATGTCTACGAACAAATTTCTGAATATGTAATAGTTTGACTTTATGAATATGTAAAAATTTGATTTTGTTTTGATGTGTGTTTTGACTATATGTAAGTAACTGTAGAAGTTTTTGGGGACAGCTGAGGTGTTCCAATCTAGGGGGAGATTGTTGAGTCAAATATTTGACCTACGAGAACTATAAGGAATATTGGAATCTTCTCAACCTCCTCTAAAATTGCTAAGTATGGAATCCGAGCACACTTGGATTCCCGGGCAAGGTTTTATTACCCTAGCAAGGTATTTTGTTCATCAGGCAAGGTTATCTTCTAGAATTCTTCTTTAGTGTATACCCGAGCAGGGTTCACTATGTCTAGCAACATTGTTCTTCATATCCAAGCAAGGTTTGCTTCAGAGTAGGCTCTTGGCTAACCAAGCTCATGAAGCCAAGTGATTGGAATATCGGGCAAGGTATTCATCAATAAAACAGTGGTCCAAGCAGGCTTGATGAGAGTAATGAAATATCTCAAGTTACATCGGGCAGGGTTCAACTCAAGCAGTCTACAGTGTTACCAAGCACACTTTGCTTTGCTAAATAAGCTATTCCCTAGCAAGAAGTTGAAAGGACAATTGAAGAACAAGGTTGCTTGTAAGGTCACATCGGGCAAAGTTTGATATGATCAAGAAGATTGAAGTATGCTAGGGAGTATTTTCTTAGGAAAATACTCTAAGTAAAGTCTACCTGGAGAACTCTTTCCGAGCACAATTCAAGGTTACCAGATCTACCCGTAGAAGACAAAAGACACAAAGCCTACTCGGTGAAGACAACTTATGCAAAGTCTACCCGAAAGACCTGTTTTTACACTTAGCATAGTTCTGAATATGTAATTTGAATACGTAGTATTTATTTAGGGTTTCTAAATGGAATGACAGCTGTCAAGTAGTGGCAGGACTATAAAAGGAATATTTTAGGGCACGCCTACTACGGATTTAGCCACTTTTCTCTGAGCGAATATTTCTGAGTGTGACGGCTGTCCTAGGATTATACGGATATAACTTCCTAAACAAGAAACCCTAAATTGATTAACGTTTGAATTATTCGTTTATATGAATGGAAATCTTTTGAGTGATTCTTGTGTGTTAGTTACTTTTCATTAATCCTTTTGCAACTACCATGTTTGTTTCTGATTCTGTCGTTAACAAACAGTTTTCTTTCCCAAAATAGCAACCGTTTTTAACTCTCTTGTCGACACATTTATTGTGTGAGTTATGACATAGTTATTGAATGTGAGTGATCATACGGGACCATACAAGTGGTATCAGAGCCGGTTGCTGCTATTCGGGTAAGGAATTTGTTGTTGATTGAAGATCTGAAGAAGAACAATGACGTAAGCAGAACACTGTTCCATTGAAGAGTGACGTCAGCTGCTCTATTCTTCAATTCCGTCCAGATCTACTGATTACCGGAGAGTTTCACCAAATGGAAGGTATTATTTGAGGCTGTCGTGTGCTATAACGATGTTGACATGTGGAATTCAATCAAGAATGGCCCTCAAGATACTGATGGTGCAAATGCAACTGTTGCTGTGCGTGAAAGAATGAGGAAAGTGGACGACAGGGCCTTAGCTATGATCAAGCTAGGACTGTCTTAGGAGATCTTAACCAAGGTTGCACATCACACTACAGCTAAGGCTATGTATGATGCAATCCTTGAAATGTATGAAGGTAACACTAAACTGAAAAACATCAAGAAATAAATACTCAAGCAACAGCTCGAAAGATTCAAGTACAAGGATGAAGAAAGATTAAAGTCAATCCTAGAGAGATTTCTGGCCATTGTGAATGACCTGAGAACAACTGACTATGTGATGACCGAGTTTGATCTCACCACAAAGTTGCTGAACTCTATACCCAAAGAGAGGTACACGGCTAGTAAATTCATCTTGCAGAAGCCCAACTTTGAAACACTTAAATTGGATGATGTAATTTGCTTCCTTCAAGTTGCAGAAATAGAGATGATTGAGAATGAAATGATCAAATAAGAAAAGGCCTTTTTTAGGTGTCCAATGCTCTCATTGCACCTATGGGAAACTTGTCAACAAAAAACAAACAACAGATTCCCATCATAGAGGAACAAGTTGAACAAGGTGTTGATACACCTAAAGCTTTTGTTGGAGGTAGAACAAGTCACCAAGGAAACCAGTTAAGGTTTAATGTCCAATTCTTGGAAGACAATGATTCAGCCTCTATGGCTAATGGACACACACCTTATACTGGTGGAAGCAATGGTCAAGGGAGTGAAACACAGGCTTTATTCTCAATGTTCACAGAATCATACAATGCATTTGTGGCAAAGAACTTAATCCATACCAGTGTCATCCAAGATGACTTAGAGCAGATTGATGCAGATGATTTGGAGGATATGGATTTGAAATGGCAAGCTACCATGTTGGCTTTGAGAAGCAAAAGGTTGTACAACAGAACTGGTAGGTCTCTGGTCTTTGGTCCTAATGAAAGGATTGGGTTTGACAAGTTAAAGGCAATTTGCTACAATTGCCAACAGCCTTGACATTTTGCAAGAGAATGCAATCTACCAAGAAACTTTCAGATGAATTAGTACCAGAATCAACAGCCAAGAAACCAGCAGCAATACCAACAAAATCAGCCAAGATTCAACAATAACAATCCAAACAACTTCAACAACTATAATACCAACTTTAACAACTTTCAACAGCCTCAAATGATCAATCAACAAGTTGTGCCCCAAAATCAAAATTTTCAAAGAAACAACAACCAAAACCTTCAAACTGCTCAAACCAACTCAAAAAAAACTAATCAAAATCAACCAAGAAATCAAGAAATGTAGCTTTGGCTGCACAACAAGATGGTGATTTTGATTGGAGCAACCGTGAAGAGGACATCTCAAGAGCAAATGTTGCATTGATGGCTATTGTTGAAAATGAGGCTGGAACATCATCCTTGGTACACTCTACTTCTACAGTTGATTTAAATGAAACTATCAATGCTTTAACAATAAAAGTATGCAAGCTAGAGGGTGAGTGTTTCAGGAAACAAAGTATCATTAATGGGTGTGAGGCAAGTGATTTGATTAATGAAGAGAAAATGAAAAGTTTGGAAGATGACTGCATGAACAGCTATAGAGCTCAAAAGAGATACATCACTAAGATAGATGGATTGAAGAAGATGGTTGTTGAGGAGAAAGTGCAGAACTCAAAACTGCAAATTGAAAATGAATTTCTGAAGAACTTGGTTTCCACAAGAAAATTTGTGGTATCTTGGACCAAGTGAAAGAAGAAGACAAGTATAAAGTAGTTCCACCACCATTCAACAACAAATTTATGCCCACAATTCACAAAGAAAAGAAGGATGCATATCTACAACAATTCAGAGATGTCTTTCAAGACAAAAAGGAATTTTTGATCTTTATAAAAAAGTTGAAGTAAGTGAAGAAGGAGAATTTGTGGTCAAAGAAAAAGTTAGAGAGGACAAGTCAATAGGAGTACAAGTCTCTGAAGATTGTTTTGATTCTGATGATCTGAATGCAGATGACTTAAGTGACTTAAGTGATCAAATCACAGATGAAGAAATTAGAGCTGCTGAAAGAGGCAGAAGAGTGAAGAAACCAGAATCCATAGACAAGCTTCCATTATACCCACTAATAACACCAAAAATGAAGAAAAAAAATGAAAGAATGAAGAGAGAACATGTTTCTTTTGACATATGTGAGAAGAAAAATGTGAGCTACAATGCAGTAAGGCCACCAAGCAAGGCTGTATTGGAATGGATAAGAAACAACAAGAAGAAAAAGGTGACTGAAACAGTTGATGTTGAAAACTTTATCCTAGTTTACCTAGTTTTCTTTAGTCATGAGGTGTTTGATATTGGGGAAGTGAAAACTATGGAAGAATATGAGAAGAGGCAGTCAAGGTATAAGCAAAGCCTAGATGAAGAACCTTTGATTATGAAGAAAATTATTTTTGTTAAAAGCACAGTTGAAAGACAAGATATCAAAATTGAGGAGTTTGTTCCTTTCTCAATTGACTTTGATGGCCTAAAGACTCAGAAGACACTTGGTGTGAAACCACCTAGACCAAGTGAGAGGTTCAAGAAAGGAAGTGATCATGAAAGATTCAAGGGAAGAGTTTGGTGCAAAAAATGTGATGAATATGGTCACCACACAGATTCTTGTAACAAAAGATTCAACTTTAAACCTTTTCATTTTCCCAATGAGAAAAAGTTTGGACAAGACTTTGTGCTTTATAAACAGAAGTATGATGAATACTTGGGAAAAGGAAAAGTGTGTGGAAAAGAGACCATGAGTGAAGATGTTCTGAAAGCTACAGTAGAGACTGAGAAGGAAAAGAAAGCTGATGTGAAGACAAAGAAGCATGTGACTGACACAGTCAGGAGAAGCAAATCTCCAAAGAAGTCTGAAAAGACAGTCAAAAAGAATTTTCAACCCTTGAGAATTATACCCAAACAAGACACAAATTCAGACAAGTCTGATGATTCTCAAGGATCACCAAGCAATGAAAAGACAAGAAACAAAGGTGTCTTTTCAAGAAAGAAACCAACTAAACGTACTGGTGGTGAAAAGTTTATGTTAAATCATGGTTATGAAACTCAAGGATTCCTTTGAAAAACTAAGGTTGAAGTTAAGGTGGAGAAGAATTCTGAAATGAAAGTTTATCCAAGACCAATAGACTATGCTGTCCAAGAGTGTGTCACTGTATTGGATGATTGCCTATGTCCAACTTCATTTGTGAAAACTCCAAGAGAGTGTAGATATGAAACATACAATTCAGACAACCTTGAGTTGACTCATGAAGATCCTGAACCAATAAGACTCACACCCAATGCTGCTACTGAAAATGAATATGATGATTTGCATGTTGAGATAGCTTGCACTTCATCATTCAACTAATCAACTTCTTTAATTTGTGCATGAACAGTCCACTCCACTAAATGAAGTATGGTACATGGATAGTGGATGTTCTAGGCACATGTCTTGTGACAATAGATCACTTGTCAATTATGAAGAGATGTTTGAAGGTCCAATGGCATTTGGCAGATATGAGAATGGAGGAAAGATAGTTGGTAAGGGAATTTTAACTAATGGGAATGTCTCATTTAACAATGTGTTCTATGTTGGGGACTAAAATATAACCTGTTAAGCATAACACAGATGTGTGATAAGGGTTATAAAGTTGGTTTTGATGACTCACATTGTTTCATCTTAAGACCTGAATTTGTGATCCCACCTGATATGATCATGATGATGGCACCAAGAAATGGCAGCTTATATGAGCTCAACATGAAAGAAGCTGTTTCAAGAGGTGGTACATCTTTTGTTTCCAAAGACACTGAAAATGAGTCAAAATTGTGGCATAGGAAATTGTGTCATGTGAATTTGAAGAACATGAACAGACTTGTGAAGGGAGAGCATGTAATTGGCTTACCTATAAGAGAGTTCAGATTGGATGATAATTGTATTTCATGCCAAAAAGGCAAGCAACACAAGTCTTCTCAAAAGACAAAACTCATCAACTCAATTGATCAAGTGCTTGAATTGCTTCACATGGATCTTTTTGGTCCTGTGAGTGTTCCAAGCATAAGAAAGAAAAGATATTGTCTAGTGATCATTGATGATTATTCAAGATATACTTGGGTTTATTTCCTAGGAACAAAAGATGAGACTGCAGAGTTGATTAAAGGCTGTGTAACCAGGATTGAGAATCAACTGGATAAAAGGGTTAAAGTGATGAGAAGTGACAATGAACTGAGTTCAAAATTGGAGTAATTGAAGAATTTTGTGCAGAAAAAGGAATACTTCAACAATTCTCAGCTCCTAGAACTCCTGAACAGAATGGTGTTGCAGAGAGAAGAAACAGGACACTCATTGAGGTTGCAAGAACCATGTTGGCTGATGCTTTTCTGCCAGTCACTTTTTGGGCAGAAGCCATAAACACAGCCTGCTATGTTCAGAACAAGGTACTAATCAACAAAAGACACAACAAGACCCCATATGAAATCTTCTTTAAAAGAAAACCCTATATCAAGTTTCTCAAGCCTTTTGGATGCAAATGTTCACTGTTGAACACCAAGGACTATTTAAACAAGATTCAAGCTAAATCCTTGGATTGCTTCGTTGTTGGTTACTCTACACACTCAAAAGCCTACTGGGTATATGTGATAGACCATTTGAGTGTCATTGAATCATCTGACATATTCTTTAATGAGAATCAATTCAACACAGTTGATTATGCAGCATGGCTATTTGATCTTGAAAAATTGGTCAAGTCATTCATGATTTATCCTGAATACTTTGATGATTCATTCTCCAAGACCAGTGTAATAGAAGAGAAACGTAAGAAAACACTGGATTAGGAAAAGTTATGGAAGAAGGTTGCAAGTAAGGAAACTGAATATCCATTTATAGAGGATCCCTCAAGTGAAAATGTTGAGCAAGTTCCAGAAAATGATCAAAAGAACAATCGAAGTCCAGAACAAGATCATGTAAACAATCATCAAGACAATCAAGAAGTGGAAAATGATCAAGTTCAAAATGAGGGAGACCCAAGAAACAAAACAAGTGAAGAGGAAACAGTCTTAACAACAAGGTTTCAAGATCTTTTTGAGAGATTAAATTTGGGAAACAATGGTGCATTTACTTCAAGACAGAATAATGAAGAAGCATATGAGTTTCATGATGCTGAAACAGAATTGATCATTGAGGAAACAGATCTCAATGAATCAAATCTTGACACTGCTGTGTCTGCAGATGTGATAATTCAAACCCCTTACGTTGAAAAGAATCATCCTTCTGAGAACATCATTGGAGATATATATGAAAGAGTTACAAGAAGTCATTCTGAATTTGCATACATCTGTTTGTACTCCTGCTTTCTATCCCAGATAGAACCAAAGAATATTGTTCAAGCACTAAAGGACAAAGCTGGGTAGAAGCAATGCAAGAGGAGTTGGCACAGTTCAGAGACCTACATGTTTAGGAACTTGTGGACAAGCCAAGAAACAGATATGCAATTGGAACAAAATGGGTTTTCAGAAACAAAAGGGATGAGAGGGGTATTGTGATTAAGAATAAAGCCAGACTTATTTCACTTGGATGCCTGCAAGAAGAAGGGATTGATTTTGAGGAAGTCTTTGCACCTGTTGCAAGACTAGAAGCCATAAGAATTTTTCTTCCTTATGCTGCCTCAAAGAATATTAAGGTGTTCCAACTTGATGTCAAATCTGCATTCATAAATGGAAAGATTGATGAAGAGGTGTATGTAACTCAACCACCAGGTTTTGAGGACCCAGTGTATCCTAACATGGTGTATAAGTTAAACAAACCTTATATGGATTGCATCAAGCTCCTAGAGCATGGTATGATGAGTTGTCAAATCATCTGCTTGAAAATGGTTTCCAAAGGGGAGCTATTGACAAGACACTCTTCTACAAAAGGAGAGGATCAGATTTGCTGTTGTTACAAGTCTACGTGGATGATATCATCTTTGGGTAAACCAATGAACAAATGTGTATGGAGTTTAAAGAGGTGATTGATGTGTTGTAAAACACACTTACTTTCCTTATGATTTTATCATGGTTTCTATGCTTAATTGTTTATTTTATGAAAGTATTGGGGGTTAAGTGCAATAATTTACAAAGTTTAAATGTTAATTGTAGGTTTATGAAAGATGGTGAAAAAAGAGTTAAGTTGGAAGATTCTAGGGGCCTTTTTGGTCAAGTTTCAAAACTACAACTCAAGGCCCGACCCAAGCCCACAAGTTAGAAGCCTTAAATGATATTATATTAAGTTAATTAACTTAATTTTCTGCCATAAACCAGCCCTAAAAACCAAAATTCAGCTGCCCCAATTCTGCCCATATTTGCGATCGGCAGCAAGGGAGAAGAAAGAAGTAAAGCTTGTGGCGGCTAGGGTTTGGTGGTTGTGACGGCTGGAGAAGAAGAAGAACATCAAAGGGAGTTGTGTGCAGCTGCTAGGTGTCTCATACATTCATAAACTCAGCATATAATCATAAGTATTCATCCTTAAACTTTACTTTTTGTTCAAGAACCCTAACTAGTTGAATTGATCTTTTTCTTTAGATTGTTTTGCAAGTAATTGATTGTTTAACTTTGATTTAGTTATTTTTGGATTTTGAATGAGTTTGATTATGTTTATGTTGATGTTTATGATGATTTACTTGAATGTTAAGGGCTGTCCAAACTTAATGAGTAGCTAATCTTGTTTGTTCTACATAGGTTTGATGAATATTGTTAGGTTTCGACTAGTAATATGGATTGTTAATGATCATGGCTTAAATTGTTAATGTAAAGTTTGATTTAACAGTAAATTAGATTGTGTTTAGTGGCTGTGTTTTGTTTGATTATACCTAATAACCTCGTGCTTTAATTAATTGAATCGGTTTTGATTAGTTGTTGCATGTTTAAGGCTCTTTACTTTGTGTTTAGGGTTTATTTGCGGGAAGTACAACCGTAGGGATAAGTGGGTAAATTAATTAGATAAAATCAGTTGTGAAACACCTTCTTAGAGACCGAGAGGTGATAAGAAGTAAACTCGTCTCGTTACTTTTACTTGTTAGAATTAAGATCGCGCGAGAGCGGGTTTTGTTCTTGTCGGGTTTGGGTGTTTGAGTGATTAGTTGGTCTAGTTTAAGTTAAGTTGAATTGTTCCTCTATCCTTGGTTGCGTAGTATTCGTTTCCATTAGGCTAGTGTCTCGGTGAGACCGAGAGGTGAGTCGGCATTAGAACACGTTAATAATTTGTTTTCCCGGTTTGTTCATAAAATCAACTAAGATAAGTTAGAGTTTGTTAGTGAGACCGAGAGGTGATCTGACCTTCTTGAGCAAACCTTAGTTGTGTTATCCTTTAGAACCGGTGTCGTGAGAGTTTTCAATCCATTGTCTTGTCATCTCCTTCAATATGATTCTTACGTAGGTAGATGTTTTTATCACTGCAGTCAAAGTTTCCGAAGTTTTGTCAAAAGTTTTCATTTAGTTAAGTTAAGCAGTTAAATTAAATCTAAAAAAAATCAATTAAATATTTTGGTGAGTCTTGGTTAGAGTTTAGTGATTATAAACGTTTTCACGTGTCTTCGAGTTCGATATCCGTACTTTCCTCATCTGTGCTATACGCAACCGGTACACTTGCCGTTTGTGTGAACTAGGATAGATTGTTTGGTTTTTAAAGCTTAGTTGCGACTTGTGTTTTATTTATATATATATATTTTCGCACACCAGTGATGAAATCCAAATACAGTATGAGCTCTATGGGAGAAATGAACTTCTTTCTGGGACTGCAAGTTCAACCGAAAACTGACGGGATTTTCATCTACCAGACTAAATATGTGCAGGACATTTTGAATAAGTTCAAATGTCATGAATTCAAAACATCTTCAACTCCAATGAACACAAAAGAAAAGATGATAGCTGATGAAAATGGGGAGCCTGTGGATGAGCATGAATATAGAGCCAAAATTGGATCCCTAATGTACCTAACTGCCAAAAGACCTGACATTATGTATGCTGTGTGTGTCTGTGCAAGATTGAAGTCAAGTCCAAAAGTTTCTCACATGAATGCAGTCAAGAGAATCTTTAGATATCTGAAGGGAAGACCTGACTTGGGGATTTGATATCCAAAGAACCAGTCTTTTGATTTGATTGCCTACACAGATAGTGATTATGATGGGTGTAACATGTGCAGGAAGTCAACCTCAGGTGGATGTCAATTCTTGGGAGACAGGCTAGTGTCATGGCAATGCAAGAAGCAGACAACTGTGTCAATATCAACAACAAAAGTTGAATACATTGGTGCATCTGCTTGCTGTGCTCAAGTTCTCTGGATTCAAAATCAAATGCTGGACTATGGTTTGAATTTTCTCAACACCCTTATTTTTATTGACAATACTGCTGCATATTTCACTGTTAAGAATCCAGTACAACATTCTAAGACTAATCACATTGAAATCAGACATCACTTCATAAGAGATTGTAGTGAAAAAGTTTTGATTGAGATGAAAAGAGTTGATACAAGTGATAACTTTGCTGACCTATTCACCAAACCACTTGATAGAACCAGGTTTTAACTTTCTTTTAAAAGCCCTGGGGATGATCAACTCTGATGAAGTCTGATTGAGGATGTGTGTTTGACTGTGCAAACTGACTATCTATTGAAAGTCTTGATGAATGTTGTGTTTGTGTGTTTGATTATGATACTATTTGATGTTAACTGATATGTGCTTAAGTGATTATCTGTGCAAATTAGGTATCATTGATGCTTATGTTTGTTTATCAGTTAACTGATAGGATGTTATGATAAGTTGTTTGAATTGTCTAAATTGATTAAATGCTTATATAATGTCATGATTGTTTGTGTGAATATGTTTTTAATCTGATCTGATGATGCTGTTAGGATAAATTAGACTATGCATGATGTGAAGTCTGCTTGTTTTAGTGATGCCATTGATGATCATGATTTGATTATGTTATGCTTGTTTTTTGTGTCAAAATGTGTTTTCATGTCAAAATGTTATGCTAAATTGAAATTGCAAAGAAAAACTTTTGAACAAAACTATTTTTGATAAACACAGAGCAAGTTGTTAATGGTGAGAGACATGATAATACTATTCAGTTCAAAGCTTTATAGAAGCTTAAAAGAAAATTTTCAATGAAAAGTCTCAAAGAGTTACTTATGCTGAAAATAATGTCATTTGCTAAAGTTGGAAAGGTATATACTTGTATATGTTTGGTCCTGTCATCTGTTTTCAGATTGAAAGGATAGCCATTACCTGGAAAACTGAAAGCATTTGGGGCAACTGTAACTTGTTTTCTATTCTTTCACTTAAAATTATGTCAACAACTCTGTTTTCAAAGGACATATACTCACATATATGTTTGGTCCTGTTAACAACTGTGGTCAAATAGGATAACCATTAACCTGTCAAATAGTAGATATTGGGGTGTCTGAATTTAAAATCGTTTTAATTGGGAAATGATAGTACATTGACTACTTAGCCAATCATATGGATTTAATAGGCCAAAAAGGCACTTAGTACAGTCATTAACATGTATGGTTGCTTTCTCATGATGTGTAAAATCTACGGTGATATAAACATAAAGAAACAATTATGTCTTATGTGGAGTTACATAGTTTTCTATGCATGTTCCTAGATAAATCTTTCCAAATGATAGGCAGAAAAGTGATTATCCAGTCATACACAAGCCCATTGGTATTTGGTCACTCAAAAGGAAATATATGATTTATGAATGACAAATAACAATTGTGAACTACATGACTTTAAATATTTTATCAACCAAAAGTTGATTAATGTTCACAAACTTTTATAAAGAAAATGCAAACATGTGGGTTAATTCTAGAACTACAAGGGTGGAGGCAATCATATAAGTCCTTTAGACATTCCGAATGAAAGGCCTGTAAGTCCAAATTGCGTGGCCTGTAAGTCTAACATTCAACCTCACATATGCTTGTAAATTTGAAAAGAAAAATTCTAAGAAATGTTATAATATGTTTTGTCATTAAAATTTTGACCAAATCCAGGGGGGTCAAAGTCAATTTGGGGTGATATGGAGAAAGCCAAATAAGCCTTGAGAATAGATATGGAGCATCAAAAAACAACACGTGTTATCCATTGAGTATCATGCATATTAATAGAAAATTAATTATATCACCAAAGAGATGAAATTCATGCTACGTCTAGACCTACTGTTACCCGTCTATGTTGTCATAATAATGCTGAGAATGAAGTATTGAGAAAGCTACTTAATCAATATGATCCCATTCTTGAGATCTTATTAGTAAAAGAAAAGAAATTGTATTGAAAAGAAACATAACTGAAATTTGATCTCTAAATGCACCATTTGCTCTTAAAAATGATCTTAATTGATAAATTTAACTAAAATTGTGTTTAAGTCAAACAGTGTTTCATTTTACCTACAAAAGATTGATTATGTAATTTCGGGTAAGGTTTGATGTTTTACAACCTTTCCGAGCATACTTAGATGTTTTGTCTAAGTTCCTTAATTTCGGGCATGCTTTGAAATATTTGAAATTTATTTAACATTTTTTGGGTAGAATTCACAACTCTACTTGAAATCTATCTTTCCGAGCAAGCTTGATATGTGTATGTTTGAATATGATATTATAGCAAGGTTTGTGTTAACCTATGATATACTAGCAAGCTTTATGCTAACATGTAAAATTCTAGCAAGCTTTGTGATATTTGTGATATTCTATCAAGCTTTATGGATCTTAGACTTTATAGCACACTTAGGTGTTTGTTTTACTGTTTAAATTCATATCGAGCAAGCTATGTGTTATTTGTGATTATGATTCTTTGATATTTTAAGTGTTTTCTGGATGACCTTGTTTCCCGGGCACACTTTATATTCCGGGCACACTTTGTATTTTTCAAATGTTCCCTCAATATACATGGTAATTTCAAATTAACTTTCTGAGTACACTTTGTGTTAAGAATTCACTTCTAGCACACTTTGTATTCCTGATGATTTTCGGGCACACTTTAAGTTTTCAAATGTTCCCTTGTTAATTTCAAATTAACTTTCCGAGTACACTTTGTGTTAGGAATTCACTCCTATGTCTTTAAGGGTTTTCGGGCATACTTTGCATCAAAGTATACCTGACTGAATATTTGTGAACTGTTTTCGTGAAAAGGTTTGATAGATAAAATTTTCTGAGTAAGGTATCATAAATGGACTAAAATGAATAAAGTTTAAAATGAGAATATTTTTGATTTGATTAATAGTATTGTTTGATAGCTATTAACTCAATAAACGACAAAATGCCTTTAAAACCCACTTTCAAAAGGTATATAAGGGGGAGTGAGAGAAGTTTTTCAACATTATTTTCCCTCTCTCTCTCCTTCCACTGATTGCTCTCTGAAAACCTAAATCGACTTATCGAATTCATAATAATCCTAACCCTAATTTATCAGCCCTCACAATCTGACTCGGTAAGCGTTAATTAAATGATTTCCGACCACGATTATGTGATAATGGGATTTAATTATTCATGCTTACTAAAATTCTGTTTCTTGTGTAGGTTATAAACTTGTCGATGATCAGGTTCTTAATGATATTTCTTTCTTTCTTCTTCAAATTTATAACTTGAAATTACTTAAAGTTGTGAACTTTAGAACTAATTTCTATTTTGAATATGTTTGATTATGTTTTTCAGATATGGCAGACAATAACCAACCGAAATATCCTTTTGAGCATAAGCACAACATGTGCGCTCTGTTACAAGTAACACCCGACAACGAAGAAGTGGAATCTATGATAAGATGGTTGCAACGGCCAAACATCCAATTTGCTTTAACAGAGAATCCAGTAATCTACAGGAATCATTCGCTGGACTTTTGGATGTCAGCGAGGCTTTTTGATGATGTGAATGGAAGAAGAATAAAGGCCACAGTTGCAAACCAAGAAATACGGGTAAATGAGGCCACGATTAGAAGGTGCTTACTGTTGAATGATGATAACCCTGGACCGATTCACCTTACAACATAACAACTACTTAAGGTGTTTAATAAAGCTATGGGCTATCAGGGAAATATACACGATGGGCAACTTCAGAAGGGAATGTTCCCCATTATTTACAGATTTCTGATCCATCACATAATTCATGGATTTGCTCCAAGAAAAGGGTCATGGACCCTTATGAGTAGGGATCTTGCCAATGCCATCGTTGCTGTTCTGTTTAATCAACCATTCATTTTCTCAAAGATGATCTTTGAAGGAATGGTTCTAAATATGAAGAAAGCAAACAAGCAAAAGTTTTTGGCTTATCCTAGGTTATTACAGATTATATTTAACCAGGAATTGGAAGGATTACCTATAGTTGGAACAACACATTTATTGCAGAACCCTGATACATTCAAAAGAATAGAGAATCTGGCTAGCACAAGCAGATTCAATCCCAATGAAGTGTATGAACACCTGCCATGGTTGATTGTTGATGAGATTGAGATTGCACGTTTAGATGAGATATTGGCTGAGAATGAGGAGGAGAGTGATAATGATGAAGGAAGTGATGGGAATGATAATGTAGGAGATGATATCTATGAGGATGATAATGATGATGTTGATGATGATGCTGGCAATGCAGAAGGGGGTGATGCAAATTTTGATGACAATGTACAACCTCAGGGTGGGGTTTCAGATCACACCAACATCACCAACCACACCTCTTGAAATCCCACCACAAACACCACCATACCAAACATCATCAAATGACTAAATACTTCAAACCCCACCACTATCAGCACATTCCTATCCAACACTAAATGACCAAACTATCCAATCCCCATCCACTCACTAACAAATCCTAAGCCAAACTGAACCATTACACCAAACACCACCTCAAACCACAACCCAAACCCCACCTCAAACCACAACCCAAGCCCCACCTCAAATAAATCATGTCCCTGATCCCAACCAGTTACAAGCTCATATTATAACCTCACCATCCGATACTCCTCCCTCAAGGAAACTTCAACCTTATTTGCCAAAATATTAATCTGAAAGAGAAAATACTGAACTGAGAAAAGAAAATGAGGAAGTGAAGGCTCAGTTGGTTATTGCACAATCAAGGATTCAAACCCTGGAGCAGGAGGTTGAGAAGACCTCAGCTGCCCCAAAACAGGGGGAGAATATTAATGAGCCAACTGATGCTGCTGGTACTTATGATATTGTCATGGAAGATGCAAGTGTAAATTCAAATGATGCTGATGGTTTGACTTGTTTATTAAATGCTTATGATGATGATGAGGACAGTAATGAAAGAAGGGTAACAGATGATGAATATGAGGCTGATGAGTCAGAGATAGAAGAGTAGAATTATAATTCAATAATGAAGTGCTGAATGTTGTAAATAGAGATGAGGATGAAGTAAGAGGAGAAAAGGAGATACATAATGAAGATGGAATTGAAAAGATAAACATTGATGAGAATGTGGCTAATGTGGTCTAAATTATACATAAATAAAGTAAATATTTCCTACATTTTAAATGGTTTTGGGTTACCTTTTTGTTAAACTTTACTCGTTTCAAATTCGTATCTGAAGTTGCAAGAAATTACAAGATATAATGAGTAAACCCACTCAACAATTAGCTTATAAATTATAAAGCCAAAAAGATATAAAAGAATGAAACAAAGTTCACGTGAGTTTATAGAATAGAAAACTATATGCATGTTTAAGTGATTTTAATATAAGTGTGGAATACATATAATTATACATATAAATGTTTTCTAATAGGTACACATTGTTTTATGGTTAATAGAAAAGTGACATGCACAGTTGATGGAGATTGAAAATATTAGTGGGCTCCACAATTCTCATTTAATAAAAGATTGCAACTACAAGTAATTGGTTTTACAAGTCCAAAGGAGACTTGGAATGTTGGGCTTTGGACGCAAAGGGTTAGGGAGATTTCTTGGAAAACAATTTTGTTCATAAAAGGCATAATATATTAAAGAAAAAAATACTCAAAAAGAACAGAGGGGACGGCAGAAGGTGTGAACGCAAATCAAGGGGTAGCTCCTTGTTGGGGTTTTAACGAGAAGACAGAAGAAAACAAGCTCCCTAGCACCTCTAAAAAGTCACGACCAACAAAATAAACAAGCAGCCTAGCACGTCAAGCTCGCACACACATCAAATATTCCACGGCCAAAAAGTGAATTAATTTAAGATAGTAGGCTGCTCAATTAATTTAACCAGGCTAGTAGCTCAATCATATTTATTTCTTTTTACGATGAACTGCAATATATATTTTATCTTTTTTTTCATTCGTAATTATGATTGGCTAAATTGTTAACTGCATGGGTTTGGATGATTACTTTGTAGACTTGTTTTACTTTTGGTTTTGGATTATTTATTGATTGGTTCATGTTTTGGTAAAGTTTTTATTTTATTTGGTTGTGATGCACATGCGTATTTGGTATTAATTTATTATCAATTAATTGTTCCATATGCGTTTTCGTGGATGTCTTTCATGTATGTATTCATATTAGATTGTCTATTGTGTGTTTACAACTATTTATGGTTTATTGTTAACGTATTCCATAGGAACAGTAATTGAGAGTTTAGAGATACCTAGTATTCTGCCACTTGAGAGACCGGGAGGTAATTAAGTGTCGTATGTTTTGGTGTTTTGCGTGTTTGGGTAGTGATTGCACGGGAGTGAGTTACCCTAGACTTCTTTAGATTCTTATAGATCCGAATTATAACCGAATTATATAAAAATACCCCTTTACGCCGTAGGGTGTTTTGTGATTAGAGAGACCAGGAGGTAATTTAGTCTTTGGGTACCTTAGCATAGTTGGGTAAGGTGAGACCGGTAGGTGATCCGAACCATTTAACCGTTGAGCTTTACATGATATTTAGGGTTCTTAGGTATTGTTGGTGAGACCGGGAGATGATCTAGTATACTTTAGTTATTCCTTAAGTTTCATATTTTTAGAACCCGGTTACCGATCATAAATCCAATTCCGAGAATTTACGAGTTGACTAGTAGGATTCGTTGCCTAGGTAGTTGTTCTCCCTATTTGAGTTCTAAACCGTTTGTTCGTGTCAGTTTTAGTTTAAGTATTATTTAATTTATAGTTAATAATAAAAATAACACAAAAATCAATTAAATCAATTTATTTAAGTTATTAGTCAGAGTCTAGTTTAGGTGTCGCTAGTGTCATGTGGGTTTGATATCCGGACTTCATTAGGCTTTACTACAGTTGATTGGTACACTTGCCTGTCTAGTGGTCTGGCATTAGGATAGTCTAGACTTATAAATTTAAAACTAGAGTGCCTGCGTTAGGTTGGATTTTAAATAGACCGTTTTGCACATCAGTGGCTACTACTGATGTTGGAACTGAAGTTTTGACAAATGTCTTAACTGCAACTGAAGTACAAGCTGATGTATTGATAGAAAATGTTGCAGCTGAGGAACCAGTTGTTACTGAAACTGTTGAAGAGGGTTCCAAGAATGCTGAGCATGCTAAAGAAATGGATGATGGGGAAAAAGAGATTGATGATTTTCAGTCTGAAACTGAAAGTGATAAGAGAAGAAGGCTAGCCAAGGGCAAAGCCATTCCTAAAAAAGAAAATGAGCCTGTTATGGCAGATACTGAGGAAGAACCAGGAGGCTGAGAAAGAGTCAAAAAGAGCTGAAATGAAAGAAACCCCAATCCCAGTGAAAGTCAAAGATGAACCAGTGGATGAACCTATAGTTCCATGGGAGAATAAAGAAATGATACATATTCTAAGGGGTATAATGGTCAATCAAAAGGGAATGGATGTGAATGCCTTTGATGCACTGGACAAAGATCACTTGAAAGAACTATTTTACATGCAGAAGGCTGAGTGGGAGAAAGTCTTGTTGGAGGGTGAAAATCCCAGAAGTTTTGTTGAAGGGAGATTTATGCCTGCAGGGCTAATGAATAATCCAAGGGTAGTTAAAATAATTATAAGACTTCATAAAGATGCAGGTGAAAACCTTGCAGATCTGATCAACTATCCTGCTGAATTGATTGAGTCAATGTATATGAAAGCATTTGCATCAGGGCCTAGCAAACCCATGAAGTCTATCCCAACTAGGCCCTCTACCTCAAGGGTACATCCATCAGGAATCAGGGGTGAGTCAAGTAGAGCCGGATCCCAAAGAGAAACAAGACCACAATCTAATGTGGATCTTCCAAGAACTATCTACTGTGACCCAGTCTCTCAGTATTTGAAAGTGATTATACAAAGTAGACAATTGAGAGACATTATCTTTAGAGATGATTTTGCTGACTATTAAAGGGAGCAGTTGGAGAAGATGGCCACACTGGATTTGTATGATAATCATGAAAGTAATAAGTTGGCAGGGAGACAGCAAAATGAACTCTCAAAGTATCTGAGAAGTGAAGCTGACAAGGGGTTCCCATTTTTAAAGGAAAAGAAAAAGTGGAAGTTGACAAAGCATGACAGAACCAGAAGAGCAACAAGAATGAAAAATATAAGAAGTGCTGAATTGAATTATCAGTTGACAGTCAGAAACAACAATCCTCTATCAAACATGAACACGTGTATAAGCATTGGAAGACGAATGACACGCCCAAACTATGTTGTCCAGAAGAATGGCATCATTGCTGAAATTGAATATATAGAAAATGATGAACACTATATTCTTAGAAATTCAGATGGGACTTATCTTGGGCATAATAAAAAAGGATGAAGACCTAACTTATCTACACAATGAAGGTCTCAGAGATATAAGGGATATGGCTATTTCCGAAAGTCACACTAATTACCAAATCTTGTTCATTTTTCAACAAAGGGTAGGAACGGTAATTATTAATCGAAGACAAGCAGCCTATGATGCCAGAAGAAGATAAAGATCTTAGAATGGGTTTTGGTTTGTAATGTCTACGGACAAATTTCTGAATATGTAATAGTTTGACTTTATGAATATGTAAAAATTTGATTTTGTTTTGATGTGTGTTTTGACTATATGTAAGTAACTGTAGATGTTTTTAGAGACAGCTGAGGTGTTCTAATCTAGGGGGAGATTGTTGAGTCAAAGATTTGACCTACGAGAACTATAAGTAATAATGGAATCTTCTCAACCTCCTCTAAAATTGCTAAGTATGGAATCCGAGCACACTTGGATTCCCGGGCAAGGTTTTATTACCCTAGCAAGGTATTTTGTTCATTAGGCAAGGTTATCTTCTAGAATTCTTCTTTAGTGTATACCCGAGCAGGGTTCACTATGTCTAGCAACATTGTCCTTCATATCCAAGCAAGGTTTGCTTCAGAGTAGGCTCTTGGCTAACCAAGCTCATGAAGCCAAGTGATTGGAAGATCAGACAAGGTATTCATCAATAAAACAGTGGTCCAAGCAGGCTTGATGAGAGTAATGAAATATCTCAAGTTACATCGAGAAGGGTCAACTCAAGCAGGCTACAGTGTTACCAAGCACACTTTGCTTTGCTATATAAGCTATTCCACAATAAGGAGTTGAAAGGACCATTGAAGAACAAGGTTGCTTGTAAGATCATGTCGGGCAAAGTTTAATATGATCAAGAAGATTGAAGTCTTCTAGGTAAGTATTTTCTTAGGAAAATACTCTAAGTAAAGTCTACCTGGAGAACTGTTCCCGAGCACACTTCAAGGTTACCAGGTCTACCCGTAGAAGACAAAAGGCACAAAGCCTACTCGGTGAAGACAACTTATGCAAAGTCTACCCGAAAGACCTGTTTTTACACTTAGAATAGTTCTGAATATGTAATTTGAATATGTAGTATTTATTTAGGGTTTCTAAAAGGAATGAAAGCTGTTAGGTAATGGCAGGCCTATAAAAGGAATATTTTAGGGCACGCCTACTACGGTTTTATCCACTTTTCTCTGTGCGAATATTTCTGAGTGTGACGATTGTCCTAGGATTGTACGGATATAACTTTCCAAACAAGAAACCCTAAATTGATTAACGTTTTTATGATTCGTTTATATTAATGGAAATCTTTTGAGTGATTCTTGTGTGTTAGTTACTTTTCATTAATCCTTTAGCAACTACTCAGTTTGATTCTGATTCCGCCGTTAACAAACAGTTTTCTTTCCCAAAATAGAAACCGTCATTAACTCTCTTGTCGACACATTTATTGTGTGAGTTATGACATAGTTATTGAGTGTGAGTGATCATACGGGACCAGACAGGTTCTGACAAGATCGGCCACACTTAGATGTCGGCTGTGGTGGCTTTGATCATGGATTGAAACTACAACTACTGAAAGTTTGTGTTCGATGAAATGATAAGCAACCTAAAGGGGAAGAAGAAGAAGAAAGAGTTTTTTATGATGTATCCGACGTTTCTACATATGATAATTGATTCCCATTATCCTAAGCTGAATCGATCTATAGAGACGGTCGCTCAATATGAAGGCCATGGGTCCAAATACATTTGGATTAATGAAGCAGTCAAGGAAAGGGGCAAACTGGTTTAACAGGGACTTCATCCGCTGGTAATTGTCACACCCTCAAATTTCGACTAACCGAGTTTAACCGCGAGGAGTGTGACATACAAAGATCTTGCTCATTTTTTATACCAAACATCCAATTCAAAATACTCAAAATATTATTTAGGTCTCATTTAAACATGAAAAAACCAAAATCAAACCATACAGTTTAAAGCTTTGCGGAAGCGTAAAGTAAAAGGTTTAAAATTATAAACCAAGTGTTCAAACATGCACAACCCATCAAATTTAAATAATGTGAAATAAAAGTTCATGTGACAATTGTGACTCCTGGCATAGGCAATGCAACCCACTCCTTAGCACATCTAGCAACCTGGGCAAGTATAAATACTCAAGGGTCAACACGAGGTTGATGAGTTCATAAGTTGTAGTAAAAAGTAGTATATACATTATAGATAGTATACGTAGCATAAGTAGTGTATGTATAAGTAGATTTAGTACTTTTCAAATATACCAGGGTAGCTAACTAATTACAAGCTACTACACGTTTGAACTGAAGCTAACTGTATGTATGACTTCTTACCAGGTCTATCACCAACACTGGCGTATAAAAGTTAGGTAAATATAACACCTGTTTACGACATCACAGCCGTGCTAGCGTGACTAGCCCGGGTGGGGTTTTTCAATCCCAGTAGTACTACTCCATATAACCCCGCGATCCCATCCTATCGGTTCAAGGTAACGTAAGTACTTTAAGTGATATAAGAGCATCTAGTATAAACTTCGGATATATAAAAAACTACATAAATCCAAAATAAGTCATTGCGTTTTCCTCCAAAAAACCAGTATGTAAGTATATCCATGTTTTCTCCACGAAAACAGGTATAGGCAAATGTTGAGTTTTCAGTCCAGAAAACTAGTATACGAAAATAGTTTTGTGTTTTCAATAACAAAAAACAAGGAAAATGCATGAACTCACCTGGTGTCGCATGTAATAGACTTTTCTCAAAACCAAAAGGATGCACTTGACTCGCTAATGGTTTCCAATTAACATTAGGAATCATGTGAATCTTTCAAAGACACCACTGATTGCAAGAATTAAGGTTGAATTGAAAATTGTATGTGTGTGTGTGTGGGTGGGATGAGAGGCCGTGGAAGTGGAAGAGAGGGAAGAATTCGACAGATTTTTGGCGGTTTAGGGTTTGGTTTATTTTATTAATATTATAATTAATCATATTTACAAGAATGATCCTTCTAGAATCAGTTTTGGCTTTAAACGAACTTTATAACACCCAAACCGGATTATAATGAATCATTACGAATAAAATACTAAACCAAGTTAATAAACCTAAGCCTCGTTTTCCTTTCATAAATATTAATTTGTAAAAGGTGAAACCATACAAATTACGTGCAATAGATCGCAATCTCATGAAACAAGGTATGAATTAAACACGTAATCTTTTTGCATGTATTTTCACATAGATAGTATTATAAACATATGCTCTTGATATTATCTTCTTATTTAATAACTAATAGCAAGTTAAGCGAGCTTAATGACGTGTAACACATAAAATCATTTAGCACATAACAATTATATCTGAATTATTTAAACATATCTAACTCGACCTTAATCACCGTGTACTGGAAGACTCATGTGTGTGACTCGTTTTTGACTCGTGTAAATGTTATGCATGGCATGTAAGATAACAGAGTTTGGGTTAACGGTGTTAATGTGAAAGTGCAAGGTGTCACAGTAATGTTTGGTAGATTTGCATAGGCTGAGGGTGTTGTTCCTGTTGTTGCTGAGGAACATGTTGTTCTTTATATGGGCCTTCAACTACCTTTGAAACTATTTCTGGCGGCAAATGTTAGTGCACGGTTTTGCGTCTAGAGTCTTTGTATTTATCGTTAATGTTTTATTTATTTATGTAATATTTAATGTTTATTATAAACTAGTTCGTTAAGGTTAAGTCTAGTTCGCTAGGGATGTTAGCGAACTAAGACTTGTTCGTTAAAGTTAAGTCTAGTTCGCTAGGGATGTTAGCGAACTAAGACATTATAATGTATTCCCTCCTGATTCGTTAGGGGATGTTAACGAATCAGGGGGTGGTTCATTATGTTAAATTATGTAACGAAGGGGAAGCTGGTTCGCTAGGGGATGTTAGCGAACCAGGTCGCCTTCTAAATATAGTGAACTACTGTTCACTTTAATGTATGTTTTGAAAAAGGTTTTTGGGAAGTTTTGCTGTCCAGATCTCTCTCAAGCTTCACCTTAATATTATACTACTAATCTATTGATAATATATATACATATATACAACACTGAATCGGTGTTAATTATGAGCTAGATCTATTACAAATCGGATATTCACAGATTTGAGATCTGTTATTGTTATCGATTGGTATTCCGGGATCAAACAAGTGGTATCAGAGCCCGGGTGCTCTTTACACTTGATTTGGTGTTTTAATTGTTATGTTTATTAAGTTTTTCGATTTTGTTTGGTTTTGAATCAATTTGTGTTTATTTTGGTTGAATTATAAACGATTTGGATGGAATTCGTGTTGGTTAAGGTATTGGATATGTGTGCATTAAAGGAATTGAGGTGTGGATTGGTTTTGTGTGGTTTGGTTTTGGTTTAAGTCCGAAACAGGGTGTTTGTTTTTGGTCAAATTGATTTGGCTTAAGGTGTTAATCGGTTACGAAGTTATGTGTATTGGATTCAGATTTGGTTTACGAGTGTATTGGTAGGTTATTTGTGCGTTTTGGTTGAGAAACAAGATAGTATTACGGATTTGGTAAATCTGGTTTTCTGGGTTGATCTTCATAATTTCTGGAAAAATAGTTTGAAGATTTGAAGATTTGATGATGAACATAGTTTGTTATTATCCTTTTGATGATTCGTTATCTATTTACTCGTGATTCGTTATCAGATTGGTTACTTCGCTACCTTGTTCGTTAGCCAGTTCGTGTGAGTTATTGGTTCGTGTAATCTAGTTCGCTAACTAGATTAACCGATTCATGTGACACGTGTTCTTCTTAGGATTTGTGTCATAACAACCTTTGCCACGTGGCATAAGGTGTCAGAGTTTATTACCAACGGTTGTAACAACCTGATTCGCTATAAATCAACTGTAGCTGATTCGTTATATTAATTCGCTAAGCATTTCTTAGTGATTCGTTACTGATTATCTTTGTGCTTCGCTAAACTAATCCTTTGTGATTCGTTTGGTCAATTCATTAAGTTGACTTGTGATTCGCTAAACTTTCATCTCATTCGTTATCTGTTTCGCCATTTGGGTGATTCGTTAACCTTATTTGCGTTTCGTTAAGTTGACTCGTTAAGTTGACTTTTGATTCGTTAAAATACTCATCTCATTTGTTAAGGTACTTCGTTGCTGATCAGTCTTAACTTCGTTAAGGATTGATTCGCTATAACTATTCATAGTTCGCTACAACTGTTCACAGTTCGCTATAACTGTTCACTGATTCGTTAAGCTATTTCATTATTTGATTCGTTAAACACTTAAATTTTTCAAAAATGGCCGGTATGTATGCATTAGCGTCTCAAAACATGTTGATGCAACAGATGTTGCAACTTGATACCGAGATACGTTCACATTCTAAATGTCCAAGATTGATGAAGTTCAATGACTTTGCCAAGTGGGAACCTCAGTTTCGTGCACATTTGGGATCTGTTCATTTTGACTGCTTATATTGTCTTGATGAAGTTTATGTTGCACCAATGATTGGTGATGATACTATTGGATATACTCCTAAAGCTGTTTCTCAATACTCACAAGAAGAGAAGAAAGCTTTAGAAATCGAGATAAAAGCATATTCTACTTTGACTATGGCATTACCAGAAAATATCTTTCATCAAGTTGGTAGTATCAAGAGATGTGCGTCTTTATTTCAACATCTGCGTATGAGAAGCATGGGAAACACAGCTGAGAGTAAGAAAGTGATGCTCAAGTTTCAATTTTGAAACTTTATTTTATTGAAAGAAGAAACAGTTGAAGAGATGACTACAAGATTTAGTCATTTAATTGCAGAAATGGACAAGATGAAAATGGAAATTTCTGAAAGAGATAAAATTGACACTATTAAAAGTGTGCTTCCAAGTTCCTACTCAACATTTCTAATGGTTTTGAAAGAGAATGATTATTTTCTGAATGAAGACTTGACGGCACTTGAATTTCTACAAAAGATCGAAGCTAGAGAATATGATCTTAAGTGTCAAAAATCCTCCAAAGAAAATCAAGATCCAACTTTCTATGGTGGAAGTATGCCTCTTAGTTCAACAATCTCTCCAATCACTGCTTTTCTTACTCATGCGGCAAGTGAAAAAGAATCAACTATGTTTAATGATCCAAAATTTTGTTTTTACTCTGCTGGTAATTAGGGAGGTTCTGAAAATTCAACTAATACCAATCCATTTGCTACACCACCTATTGTTAATATGAAGGAAGCTGAGCAAAACTTTGCTTTTCTGACGGCTTTTATGTCTTCATATGAAAACTTAGTGAGTAGTAAAATTGCCACAAGTGATTTAACAGATGAGGACTATGATCAGATAGATCCAGATGATCTAGAAATCATGGATTTGAAATGGAACATGGCTATGATCGTTCGTAAAGTTAAAAGATTCATGCAGAGAACTGGAAAAGATCCTCCAGCTTTAAACAAGAAGTTGGGTTTTGACAAATTAAAAGTAAAGTGTTATAATTGTCAAGAATTTGGGCATTTTGCAAAGGAATGTGACAAACCAAGGAAAGAATACACTGGACCTCGTGGTCAAAGTCAAAATGCTTCTACACCACGAGGAAGTGTTGCTGAAAAGAAACCATCTTCTTCTACAACACAAGCAATGTTAGCAGATGGAACTGATTGGTCACAACGGTTACTATGCAATGATGTTCAAGCAAATTTGGCTATGTTTGGGTTACATAAAGATTGTCAAGATGCTACTGGTAGTGAGATGTCTTCCGATAATGATTCTGGATCTGATTCTGACGACTCTTGCGACAAGCCTTCTGAATCAATGTTTGCTTGCATGGCCAAGATCAATGAGGTTAGTAACTCTATTTCAGCTACTTCATTTGTTAAAGCATCATGTGTTGACTGTGAATCTAACAAATCTAAGTTAGAAGCATTGAAAAATCAAAATGATAATCTTATAAGAGAAATTGCTTCTCTTAAGGATACTTATCGACAATCTCTTGAATCTCAAAGGAGATCTCGAGAAAAGATTGAAGCATTGTCGACAAGTAAACACGATCTCAAAGCCGAGTTATCTGTGAAAATGACCATTAATGACCAAAAGTTTCAGGAAATTTTGAAACATCGTTCTAAGATAACTGAGCTTGAGAATGAGGTTCTTGAATTAAAGAACAAATTGGGAAAATTTAGGAATTCATCTTTTCTGTTGAATGAAATTATTGAAGTATCTGGAAAACAAAAAGATTCTAAGAAAGGTATTGGTTTTGTTGAAATTCCACAACCTTTTCATAATGATTATAAAATTAATCCTTTTTCAAGAAAAGAAGAGGATTTGATTCAAAAAGAATATGTGATTTCTGAAAAACCTAAATTGGTTAAACCTGAAATTGTCAAACCCCAAGTTGTTCCTCAAAAACCTCATGTGGAAAGTAAAAGGTCTTTGTTGAAAATGTTGATAAAGTGATTATTGAAGATGTGTTTGAATCTGAGATAATACACAAGAATATAAGAACATTCCTAGTTCTAATCATATTCTTTGCGAACCTCAAGAGTTTGAGGAAGCTATGTATGGTTCGTTCAAATCTCAAATGAACAAGGAAGAAACTGTGAAAACCAAACCAGTGAGGACAAAGAAGTCAGTTAAACCAAAGATTTCTGACAAGGACTTAATGCGTTTCATTAATCCCAAGTTCTAAGTCTTCTTCGGCTAGAGTTTTTAAGTTAAAGGGAATGGATACGATGTTCACTGAAAAAGATATTCCAATAAGTATTATCAAACCTGAACTTATTGAGAGTGTTTTTGTCAATGAAACTTCAAAAATTCAAGAACTTGAACGTGTGTATGCTCAAAGAAAAACATCAGTTCAATCTGATCCATTGACTAAGGCAAAACAATTTTTAAAACAAGCTAAGAAGATTAACTTTGTGAAGTCAACTAGGACAGATACACTAAAAAGCTTTTCGAACTGTTCTAATTTAGATTTTTATTTAAAGAAGAAATCTGAATTATCTGATAAGTTTGCTAAGAGCATGACTAAAAATGTGAGTCATCATCAACCATCTGCGTCATTTATTCCAATTACTTCTAAACATCATCATGTAGACATGCGAACTTGTTTTTTATGCGGTCAACAAGGTCATGTTGTGAGGAATTGTAGTCAGCAGAACTATCAGAATCTTCATCCTTTTATCAAGGACAAATCTAAGCCAATTCCATTGATCAAGGAGATCCTGAAACGACCCGTGTCGTATGCTGATGATACTCATATTTTGTTCTCTGATGTGAATCCACGGAAGGTTCTTCATGTCAATGAGACGCACGGTCAAGTGAAACCAAAATTCATTCCAACTGAACCTATATGTCAAAACAAAAATTCAAACATTGTTCAGACAGCTTACTTAAGACGAAAGTCTAGGAAGCCGGTAACTTATTCACAAGTGGCTGAACAACAATTGAAATCTATTAAAGTTAATGATCAAAGAGAAAACCAAAAGGTGCCCAACACTGAAGCCTGGGCTGCCTTTTGGAACTAATCACTTTTGTTTGTGTGTAGGGTTAATCCAAGACCATTTCTGGTGAAAACTGGATCATGGATAGCGGATGTTCTCGTCATATCACTGGGAATCTCGACCTATTAACCAACGTAAGAAATATTCAAGGGGGGTATGTAGCGTTTGCTGGAAATTCTGGGGGCATGATCACACAAGAGGGTGAAGTTTCAAATGGTCACATTACGTTTGAGAAAGCGAATTATTGCGACAAGGTTGGTCATAATTTATTGAGTGTATCGCAGATTTGTGATAAAAAATACACTACGATATTTACTGACAAAGAATGTCTTATCTTGAAACCGGGTTATGTTATCCCCGAGGACATGGTTGTCATGCGATCACCACGATCAAATGATATTTATGTCTTAAATATGAGATCTAAGGTATCCACATCGATCGAAACATGTTTTGTCTCAAAAGCAACCGAGAAAGACTCGATTCAATGGCATCGTAGAATGGGTCACATACATGTCAGAAAGATGAATTATTTAATGGCAAATGACTTAGTTGAGGGTGTCTCGTTAAGGAATTTTAAGTTATCTGATCACTTCGTTGCATGCAAAAAGGGCAAGCAGAAGAAGAAGACACATCCCTATAAGTTATTGAATTCCATTGATACTCCTCTTGAACGACTTCATATGGATTTATTTGGTCCAGTGAATCTTGCGAGTAATTCTGGAAACTGGTATTGTCTTGTAGTGACAGATGATTATTCAAGATATTCAGGGGTGTTATTTATGAGTTCAAAAGATCAAACACCGGTTTTGGTACAAAATCTTATTACTAAGATCGAATCACTGTATAAACAAAAGGTGAGGAGAATCCGTAGTGATAATGGTACAAAATTTTAAAACACTATATTGGATTTCTTTTGTATTCAAAAGGGAATTCACCGAGAATTAAGTGCACCTTATGTACCTCAACAAAATGGTGTTGCTGAAAGGAAAAATAGAACTCTGATTGAAGCTGCACGCACAATGCTCGCTGATTCAAAGCTTCCTGTCAAATTTTGGAATGAGGCAGTGAATACAGCTTGTTATACGCTTAATCGAGTTCTAACAGTGAAATGACTCAAGAAGACAAGCTACGAGATCTTAAATAATAGAAAACCTAATTTAAAGTACCTAGAACCATTTGGGTGTCCGTGTACAATGTTGAAGAAGGATTCGGGTAAATTTGAAGAAAAAGCTATCGAAGGGTATTTCTTGGGATAGGCATCTCCAAAGAAAAGGGTTTTTAATTTCACATCTGGTTGTGTTGAAGAATGGTACCATGTGGACTGTCAAAAGCACGCAACTCCTCCTCAAGGGAAAGGTCCAAACTGGATGTTTGACTACGAAAGTTTATTTAATTCTTTTACTCCTTCGACTGAACACATCGATGAAGATCTGGTTCGAGCATACTTTGAAGATCATTTGACCATTCCAAGATCTTCAAGTTCTAATGAAGTTGAAGCTCAACCAGATGCTCCAACTGAAGAATCTCAAGTTGTTTCTCCAGTTGCTATTGATAATGTTTCTACTTCTTCTGATGATGATCAAGCTGAAATTCAAGTTATTGATCTTGACAGTGATAATGTTTCATCTCCCGAGTTGGGTGAACATTACACTAACTTATTTGATAATGTTGTTGTTCCTGAGAATCCCACTATTCGGATTCTTGGATATCATCCATAGGAAAATATCATTGGAGAACTTAATGTGGGCGTTCGTACACGTCATCAAGTTGCTTCTTCAAGTGATAATAACATATTGTGTGCTTACACTAACTTACTTTCTTCGGAAATTGTGAATATTGCTAAATTTAATTGCTTTCTATCTCAAGTTGAGCCAACGACAGCTCGTAAGGCACGTGAAGATCCTTCTTGGGTAGAAGCTATGCAAGAAGAATTACAGCAATTTGTACGTTTGGGTGTTTGGGATTTAATAGACAAACCTGCTAGAGTCAAGAAAGCCATTCCGACTAAGTGGGTATTTAAGTGTAAGAAGGATGATCGAGGGGTGATTGTCAGAAACAAAGCACGTCTAGTGGTGCAAGGTTTTCATCAGCAAGAGGGTATTGATTACACAGAGGTATATGCTCCAGTTGCAATATTAGAGTTGATTTAAATCATCCTGGCTTATGCAGCTTATAAGAATATCAAGGTCTATCAAATGGATGTTAAAAGTGTTTTTCTCAATGGTGAATTACACGAGGAAGAGTTTGTCCAACAACCACCTGGTTTTGAAGATCTTGATTATCGAGACCGTGTTTACCGATTAAACAAGGCCCTGTATGGTCTACATCAAGCCCCGAGAGCTTGGTATGGCACGCTCGCCGACCATCTGACTGATAGTGGCTTCAAACGAGGAACTGTTGACTGCACTTTATTTCATAAAACTATTGGTGACGATCTTTTTCTAGTCCAGATTTATGTTGACGATATTATTTTTGGGTCTACAAACAACACATTGTGTAAGGAGTTTGAGAAGTCCATGCAAACAAAGTTCGAGATGAGCTCGATGGGAGAGATGAATTTCTTTTTAGGGTTGAAGGTTCACCAGTTTGCTCATGGAGTTTTTATTCACCAGACTAAATATGTGAGCTGATTCAAGATTTCTGCCGGAAAAATCCCTTCAACTCCTCTTCCAGTAGGGCACAATTTATCACCAGATGAATTGGAGGATTCCGTTAATCCTACCCTCTATTGTGCCATGATTGGTTCTCTAATGTATTTAATGGCTTCTCGCCCTGATATTATGTTTTCTATTTGTCTTTATGCTAGGTATCAAGCAAGTCCACGAGTGACTCACCTAGCTGCAGTCAAGAGAATTCTTCAGTATTTGAGGGGAAATCCAGACTTCGGGTTGTGGTACCCCAAGGATGATACTTTCGTTCTTACTGCCTACTCAGACTCAGATTATGGAGGATGCAAGATCAACTTCAAATCAACGACTGCAGGATGTCAATTTTTAGGAAACCGGCTTGTTTCCTGGCAGTGTAAGAAGCAGACAACGGTCTCCACTTCAACCGCCGAAGCTGAGTATTTTGCAGCCTCAAGTTGCTGTTCCCAGGTTTTGTGGATACAACAACATCTTCGCGACTACGGTTTTAAGTTTCTTACCACTCCTATTTTGATTGATAATTCTGCTGCTATTAGTATCACCAAGAATCCCGTACAACATTCTAAAACAAAACATATCGAAATTCGATATCATTTTATACGGGATTGCTATGAAAAGAAATTAATCGATCTTGAGAAAGTACATACTGATTTTCAGAAAGCCGATCTGTTTACTAAAGCTTTTGACAAAACGCGTTTTAAATTTTTGCTTGATTTAAACGGATTGAAGACCCTCGCTGATATCCTTAAATAAGGATGACTATCTTTATTTTCTGTCATCTTTTTCTTTTAAAATTTATTTTGGTTTTAGAGGGTGAAAATCTAGAAAATACAAAAAGAGTGTGTTTTCGTTTGTATAGATAAAATCCAAAAACATTAAAAAATTTCAAAATTCAAAAATATTGTGATTTCTGTTCTTTAATGTTTTTCCTTTAAATATTTAGAAAAACCAAAAACATTTTTAAAATTTTGAAAAACGAAAAAGAATGTGATTTATGTTTTGTACAGAAAAATCCGAAAATCCAAAAAGATTGTGAAGTTTATTTTGTTTATAAGAAAATTGTAAAAGACAAAAATATTGTGTTTTTAAAGTTTGTATAGAGAAAAACCAAAAAGATTTTTGCAGACGTTTTTAGATTATTTTCTCGCTGAAAATTACGTCGGTTATTTAAGTTTGTGAAGCATGCTTGCATGTCTTGGTCCTATGATTCACTTGTGAATTGATGGTTAGCCATTTATTTATAAACTTAAGTTAACTGGGGCGATTAAATTTAAATTTTCTTTATTTTATGCTCCTCAAAATTTTGAGTTTTTGAAGCAAAAAGAGAACATGATAGTACATTGATTACCTTGACCCCAAATTCAGCAAAAAGTAAGCTTAAAAGACTGTGTGCTTAATTGCATTGGTGCACTGGTAGGTCTTAAAACAACCCAGTAGAGTAAAGTATGTGATATAAACATAAAGAAACGCCAAATTGAAAGGGGTGTTAGTCTCTAGTAAAAGTCTCGGTGAGGATGGCAGAAATGTAATAACCAGTCATACTCAAGCCTTATATTTGTTGATCACCCAAAAAATAAAATAAAGCAAATAACAAGCGTTAAGATTCTGGACACTGTGAGTCTTTATACGGCTTAACCATCTGGGTATTCATAAGCATGAATATTTCACTCGCCTTCTAGAGCAAACCCAAAGTCATTAAACTTGATCACCGCTGTACTTCGTACAATTTAAATTACTGACTTGATCAAAATCCGCTGTTAGTCATACAATTGTTCCTCCCTTACGTGCGTCTTAATACCATTAAGAAACGGACCCCAGGGGATACAATGTATGTAAGCCGACAGATGGACTCGTGCATACTCACTCACAGTAAAGGAAACTTGATGCATTGCTCAAAATTTCAAAATAGGTATCAAAATTTTGATCAACAATATAATGGTTTAAGTCAAGTTGGGGTGATTTGGCAAAAATCAAATTAAGCTTGAACCGATATTAGAGGCTGATAGTTTCTGATATTATGTGCTTTAATTGAACTATTTAATCATATCACAAAAATACTTGAATGTGTGTTATTAGATTTATGTGGATAACACCAATGACCGACTTATCGCCAGTCATAATATCACTGAAACATAAAACTGTGATGGAAGGGCAATTTGGTCAATATGATTCTCTGCTCAAACTCAACAAAAATACAAAAATATGTACTGTTTTTGATAAAATCATTGAAAAACACAAAAAAATTGTCTATTTTTTTTGGCAATACATTCTTTAAATTTTTGCAAAATACCAAAAATATTTTCGTCTTCTTTGTACAAAATACATAAATAATTTTAAGTAATGTTTCGGAATTCTGAAACATTCTTAACGTATTTGGTTGTCGGGATGAAAGGGTTTCTCGATAACCTAATTTATTTATTTATTTAATTCTTTAATTATTTCATTTAATTAATTCATTTAATTATTTAATTTAAAATTAAATAAAAGAGTTTAATTCGTTAAAATCCAATTCGTTATTTATGGATAACGAACTAGGTGATTCTTTAGCGAACTAGCTTCTGGTTCGCTAACCTAATTCGCTTCCGCACTCTGTAACGAATCATCCTTCGTTATGTATATTTAACAAATCGCGTCACGAATCAAGACTTGATTCTCTACTTTAATTTAACGAATCAAGTAGCGATTCGCCAACATAAGGTAACGAATTGATTTAGCGAATGGGCCAATTCGTTAACTTTAATTTAAATGAATCGTCTGATTCGTCCAAGTAGTACCTTGGGTTACGTGCTATGTTATATAAGACAAGAAAACGAACAGGCGTTCACTGTTCGCCTTCTTCCTTCATCTTTAAGACACCCTGTTCAAATTTTCTCTAAAATCTCGACTTTCTTGTTTGGATATTTCAAAGATATATTTGGGTATCTAAGGTATAGCCGCTTCTGGCGATATAATGTTCGTCAAAAATGGCTAAGAGTTGATAGTTAAATTATAAACTTTTAAGAGTTTAAGGGTTTCCGAAGTTTTGAAACCTATTTGTGTGTAATTTATGTTAATAACGGGGAGTCTGTTGGTGCATGTTTTGTGACCGTCGCTATGCAATTCTGTTCAGCGTTGTGGAAGTACGAAGTTAGAGCAACTTCGCCATAGGCGAAGTTGTAACAACTTCGCCTACTGGCCCAAGCCCAAGCCCTTGAAGTTGTGATTATATATATCGGCTGTGTCTTGTGTAGGTTGTAATCCAGAAAGTTGAGTGAGTTTAGTGATCAGTTCAAGTAGCTAGAGAGAAACCGAGAGAGAGTCGTGTGGGACGACCCGAGGTAGAGCTCACTTCGGGTCGGCCGTCATTTGTTTTCATGTTTGGTTTGTAAGTGTTTCGGTTATTATGAAAAGATCTGCAGATGTGTTTATTCCATTCGTGTGTTTGTTCGTGTATGTGTTTATGTGTAATCGTGTTCTTCGTCTTCTACACCATAAACGAGTCTAGGAGGATTCCGCACTCCTAGACCTCGTGCGGATCTCGTATCGATCGGCGACACCCCAAGGGGGACTTACAATGTTTTTTTGTCATTGTGATCGGAATCATATTCCGATACCCTTGGTAGGCTTCAATCATGTTTTGATTGTTGTTTGCCGGGTTAATTATTGTTTCATGTTATTGGTGTTTACCGTGGGTTCGTCTAACCTATGTACTTAGAGATTTTGAGTCTTAATCTCATACATCTTCGATTATGTATGTAATTCCGAGTACAACGAGCTCATTATTGTGATGATTCGACGATAGTTATGGCCTAATCGTCCCCGGGTTCATATTGTTGACTATCTGTGTTCATCCTAATTTTGACCTTGACTTTATGAAGTCAAAGAAAAAGTCTTAATTATGACCATTCGTTATTCTTAGCGAATTGGAACTGTTTCGTGTCCAATTCGTTAAGATTTTACATGAACTAGCTAAGAGAATAAGATGTTACACGAATCAGATTTGAATTCGCTTAAAATATAACGAAATAGAGTGTAGTTCGTTAAAATTAAATAGTAATTCGCTATGTTCAGTTCGTTAAAACATTTACTTGATAGCGAATCGCCTGATTCGGTATCTTATTATAACGAATCAGTGTGATTCCCAACGAATGACAATTTAAAAAAAAATTAATTAATTAATCTTAATTAATTTCGATATTCATTTATTTTAATTATAGGATTTAGATAGTCTAATACGTAAATAGATTAATTACACATATCTTTTCATTATATATTTTGATATCTATTCTCATATTCGGTTTTATTTATACAGTAAAACATGGCTGATCAAGAACAACAAAATCAACCGCCACAGGAACAACCTCCACAAGGACAACCACAACAACAAGATCAACAAGCTGAAGTGATCTTATTGCCGTTCGATAAGAAGCACAACATTTGTGCTTATGTTGATCAAGATGTGACTGATTTGAGAACGTTTGGAGCTATGTTGACTTTCTTACGACGTTCAAAGATACACTATGCAATCACTGCTAAACCTAAAGTGTATCTTAGTATAATCAGGTAGTTTTGGAACACGGCGGAATATGTTGAGGAAGATAACTGGGTTCGAGCTACAATTAATCAGATTCCAATTACGATTGATGTTGAGGTCATTCGTCGGGTACTTCAATTTGATGATAATGATGATAACCCGAGTGAATTTGACAGGACATTGGTTAGGGGTTTATTCACACGCTTGAATTATGGAGGTGATATTCGTAAATCTATGTTGAATAAGAATGGGTTGTGTCCACCATACAAGTATCTGCTACATGTTTTACTTCATTGTATGAGTGGACGTCGCGGTGGTTTTGATGAGTGTAGACTAAGTTTGCAATCGGAATTTGTTGCTCTAATCCTGAACAAGCCCTTCAACTACTCAGAACTCATCTTTGATCATCTGAAAGAGCAAGTTCAGCAAACTCTACCGTCAAAGAAGTTCTTGATGTACCCTCGCTTTTTAAAACTAATTATTCAGGATTTGATTCCGAACATGGTGATTGATCGATCGTTGGTGAACGATTTTCTTGATATGGAACATATGAAAGCTGAAACGGTGCATCGTATGTTAATCTATAGAAAAGAAAAGCCACAGGATAAACAGATGATTGGTCATATAATCAATCCGGATTACGTATGTCCTCCTAATGAGCGTTGGATCTACGATGATTCGGATTCCGAGCGTGAAGGGGGAGAAGGTGGGAACAATGATGGTGGAGATGATGATGGTGACAATGATGATAATGATGGTGATGGTGGAGCTGGTGAACGAGCTCTTAAAAAACAACAAGATACAGTCGATGCTGCTCTAGCTGCCACCATGAAAGCTCAGCTAGAAAGAAAAAGAAAGAGTAAAGCTGTAGCTATTGGTGAACCATCAAAGAAGCCCCGTGTGTCTGCTAGGGCTGGGGTAATTATTGGAACTCCACCACCACGTCAATCAACTCCTCAAAGCTCGGCAGTGCCGCTAACTACTAGCACTCCGATGCTTACCTTGACGACGACGATGGTGTCACATGATAGGCTCGGTCTTATTCCTCAAATGGCGTTAACCGAGATACCGAGGCCTCCTGCTGTGTTGTCTACAGTATCTTCTACTACATCAATGAGACCTCCTCCTCCGCCAACAACTACTCTTCCTACACCTCCGCCTAGTGATGTCTCTTTCATGAGAATTACTCGGCCTCAAGGACCTGTTCAACCTGTTCATCCATCTGTATACAACTTGCCACCAGGTCGTCAAACTGAAATGCTGCTAAATCTGCTACATCTATATGAAAATAAAATGGCAGCTGACCGTCAAACTCAAGAACGACTCATGGAGAATCAACGACGAATGATGAGTTATATTTCTTTCCGTCAGAAGGAGACTAAATCGTTGCGTACGATTGTTGAGTCTCTGGGGGTGAAATTAAAGGAACAAGAAGAGTTGATTTTACAATTAACTTGTAAAGAAGATGCCCTCAAGAAACTCAAATATGACGATGATGATCCTGACGAGTCTGATGCAGAAGGTGAGCCTAAACAATCGCATGGTTCATCCTCTGGTGCAGGTGTTAGTGGCGGTGATGATTCGAACAAGCAGATAATTATTTATCAAGATCCAACAGCTGCCAAGCCAATTGAAATGATTGCAGCTAACACAGTGATTTTTGTTGATAGATCAGGGGTGGTTCGTAGTGTGGTAAACAGAGATGAGATAGAGGTTGGTGAGTTTGTGGTTAGATCCTTGACACGGGAGCAGATTTCGATTCTTCTTGGGCTGAATGACGATCAGTTGACTGCTTTAGAGACTGAGCCCGATGTCGAAGTGATCACTAAGGAAGAATTGGAAGTTGATTCGTTATGTATGGATACGAATATTATTTATGAGGATGAAGAGATTGAGATGGAGGATGTGACTGCTGAAGAGTACCCGGACTTGTATCAACACGCAAACGTTGATCAAGGTGCTCCGGTATTTCATGAAGATGTAATTAAAGAGACTGAGGATGAACTGGAAAAGGTTGTGCAGCGAACAGTTCCTTCACTCAAAGAAGTGACTGATGATGATGTAGAAAGATGGTTCAAACGTCATAAAATGGGTAAAATTATCAGTGCTTATCGTTATGTAGATCAAGAAAGAAAAGATACTGCTACTGCTTGGATTGAGACTAATCAGGTGACTACCTTCAGGACTGTTTTAAAGGTACACGGGGATATTGTTTCATGGGCTTATGACTCTGACCTTAAAGTATGTATAGTCAAGTGGAAAAGGGTGGCCAGTATTACGAGAGGATAATGGATGTTTTAACTCTACCGCGTTGGGATGTACGTACCCTCGCGAGACGTCCATTTATCAATCGTGGGGGTCACCGAATGGCTGAGTGGTTTTATCAACACTTACTGTTCGAGGTCAATCATGGCTTCAAATTCTTCAAGCCCCAGGTCCCAAGACGTAAGCGCATTGATGAGATTGATCCAAGGACCGGCTGGAAGAAACTTGTCTTGAAAGTGAAGCAGCCAAAGACAATGAAAAAGGTTCATGTGAAGACAATGCCTCAAGATATTTATCTGACTTTCAACCGTTGGTACTATGACAATCGTACTAGCGAGGCCGTTATTGTTCGTGGTCGAGGACTGCAGACCAAGCTCATCAAGATAATCGACCCAATGTGGTTGGTTAATTTATCAGAGACAGACAACGACGTGCTACACAGGAAGCAGATTTTGTTTGAACGCCAAGAAGATTACAACCTGGCTATGCAATTCAAACGTGTCGTTCGTGTGTGTCACGAACATGGAATTCATAGTTGCAGGGACTGGCTGTCCAAGCGCTTCAAATAAGTTAAACACAAAGAACTCAAGACGAGGGGGTGTCTGTTAGTGCAAAGTTTTGCGTCTAGAGTCTTTGTATTTATCGTGAATGTTTTATTTATTAATGTAATATTTAATGTTTATTATTAACTAGTTCGTTAAGGTTAAGTCTAGTTCGCTAGGGATGTTAGCGAACTAAGACTAGTTCGTTAAATTAAGTCTAGTTCGCTAGGGATGTTAGCGAACAAAGACATTATAATGTATTCCCTCCTGATTCGTTATGGGATGTTAACAAATCAGGGGGTGGTTCGTTATGTTAAATTATGTAACGAAGGGGAAGCTGGTTCGCTAGGGGATGTTAGCGAACCAGGTCGCCTTCTATATATAGTGAACTACTGTTCACTTTAATGTAAGTTTTGAAAAAGGTTTTTGGGAAGTTTTGCTGTCCAGATCTCTCTCAAGCTTCACCTTAATATTATACTACTAATCTATTGATAATATATATACATATATATACAACACTGAATCGGTGTTAATTATGAGCTAGATCTAGTACTAATCGGATATTCACAGATCTGAGATCTGTTATTGTTATCGATTGGTATTCCGGGATCAAACAACAAATCTAATAGTTCTCCATCTCAACCCTTGGAGACAGAATAACAAGTGCAACAATCTGTACCCACGTCTGAACAAATTGAAGCTTTTGAGACGTTTAAAGGAAATCTCCAGTAAACTGCATTGAGACCTCCTCAATCAGTTACTATGACAGAAGATGAAGCTGTTAAAGATGAGCCAGCCACCGATCTTATTCCACGTAAACAAAGAAAGAAAGATCCAAGACCTGGTGTGTTGGCTAGTGATCCGATGCCAACCGTTCAACAAACACCAACAGAGCCTACTGTTGAGACTCGGTCTGTACAAGGCCCATCTGTTGAAGCCCAACGCACTCGAGATCAAGTTTTTGAGGATATTCTGCAAGAGTTTGACTTTGAAGCCCATATTCAGTCGACTACTGAACCCTCAGGATCATCTGATCCGATTGGTCAAAAAAAGCTCAAGTGCATCTGAGGATTGCTCACATCCTCGCCATGCAAGACAAGTTTTTACAGTACAAGGGTAAGAGGATTGCGTTAGAAGCCGAACCAGTCGATGTATATGCTATGCATGGTCTTAGAACTTGAACAAGACTCTGTGGTGAAAGATGTACGTATTCAAGAGCTTGAAGACAACAACACTGATAAAGACTCCAAGATTCAAGAGATTCAGGCTAGCATGGGTGGTCTTACCGCTTTAAACTTTGATCTCTAACAAAGGCTCGTTAAACAGTTTGGAGATGACTTTAAAGGAGCAGATGATAGTGGTGAAAAGACTGTTGGTGATGAGCAAGGAGCTCCTGCTGATAGCGGTTCCAGTTTGCGTATTGCTTCAAATATTGACATTTCTGCACAACTGGAGAAATACTTAGCCGCTACACCCAAGGCTACTGAACAATTGGAAATAATCAAAAGGAAGATGTTGATCAGCAAGAACTCCAACCAGAATGTCGTGTGTTCTGATCATCCGGTTAAATATGTCGCGGAACTCCAAAAGGGTTTCTCCGACAAGTATGGTGATCGGTCGGTCGGGAATCGTTTCTTGGGGATATGATATTGATAAAGAAATGTAGGTAATAATGTTCTTAAGTTTGAAGATGTTAATTTTGTTCCAGAGTTGGAACACAGTCTGCTCAGTGTCTCGCAAATATGCGACAAGGGTTTTTCAACTCGATTCACAAACAAAGAGTGTCTGATTTTAAAACCTGGTATCATCATACCAGAAGATTGGGTTCTTGTTCGATCACAAAAAAGAAGATAGTTCTTACGTGATCGACATGAATGAAAATGTTCCAGCTGAAATCACATGTTTATTTTTAAAAGTGTCTGAACATAATGCCATGCTTTGGCATCGTCTTCTTTTTTCATACGAATGTTAAAACTTTAAACCGTGTTGCAAAAAACAACATTGTCCGTGGTTTGCCAATCAAAGACTTTGTAACTATTGAGAATTGTGTAGCTTGTGCTTTAGGCAAACATCACCGTAAATCTCAGAGGCCAAAACTGGTCAATACCATCTCCTCAGCTTTTCAATTGCTTCATATGGATTTGTTTGGTCCTGTTCATGTATTGAGTCTCTCTTGTAGTTCTTGTTGTTTGGTTGTTACTGATGACTACTCACGTTTTACTTGGGTGTTTTTCTTGTCAAATAAGAGTGAAAATGCAGAACTGATAAAACATTTTGTGGTGCTAATGGAGAATAAACTCAATTTGAATCTAAAAGGGATTCGACGTGACAATGGCATGGAGTTCAAGAGCTCAACGTTAAATAATTTTTATGCCGAAAAATAAGTGCTTAGACAATTCAGCTCGACTCATACACCGCAACAAAATGGTGTAGCTTAGAGAAGGAACAGAAACCTATATGAGGCTACAAGGACCATGTTGTGTGATTCGAAGCTAACTTTGTTCTTCTGGGCTGAAGCCGTCAACACTGCGTGTTATGTTCAAAATCAGTTGCTGATCAACAAAGCACAGATGAAGACTCCTTATGAGATTGTCTATGGTCACAAGTCCACTATAGCACACTTTCGTGCCTTTGGATGTCCATGCACTTGGTTGAATCTCGAATCAACTCCAAAGTTTGGTGCTAAAGTTGATGACTGCTACTTCGTTGGGTATGCCAGTCACACTTCCTATAGAGTTTATAACAAGGAAACGAAGCCATTTATTGAATCTTATGATGTGGGCTAGCTAGAGGAGAATGAAACCGAAGCTCGTGTCAGTCTTGACTGGTTATTTAATATAATGAACTATTTAAGCCATTTAACTTGTTTCCAGTTATTGATGCAGAAAACTCGGGTGCAGGGGTTTCGAATGTTGTTGATGATGAAGAAGAAATATTTGTTGGTATCCAAAAGTATCCAGTGCTGGGTATTGATCCGTTGGAATCGTCAGATATTGCTCAGCCTTAGTCTTCAAGTCCACAAGAACATGTTACTTAGACTGTTTCTTCACAAAAGTCTCCTGAAGTATGTGAATTGCACACAATTGAGACACCTGCGGCCGATGTTTCGTCAATGGATAGGGAGAGTACCATTCGTCAAATATTTGGTAGCACTCTATTTCCAGATGTCATACCAAACGAATACATTGCTAGTCCCTCGTATTCGTACAGTACCGCACCATATAGATGGAGGAACCCTCTGTCTGAACGTCTTGAAGATCCAACAAATTTACTAGCTACCAGTTCCGTTCCTGATCACACTGTTCCAACAAGAATTCAACGGGATCATCCAATCTAAAATGTAATAGGTCCCCTTGAAATAGGTGTCTCAAACTGAAGTCAGATAGGACACATCAAAAGTTATATGTATTCCTGTTTTATTTCTCAGAATGAACCGAAGTCCGTTGAAATGACATTGCAAGAACCAAGTTGGGTGGAAGCCATGAATGAAGAGTTAAATCAGATTGAGAAACTCAAGGTTTGGAGATTGGTTGAGTTGCCCATCGGGAATAAGGCATTAGATACGAGATGGGTCTTTCGCAACAAGCAAGATGATACTGGGGTTATTGTTCGAAACAAGGCAGGGCTTGTGGTTTGTAGCTTTCGTCAGGTTGAAGGTTTAGATTACATCGAAGTGTATGCTCCGGTGGATCGTCTTGAGGCCATTCGAATTTTCTTTGCATATGCTTCGTACATGGGTTTCACTGTTTATCAAATGGATGTTAAGACGGAAGTTCTGTATGGCGAAGTAAAAGAGGAGATATACGTGGACCAGCCACCGGGTTTTACTGATTCAAAGCATCCTACTCACGTCTACAAGTTGGACAAAGCTATTTATGGTCTTCATCAATCTCCTTGGGCATGGTATGCCACGTTGACGGCTCATTTACTAGAACATGGGTATAAGCAACGGGCCATCGATCAGACACTGTTCCTAAAAACTGTTGGGAAAGATTTGATCTTGGTTCAGATTTATGTGGACGACATCATTTTTGGTTCCACTAACAATATTCTGTGTTATGAGTTTGAGGAATTAATGAAGAAAAGGTTTGAGATGAGTTCATTATGGGAGATGATGGCATTTTTGGGGCTACAGGTTCGTCAGAGTTTGACAGGGATTTTGTTACATCAAGGGAAATACGTCGAGGGCATGTTGGCGAAGTGAGATTTCCAAGACTCTAAGTGTGCGGTGACTCCTGTTGCGGAAAGACCTCTTCTTTCATTTGATCATGAAGGGAAATATGTTGATCCAACGTACTATTGATCAACGATCGGATCCTTGATGTATCTCACTGCCACTCGCCCCGGAAACATGTTTGCAGTCTGTCAATACCCGCATTTTACCGGTTAATCCTAAACTTTCTCAATTAACTGTTATTGAACGTATTATTAGATATCTGAAAGGAAAATCGAAGGTAGGTCATATTGACAGTAAATCTACGTCTGCTGGATATCAATTCTTGGGTGATCGAATCATTTCATGGAAATGCAAGAAACAACAAACGGTGTCCACATCCACTACTGAGGCTAAGTACGTTACTGCTTCTGCCTGCTGCTCACAGGTTATCTGGATGCAACACCAATTGCTGGATTACGGTTTGGGATTTCTTGACACTCCTATCTTCTGTGATAATGGTGCTGCTATTTCCTATTGTTAAAAATCCGGTTTAGCATTCCAAAACCAAGCATATTGACATAAAATTTCATTTCATTCGTGACTGTTACAAAACCTGATTTATTTACAAAACCTGATAATAATTTGGGGGATTTATTTACAAAACCTGTCGGAACAACCATTTTGAAGATTTATGCATGTCTTTAGATACATCTCTCCTAGCCCGTTAGTGTCTTACTGCTAAACTTACTGTGCAAAAAAGCAATTACCCAGTCATACACGAGCCCGTTAGTGTCTTAATCACCAAAAATATTTTTTTCTGTAATTGTGATGTAAAAATGTATTGTGCTATTATTATATAATATTGAAATTAAATTTTTTTAAAACTTAAAGGGTCAAACTAAAACTACAAGGGTGGGGCATTCAAGTAAATCCTAAACACCCTGAATGTAAGGCTTGTAAGTCTACACGACATGTAAGTCCAACATTCAACCATAGAGCTTAAAAATTTCTTATTGTATAGTAAAAGTCAAAAACGTTTTGATCAAGCACTAGGGATTGGAGTCAACTTGGGGTGATCTGGAGAAAGCCAAATACATTTTGGGAAGAGATAAGAGGCATCATAGGTCCATAAGTAATGTCCATCTAAGCTTTATGCGTAATTGAAACTAATGCATATCACTGATGCAATGAAAATCATTCTAAGTATCTAAATACCTGTTATTAACCTGTTCTCTATGTCATAATAATGCTGAAAATGAATCATTGTGAAAGCATCTTAATCAATATGATTCCATGTTCGGATCTTTTCATAAAATTCTGATAGTTTAACAAAACTGAAATTTGATCCCGCGTTATGTTAGAACTACTGAAGGTCGGGTGGTAAAGTTGTTTTTGTTTTCGTTTCTATGTTATTTTTTTCCATTTATTTTATTTTTTACGTCTTTGATTTTACCTAATGCTTACTCTTATAGAAACAAATGCGTTAAGGAATTGTTTTTATCAAATACGGATCAAGCTTTGTGTTCATTTGGGTTCTAATCCCAATTTGTTTACATTATTGTTCACCAAAATCAAATCTGCAAACTATCTTCTCTCTTCTAAATCTCAAAACTTTTCACTTGCCTTCAAATTATAATTCTTGATAAACTGAGTTGATCTCAATAATTGATTAAGGTATACTAAATTTTTGAGGATTTGTTCTCGGGTCACTGTTAAATAATCTATAGATCTAATGAGTGTTTTTGGTTTGAATGATATATGATTGTGATGTACAACTGTGATGTATGATTATGATGTGTTTGGTCATATTTTGTGTTTCAAATAGTTGCAGGTTCTTCGTTAATGGCCGTTTTGGTATGTTTGGGAAGATGACACTCTTATCGAAACAGATTTAAAATGATTTATATGCCCGACATCATCGGAGATATCGCCTCCTAGGGTTCTCTGGAATGGTTGACCTAAATCCTTTGGTCAACCAGAGAACCCCTGAGTCTAACAGAGATCTCAAGGGTTCTCGGTCAAGTTTGACGGAGAACTCATAAGGGGGTTCTCGGTTTTCAAGACTTATTTAACAGAGAACTATCTTGTTGGACCAAAATCGCTTATTATTGACCGAAAACACATTATTTTGACAGAGAACTCATAATTCAGACAAGAAACTCATTAATCAGATTTTAATATGTGTTAATTGGGTTAAATTTATTAAAAGGGACTTATAGTTTCGTCATTTCAAGTCTTGGTCCTTATAATATTATCATGTTATCAATTAAAAAAAATTAATGATTATGGACATAAGTTAACATGTATCTAACTTGGCTCGTTTGTTGCTGTCATGGCTGATGAAGAACGTTTAAAGTATGTTGATACACGTAATATTGCTGAATGTTTATTTGATGCTCCTCCAGCTCATAAGGAGTTCAAGTCTATGATTGTGGGGTTGAATACCTGCAGGATTTCTCACGTATTACGAGAAAATCCTGTGATATGCAAGAATATGTTGACAGACTTTTGGAACCATGCTTCTATCAATCAACGAGGTGTTGAGGGAACAGTTACTATTGACTCTACTCTACAGAAGAAATTATTCATGAAGCCATTATTCGTGAAGTGTTGTTTTTTGGTGATCAACCTGATTCGTGAAGTGTTTTGTATGGTGATAAACCTGATTCGTGAAGTGTTGTTGTTTGGTAATCAACCTGATTACCATAAAGAATATTCTACTGAGGCTGTAGCAGAGATCGTGAAACGAATGGGATATGAGAGAACCTATCCTCCTACCATCAAGAAACTGTTTCATCCTAATTGAAGGTTCTTGATTCACGCATTCTTTGCATGTGTCTCGGGAAGAAAAGGCAATTCTGACGAGATCCGCCACACTTAGATGTCGGCTATGGTGGCTTTGATCATGGATTGAAACTACAACTACTGAAAGTTCGTGTTCGATGAAATTATACGCAACCTAAAGGGGAAGACGAAGAAGAAAGAGATGTTTATGATGTATCCAAGGTTTCTACATGAGATCTTTGATTCCCATTATCTTAAGATGAATCGATTTGTAGAGATGCTCGATATGAAGGCCATGGGTCCAAATACCTTTGGATTAATGAAGTAGTCAAGGAAAGGGGCCAAAGTGATTTATCAGGGACTTCATCTGCTGGTAATGTTTGTTAAATTTGCATAGACTGAGGTTGTTGCTGCTATTGTTGTTGAGGAACACGTCGTTCTTGTTCCAAGGCTTTCAACTACCTTTGAAACTATTTCTGGCGACAAATCTAACAATTCTCCATCTCAACCCTTGGAGACAGAATATCAAGTCAACAATCTGTACCCACGTCTGAACAACTTGAAACTTTTGAGACGTTTAAGGAAAAGCTCCAGTCAGCTGCATTGAAACCTCCTCAATCAGGTTACTGTGACAGAATATGAACCTGCTAATGATGAGCCAACCACCTATCTAATTCCACGTAAACAAAGAAAGAAAGATCCAAGACCTGGTGTGTTGGCTAGTGATCCGATGCCAACTGTTCAACAAACACCAACTGAGCCTACTGTTGAGATTCGGTCTGAACAAAGCCCATTTCTTGGAGCCCAACACACTCGAGATCAAGTTTTTGATGATATTATGCAAGAGTTTGACTTTGAATCCCATATTCAGTCGACTACTGAACCCTCCGGATCATCTGATCCGATTGGTCAAGAGAGCTCAAGTGCATCTGAGAAGAGAGCTCACATCCTGTCGATGCAAGACAAGTTTTTACAGTACAAGGGTAAGAGGATTACGTTAGAAGCTGAACCAGTAAATGTATATGGGTTGCAACGCATGGTCTTTGAACTTGAACTAGACTCTGTGGTGAAAGATGTACGTATTCAAGAGCTTGAAGTTAGCAACATTGATAAAGAATCCAAGTTTCATGAGCTTCAGGCGAGCATGGGTAGTCTTACCGCTTTAAGCTCGTTAAACAGTTTGGATATGACTTTAAAAGAGCAGATGATAGTGGTGATAAGACTGTTGGTGATGAGCAAGGAGCTCCTAATGATAGCGGTTCCAGTTTGCGTCCTGCTTCAAATATTGACACTTCTGCACAGCTGGAGAAATAGTTAGCCGCTCCATCCAAGACTGCTGGACAAATGGAAAGAATTAAAAGGAAGATGTTGATCAAGAAGAACTCCAAGCAGAATGTTGTGTCTTCTGATCATCTGGACAAATTTGTGGTGGAACTCCAAAAGGGGTTCTCTGACAAGTATGGTGATCGTTCGGGAACCATTTCATGGGGATACAATATTGACAAAGAAATGCGGTGGGTCAAGCGCAAGTCTGGGAATATGGAATACTACAAGAAGATGAAAGACTTTTGGTCGTGGACGAAAGTCGATTTGAGTGATTTAATACAAGCTCCTTTCCACAACCCAAATCATGATACAAAGGGCACCAATTTCTGGAACTTTTTGAGCAAGCAAGTTGAAAGAGGGTTCCCCGATATGCACACTGCAGAATCCTTTGTCAAGAAAGCAAAGGGGGGTCGTGATCCCTATACGAATAAGCCGATGTTGAACGTAATATGTCCTCCAACTGCTAAAGTGACGTCCATTCCGATCACCAAGAGATTTTTTGAAGGTGCTCTTGATGAGATGAATTTTTGGACTTATGATGGTGAGACGGCTACTGTTATTATACGACTAAAGAAGGGACAATACTGTATTGTCGATCCGCGAGACCTGTTGAAGTTTGGAGAAAAGGATATCAAGATTCTTAACGGCTTTCGAATCATGACTGAACCACTTTATGAGCCAGCTGCTAAGGAGTATACAGGTCTGATGGGATCGATTATACGCGCAGGTTTATGGGCAGATGCTTACAAAGACATTGATGCCGAGGTGATGGAGAATGAATGAAGAGCAAGCTAAAAATATGCGAATTAGTGTCGCTCACGCGGTGTCTAGGTTTTAGCCAGGTTCGTCGAGTGGTGCGGCTCGGTCTTTGTAAGTTCCCAGCCGGATCTACACGAGATATCGCGTACTACGCAGGTGCGGAATCCCTACGTAAGACGTTACGAGTATAGAAAACAATACGGTTAACACACGATACGATAATCAAACACGTTGTATACCAACCTTAAACACGTGATACGAAGATCACTTGATTACAGACTCTCTCTCTCGAATACAAAAACTCGTAATCTGAATGAATAATTAACTAATAAGCCGTAACAGATGGCTTATATAATCACGACAACTTCGCCTGGCATGTTCAGGCGAAGTTGTCACTAACTTCGTTTGTCTAACAAGTTCGCCCATATCAGCGAACTTGTTAGCAACTTCGCTTATACAAAACATAAAACATTACAAACGTGATTACAAACACTAGACACTGAACTACTGACATCATGCACCAACAGACTCCCCCTTGGCAGTAGCTTCATCTCTTTAGCTTCAAACACGTGTCTTGTAATCTTCAATCTTCTATCTTCAGGCGTGCACTCCTTCTCGAACACAAACCGAGACAACTCTTTGATATTTCCTCGCTTCGTCTTTCCAAGCAGGAATATAAAAGATTTTATTCTCATTGAGCACCTGCAGATCAGCTTGCGATAAGTTTACCAAATGCATCGGATCGTAAACTCTTAGCACCTCTTGTTCAACCTCGTCTTCCATCACTGCCTCAGCTGTCTCACAATCTACAAACCACCACTTTAGGTCTTCAAGCACATCCTTGGGCATTAGTTTCATCGGTACTTCTTTAAGGCACCGGATCGGTTTATACTTCATGACCATCAAAGGCTTTCCATCAGCTCTCAAACCTCTATCCTTGTTTTCAACAAGTTTTCCCTTTTGTGGCTTCAACAGCTCAAATTTCTTCTCTTTTATACTTTCTTTCCATACAATTTTCCCAATGACTCTAGCCATATTATCGTCACTTCTGTTTATCAATCCCAATCTGGCTAAGTCTTTCACTTCACATTCCGGCAGTGTATTCAACGATCTTAACAGTCTTTTAAAATACTGAACACCTTCATACCTTTTAATCACGAAGAGCCTCAACTGCTCATCATAGATCCAGCAAATTATCCCTTTCTTCGCTTCAGCATAGCCTTTAATGTTGTAACTCTTCTTAAACATTGTAGGGACCGCCGGTTTCTTCGTTTTGACGAACCACTGAGCGTAGCCTTCTTTCCATCTAGGCTGCTCTTCCCATTCAGACTCATCGCTTGCCATCTCTTTACTCATATCGGCTTTCTCAACATCTGGAATGTCATGCTCCACATTCTCTTCTACTATCTCTCCCTCTTCAATCTCATAATCAATCACAATATCTTCTCCATTCTTCTCTATCACATCACTCGGTAATACATCATCATCACCAACCAAGCTATCATCCATCTCCTCTACGTCCACCACCACCACATCATCACCACCAGCTGCAGAAGTCGACTCTCCCTGAGTTGTGGAAGTTCCAAGAGCTTGAGTAGTTCTTGGTAGCTCACCACCTGCATCTTTCGACGCATTGGGATCATCGTCTCTATCATTCCTTCTCTTGGTCCTCAACTCATCGCCTTTACAGCTCGTCTCCCCCTGAGATGCCAAGAACTCCTTCAGGGCATCTATGATCTTTCCATGTTCTACCATTAGGGACGACTGCATCTGATTCTCTGCAACTAGGCGTTGAATAGCCTGGGTCTGGATAAGATTCACCCTTGATTGTTCTACCACGACCCGTTCAAGTGCTGCTATTCGTTCTGAGTCTGAGAGGGTTGCATCGAAATCGAACCTCATATGTGATATGTCTTGAGTGTACTGAGGAGGGATTTCCGATGTCACCGGGACCTCAGAAGTAGAAATAGACGTAACCGCAGGTGGTATCGTCATTGTAGCTCTGATACCAATTGTAAGTTCCCAGCCGGATCTACACGAGATATCGCGTACTACGCAGGTGCGGAATCCCTACGTAAGACGTTACGAGTATAGAAAACAATACGGTTAACACACGATACGATAATCAACCACGTTGTATACCAACCTTAAACACGTGATACGAAGATCACTTGATTACAGACTCTCTCTCTCGAATACAAAAACTCGTAATCTGAATGAATAATAAATTAATAAGCCGTAACAGATGGCTTATATAATCACGAAAACTTCGCCTGGCATGTTCAGGCGAAGTTGTCACTAACTTCGCTTGTCTAACAAGTTCGCCCATATCAGCGAACTTGTTAGCAACTTCGTTTATACAAAACATAAAACATTACAAACGCGATTACAGACACTAGACACTGAACTACTGACATCATGCACCAACAGACTCCCCCTTGGCAGTAGCTTCATCTCTTTAGCTTCAAACACATGTCTTGTAATTTTCAACTTTGTATCTTCACTCATGCCCTCCTTCTCGAACACAAACCGAGACAACTCGTTGATATTTTCTCGCTTCGTCTTTCCAAGCAGGAATATAAAAGATTTTCTTCTCATTGAGCACCTGCAGATCAGCTTGCGATAAGTTTACCAAATGCATCGGATCGTAAACTCTTAGCACCTCTTGTTCATCCTCATCTTCCATCACTGCCTCAGCTGTCTCACAATCTACAAACCACCACTTTAGGTCTTCAAACACATCCTTGGGCATTCGTTTCATCGGTACTTCTTTAAGGCACCGGATCGGTTTATACTTCATGACCATCCAAGGCTTTCCATCAGCTCTCAAACCTCTATCCTTGTCTTCAACAAGTTTTCCCTTTTGTGGCTTCAACAGCTCAAATTTCTTCTCTTTTATACTTTCTTTCCATACAATTTTCCCAATGACTCTAGCCATATTATCGTCACTTCTGTTTATCAATCCCAATCTGGCTAAGTCTTTCACTTCACATTCCGGCAGTGTATTCAACGATCTTAACAGTCTTTTAAAATACTGAACACCGTCATACCTTTTAATCACGAAGAGCCTCAACTGCTCATCATAGATCCAGCAAATAATCCTTTCTTCGCTTCCGCATAGCCTTTAATGTTGTAACTCTTCTTAAACATTGTAGGGACCGCCGGTTTCTTCGTTTTGACGAACCACTAAGCGTAGCCTTCTTTCCATCTAGGCTGCTCTTCCCATTCAGACTCATCGCTTGCCATCTCTTTACTCATATCGGCTTTCTCAACATCTGGAATGTCATGCTCCACATTCTCTTCTACTATCTCTCCCTCTTCAATCTCATAATCAATCACAATATCTTCTCCAATCTTCTCTATCACATCACAAGGTAATACGTCATCATCACCAACCAAGCTATCATCCATCTCCTCTACGTCCACCACCACCACATCATCACCACCAGCTGCAGAAGTCGACTCCCCCTGAGTTGTGGAAGTTCCATGAGCTTGAGTAGTTCTTGGTAGCTCACCACCTGCATCTTTCGACGCATTGGGATCATCGTCTCTATCATTCCATCTCTTGGTCCTCAACTCATCGCCTTTACAGCTCGTCTCCCCCTAAGATGCCAAGAACTCCTTCAGAGCATCTATGATCTTTCAATGTTCTACCAGTAGGGACGACTGCATCTGATTCTCTGCAACTAGGCGTTGAATAGCCTGGGTCTGGATAAGATTCACCCTTGATTGTTCTGCCACGACCCGTTCAAGTGCTGCTATTCGTTCTGAGTCTGAGAGGGTTGCAACGAAGTCGAACCTCATATGTGATATGTCTTGAGTGTACTGAGGAGGGATTTCCGATGTCACCGGGACCTCAGAAGTAGAAATAGACGTAACCGCAGGTGGTATCGTCATTGATAACCCTGCAGTGGCCACAACAATCGACTCTATAAATTGTGCCACGACCTCCGATGGAGTAATGGTCGGAGGCGGCAATGAAACGATCTCCGGAGCCGAAAGTTGAAAAGTAGTGGGTGGGAGGCCAAAAGTAGACGAGGTAGCCACCACGGGAACACCCGTAGCGCTTGGCCTTGTAACCTGTAGGGATGAGGGAACCATTGTCATACCGGATAGTGCTGGTGGAGAGAAGCGTACCACCCTAGAGCTCTCACCGGCTCCTGATCCTGCACCTATCCGTTCCCTTCTTGGCCTCCTTATCAACTATTGTACCTCTTCCTCATAGTCTGACTCGTCATCATCATCTGTTCTCTTTCTTTTCCCATGTAGTCTTTCTCGAGTTACCATAATCCTTCTCGCCTCTGCCACTTCATCATCAGAATCAGAACCAGCCACCGTAGCAGCTGTTCTAGTAACATTCACAGTCGACACTTGGGCTACCGAGACCTGTACATTTTCTTCTGGATCCACCCGATCCATATCAAAGAAGCCTTGACCACCAAATTCTGCATCAAGGTCCACATTCTCCTCCGGTGACACAACAGGAGCAGCAGGTATAGCTTGAGGTGCTCCTGCCTGTTGTGGTGCCGGGTCCCTAAACTCATCCCCACGAGCAGGCACATACCCCGGGTTGATTAAGTACCCAAAAAGTGGAGTATGGCGAGGACGAAACTCAGGTTTGCTCCTCGCACTGGAGGATCTGCATTGGGCGAAGATCCGTTTGTTCACACTCTCAACATATCGGATCGGACGGCGCTGAGGAAGAGTTGGAGCAACATGATTCAAGATCATTTGTAGGAATCTTGGATACATGATGAATCGCTCACGCGCCATCGCTCTTCGTTGACGATCAATCTCATAAAAGACAATCTGACTAAAGCTGAATCGCTTGTTGTAAGTCAGAGCAGTCATCGCTGACTGCATGGTCGCGCCCATGCCATCAGTGCCCGTATTTCTCCCTGACATGCATACTATCATAACATGCATGAGAAAGCGCCACTGGTCAAGTAGAAAGCCTTTCCTCCTCTGTGTATCCCCCAAGGGACCAGAGTATCCCATCCTTAAAAACGCTCCATCACGGAAAGGGGCTACAAACTCGGTTGGGTCATCCCTTGTCTCGTTCCCAAATCGTAATGCCGATCGGATTTGTTCAGAAGAGAACTGAACAATCTGACCGTTGACTGTTGCGCGCATCACCGGGGGCTCGACTCTACAGTCGTATTCCACTGTCTGCCAGAAATCCTCAATGTTGGGTAAGGATATCGGCAGAGTTGTTGTAATGGCGTGGAATATCCTCGAGCATAAAAGGAATGTGATGATTTCGCGGAAATCATCAACTCCGCTCGCCTCCGGGTCTAATGTTATGTACATGTTGTGACCCGGGAAGAATTGTCTCTAGTGATCACCTCCGTCATCACCGCCTGCACCACCTGCTCCAGTAACAGCAGCCATATCTGCAACAAACAGGTTAAGTTAGATAAACTTCAAAGCGAATCACAAGTTCGCCTGTCACCATGAGCGAAGTTGTGATCTATTATGTACAGGCGATGTTAAAGGTGGGGCGAAGTTGGGAAACAACTTCGCTTCAACTTGAACTTCGTCTGATAACTGTTATGTAAAATGGTCCAGGCGAAGTTAATGAGAACTTCGCCTAATCACAACATCGCCTCTTAAGATAAACCTCAGGCGAAGTTAAACCTCAGGCGAAGTTACGGATAACTTCGCCTAAACTGTAACTTCGCCGAAATCGAATCGGCAACAGATAGGTTTATCGAACGACGTGTAGATGATGAAATTGGAGATCGAGGACTCTGTAAAACTTGATTTTATGAAGATTTGGACATTTAGGTTGATTACTACCACGTGAAAACACGTTTGAAATCGGGTGTTTAAGGTTTCGAAACACGAGGTTGTTAATCGGGTCGATACGACCTCTGAAAAACATTAATGAACGAGATTATATGAGTCGATTACCCTACACACCTTTAATCGGACTCGAAATTTGAACAAGAAACACGGATGAATCGAAGTTGTAAGTTCGCCTAGGTTTCTGTGAGTATAAGTTCGCTGGGTTTTGAAATAAATGAACAGTTTGACTATAAAACTTCTTTATATAGGGTCAAAACTTTACAGGCGAAGTTGTGGATAACTTCGCCTATTGCAGGCGAAGTTAGGCACAACTTCGCCGGTATTCAAATTTTCAAAACAAACCCCTATAATTTGAGCAATTTGCAATTATTTTAGAAAACATCCTTTAAAGCGTTAAATGATACGATCAAGACCAAGTAACCAGGTATAAAATCATACAACTACAAAAATAGAAAAACTTTTAACTATGAAGTACACGGGATCAAATTTCAGTCTGGACAGGGACTACCATGTTTTAGAAAAGATCCGAACAGGAATCATACTAATTTCGTGACTGTCACACAGATCCGTGTTCAGCTGTATTATGACATAAAGAAACAGGTTGTAAGCAGGTAATATACTTAAAATGGTTTTCATCGTTTCTGTGATACGAGTTAGGTTCAATTAAGCTCAAAACTTAAGTGGGCAACAACTCAGAGATTATGATGCCTCCTATCTATTCTCAAGGCGTATTTGGCTTTCCCCAAGTCACCCCGAATTGACTTTGACCCGTAGTGTCTGATTAAGTAGTAATTACTCTTAGATCTTAGACTCTACTTCCCGTTCACCTTCTTGTGTCTTGATTGATAATCATTATCATTATTAACTCTAGAATTTTTTTTTTTTTTTTTAATCTAACATGTATATACACACCTTCAAGTAGAAAATAACTGCAAGTCCCGAATCTGGATCACTGCAGCGTCTTGACACGCTATCTTCACGGGAATCAGAACACTCACGGGCTCGTGTATGACTGGGTAATCGCTTTTCTGCCTATCATTCGGAAAGATATGTATGAAGACACGCACAACTCTTAAGGAGTTTCCACAAAAAATCGAGTATATTTAGTTAGTATCACTTCTACTTTTACGCACCATAAAAAGCTACCATGACATACAATGACTGTTCTAAAGTCTTTTAAGCCTAATAACTTCACTAGTTAAGCACACAGAATCAGTATATCTATCACTTTCCAAGGTTGGATCAATTTTCTGTTAAACATAGTAAAGTAACTTCTTACGAAGTAGTAGACTTGAAAAATAATTTCATTTCCCGAAAAGAAAGAAAAAATTTTAACATCAATCGCCCCGACCAACTCAAAGTCTTCAGGTGAACGTCTATCCCGAAGATCCAATGGATCAGCTGGACCGACCATATACTAGTATGTGTCCTTCTAACTAAGTATGATCGACTAATTTTCAGCAAAAGAATGAAAAATCATCATAAACCACCCCGGTCACTTTCAGTCATCTGGTTAATGGCTATCCTCATATTCTACAAGTAGAAATGAGGACCAAACATATCCGAAGAAATGTCCATCAAACTAAGGCAACCGACATAATTCTAAGCGATAGTGACGTTTTTTTTTATTTTTTTTTATATTTTTTTTTAACACAAACATATGACCTGGTTACTCGGGATTGATCATCCCATTCAGCTCAACAAGGTTTTGAAATCTAGATTTGTCAAACGCTTTCGTGAACAAGTCAGCGAAATTATCTAACGTATCAACCTTCTCGAGCACAATCAGTTTCTTCTCAGCACAATCCCGTATAAAATGATGACGTATGTCAATATGTTTAGTTATACTGTGCTTTACGGGATTGTTAGTTACTGAGATAGCAGCTGTGTTATCAATGCAAATAGGAGTAAGTGAGAAATTCAGACCATAGTCGCGCAACTGTTGTTGAATCCAAAGAACCTGGGAGCAGCAGTTGGATGCTGCCATGTATTCTGCTTCACATGTTGAAATTGCGACTGAAGTCTGCTTCTTGCATTGCCACGACACCAATCTGCCACCAAGAAACTGACATCCACCAGTTGTAGATTTCCGACTCTGATTGCACCCTCCATAATCAGAATCTGTGTAAGCGACTAGCTCCAAGTCTCCTCCTCTCGGGTACCACAACCCCAGCTTCGGTTTGCCCTTGAGATACCGCAGTATCCTCTTCGCACCCTTCAAATGAGATTCTTTTGGGTTTGCCTGAAAGCGTGCACAAAGATAAACAGCAAACATTATATCAGGCCTAGAAGCAGTTAAGTACATTAAAGAACCTATAATAGCCCGATATTGGGTTGGGTCGACGTCTGCATCGTTGTCTGAATCAGCACCCAATTTGTGATTGACGCAGACTGGAGTATCATATGGAGTGCTGTCCTCCATCTTGAAGCGTTTGAGAACATCATGGACATACTTCGTCTGATGAATGAACATCCCGTCTTTCTTCTGATCAACCTGCAATCCTAAAAAGAAAGTTAGTTCACCCATAGCACTCATTTCAAATCTCTTCTTCAAGACGGCCTCAAACTCCTGACACATGGCGACCTTTAATGCAGCAAAGATAATGTCGTCCACGTAGACTTGCAGTAGTAGAAAGTCGCTTCCTTTTCTCTTGAAGAACAACGTGCTATCAATCATACCTCTTTCAAATTCATTCTCAAGCAAGTAATCGGATAACGTTGAGTACCAGGCACGAGGTGCCTGATGTAGTCCATACAGCGCCTTACTTAGCTTGTACACATGATCGGGAAAGTCAGGGTCAAGAAAAATCGGAGGTTGCTCAACATACACAACCTCATCGACTTTACCGTTTAAGAATGCACTCTTCACATCCAACTGAAAAACCTTCATCTCCTTATGAGCAGCAAATGCCAAAAACAGCCGAATGGCTTCCAATCTTGCCACAGGAGCAAACACCTCATTGTAATCAATCCCCTCTTGTTGATTAAAGCCTTTAACAACCAGCCTCGCCTTGTTCCTGATAACAACCCCTTTCTCATCTCTCTTACATTTGAAGACCCACTTCGTGCCTATCGCATGCACATTCTTCGGTTTTTCAACCAAATTCCATACTTCCATTTTCTTAAACTGAGCTAACTCTTCTTTCATGGCTTCGACCCACGAGCTGTCCTTAAGAGCCATTTGATAGTTCTTTGGTTCAATCTGGCTGATGAAGCAGGTGTACAAGCACTCGTTGATTATGCCTGATTCTTTAATGCTTGTGTAAACACAGGTGTGCTCATTCAAGCTTTGTCTTGTTTGTACACCGGCGGACAGATCACCTATCACATTCTCCAACGGGTGATTTTTGTGAATTCTCGTTGTCGGAACCGAACTGACATTTAGATTATCTTCCAAGTTCGAAGATAGCTCATCCATGGTTGATTGATGTTGGGAGTGAAACGGATTGATGAATTCCTCTTCAGTAGAGGCAGCAGGGGTATTGACAGCATTTTACGAGGAAGGCTGACATTCATCATACTGTGGTCTTTGCACCAAAGTGTCTTCCTCATCGTATATCATCTTCGTAGCAATTCGTTCCTCATCTTCTGCAAAATCCAAATAAGGCATGTTAAAAGATTTAAAAAGTCTATCATAGTCAAAAACCCCAGCGGGTCCCGTGCTTGGTTTTGGTGATTTGTAACTTGTGATATCAGTGTTACACACCACCTCAACCTTGCTGGTCGATGTATTAAAGACCCGTCTGTTGGGAGTCCCAACAACGTATCCGACTAAGATTCCTTCGTCGGCTACTTCACCAAATTTTGAATTGGTCTTTAATATCGAACACGGGGACCCGAATGGTTCAAGACCACTCAAGTTGGGCTTTCTCCCATGCATAAGTTCATAACATGTTTTATTTAATCTTTTAACAGTTAACACTCTATTAAGGATATAACAGGCTGTTGCAACAGCTTCAGCCCAGAACACCACGGGAAGTTTCGAATCAGCCAGCATGGTTCTGGCTCCTTCAATTAAAGTTCTGTTCTTCCTCTCAGCCACTCCATTTTGTTGCGGAGTATACGGTGCGCTGTATTGGTGTTCAATCCCCTTCTGTAGGCAGAAGATCTCCATCTGATAGTTCTTGAACTCAGTCCCATTGTCACTCCTAATGTATTTAACTCTTTTTCCCATAATGTTCTCAACTTTGGTAATCAAATTTATTACCATCTGAACAGTTTCATCCTTCGACTTCAGGAAATATACCCACGAGTATCGAGAAAAATCATCAGTAATCACCAAGCAGTACGATGTTCCCCCTAGACTTTTTACATTCACTGGACCAAAGAGATCCATGTGAAGTCGGTCTAGGGTACTGACTATTGAGTTGACCTTCTTGGTGTGATGGGATTTCTTGTGTTGCTTTCCCTTCTTGCATGATAAGCATTTGTCTTCGAAGTTGAAATTCTTCAAGGGAACCCCCAACACAAGCCCATTTTTGACAAGGTAGTTCATCTTACGAAGATGAATGTGCCCCATTCTCCTATGCCATAATTCGGACTCTGATTCAGTCGCTTTCGACAAAAGACACGATTCTTCAGTGGCCATTTCAGTAGACCTCATATCCATGATATACGTATTCTTCACTCTTGGAGCCTTCATAACAATCCAGTCCTCTGGTATCTTAAAACCAGGATACAACACTATCGCCTCATTCTTCGTGAAATGCACGGTATAATCCTTGTCACAGATCTGCGAAACACTCAGCAGATTGTGCTTCAGTTCTTCAACAAAGTTAACTTTCTCTAGCGTCATCTTCCCGTTAGTCACAGTCCCGATTCCTGTGATCTTTCCACCGCTCTCTCCTGCGAAACTCACTCTACCACCTTGAACAGGTTTCCAGTCTTGTAACAATTTCTTGTTACCCGTCATGTGCCGGGAACAGCCGCTATCCACAACCCATTGATTGTTGGCAGCCCTGTTCAACTGTTCCTGCACGATTAAAGCAGATTATTAGAATCTTGGGACCCAAGACCTCTTGGTCTTGGGTCGATACATCCCGTACCTTGGCTGTCCAAAGTTAGTATCATAATCATTTATGTGAGTCCTAACAGGATACCTTCTTGTGGATTGTCTATGAGGCCATCCAAACCGTCTTAAATTAAATGAATTATTAGTTATGGTTTGGGTGTTACCAGTGAAAAACTGAGATCTATTTCTTTGAAAACCTGGATTAGTCCATTTTCTGAAATTCGATGGGTTTTCAGTTTTATCATTAAATTGATTACTGTTAGCTCTTTTCTCAGATTTTAAAGGCCTTACACCTCTGAATTTTTGCTTCAGAGGACAATCAGCAACAAGATGTCCTTGTTGATTACATCTAAAACAACACCTGTTTTCAACTTTCTTATCAAAAGTTGTCTTAGATGTTGAGGCTGTATTACTGCCCGTTTGTCTCACATATGGTGGGACATACGGGTTTAGTGGAGACTTCTTTTCAGATGTTTTCTTTTTCTCTCCACTCTTTGGTAACACTTCCTCTTGATTTGTCTCACTCGACTCAGAGGATTTGTCCGAGTTAGATGAGACAGGACTCGGAGCAGAAATCTTAACACTTGCGACAGGCTTACTAACTTCTTGTTCTTTAGTAGTAACTGGAACTGGAACTGTCTGACCATAGTCAACATCGACAGATTTCTTGTTACTAGGGTTATAAGTGTAATTATGATTGAAAGGTGGTGGAACTTCATGATAACCAATTTCTCCCATTTTTGGAGAACCTTGATCACTAACGAGGTGATCAAGTATAGCGGAGGAATTTCTGAATTGTTCAAGTTTCCTGTTAAGTTCCACCACTTTTACTTGGTGATCAGCTATCTGTTTTTCTCTTTCAGCTATTGGTTTGGTTTTTTCTTCTAGAACCTCATAGCTAAGATCAATCATTTTAATTTTTTCAACAAGCTTTGCTTTAAGACTTTTAATATCTGTTTCACTAGCTTTAATTTTTACTTTGTAACTATTTTCTCTAGCTTTAGTTAAATGATGATCTTCTTTTAAAGTTTTATATTGCGCATCCAAACTAACAAACTGATCAGTTAGAGTTGTCAGTTGTTCAGACAGATGTTCACACTTAGTACAAGGGAGTTCGGTACTTAACTCGGAGAGCTGGTCTGCTACATCTGCCATGTAGGCTTCATTTTCGCCAGTTCCCTTCTCACTATCTGCATTTTCGATGTTTGCCAAGTTGGCCTGTTCAAATACTTCTTCAACATGCAGATTCCAGTTGTACTCCTCGTTCTGTCTGGAAATAATGGCTCTATAGTCATAACCACTACCACTTTGCTGTGTAGATCTGTTCTGACTGCGTTCTACACGTTCATTCTTGCATTCTTTTGCAAAGTGGCCATTCTGCTGACAATTGTAGCAGCGAACCTTCGTCTTATCAAACCCTGGCCTCTCTCCGACAAACTTCCTGCCAGTCTTCTTCATAAACCTCTTTACCCTTCTCACTATCATGGCCATCTGCCACCTCCTCCAGATCATCAGCATCGATCTGGTCATAGTCTCCATCCAAAACTGCAGGATCAACGATCTTTCCCTGAATGTTGTTCTCATACGAAGCAATAAAAGATGCATAGAGAGCAAACTACTGTTCAGCAGATTTGACACTCATGGGCATCTTCGAGTAGTTGTTGTTTGAAACAACTACATTCAGGGAATAACTACTCTTGGTCGCTTGAGGTTGAGAAGCATTTGACCCTCCAGCTACATAGCACACATCACCGTTCATGTTGAGAGATACATGTCCCTCATGTGTTGAGCTCGCGCCTGACTCTCCCTTAGAGTAATAAGCAGATGATTCTGTTTTCGAACTTGATCCTGAGTTAACCATTGCCCCATACATACCCGGATCTTGAACCTGATCGGTAGGTGTCTCCTTTCGTACCATGTTCAGTTCAAACGTTCTTAGCTTGTTAACTGCTGTCTCAAGGTCATAGTCAGCAAAGTCTTTATCTTCTCTCATCAACACTGTATACATCTCCTATTTTGGTGGGAGAGCATCAAGAAGCTTCTCAATAATCTCATCTTCTTTGTATGCAATTGAATAGTTGCTGAGTTCAGTCATCAGATGATAATATCTAGTGATGATATCATCAAGTGATTCGTTTTTCAGATACTTGAAGACCGAGAATTGGGTTTTTAGAAGTTTAATCTTCGAAGCACGAATTCCCACATTGCCCTCAAAACGGTTTTCAAGAGCTTCCCAAAGTTCTCTAGCAGTCTTGTACTTTCTGAAAGTGTGCAAAATCTCATGTGGAAGAGCCATTGTAATTGCTGCATGAGCTTTGCTTTCGGCTTCATACATTTTCTTCTCTTCATCTTCCATCTCTTTGTACTACTTGATCTGATCACGACTTTCATACTCAGTAGTAGGTGGAATGTAACCATCTTGTATACACACCCACAACTTGGCATCTTGATACTTGACATATTGTTCAAAACGATCTTTCCACGCTACATAATCCGTTTCCTTAAGCATCTTGGGTGCCTTTGTAGCCGAACCTGCTTCTACTTCCATCTTTACCAGTTTAGTAATGTTTATCGAAGACATCTTTCTCAAAACTCAAAGAAATCCGAAAATCAAAAATTTTATTTTCAAACAGCTCTGTAGGCGAAGTTGTGGATATCTTCGCTTAAAGCTTAACTTCGCGTGAATTTGTAACGTCGCTCACTTTCATAAATTCGCCGGATTGGCGAAGTTGAGAATAACTTCGCTTAAGTTGAGCGAACTTGGGAGGTAGGCGAAGTTGTGGGTAACATCGCTTAAGGTAAGCGAACTTGAAGAGGTAGGCGAAGTTGTGGATAACTTCGCTTAACCTTATATCTTCGCCGAAACCCTAGTAACAGTGACGGCAACTTCGCCTGATGAACACGAAGTTTCTGCATATTAGATTTCTGGGTTTTTCGAGGTTTGTGAAGGTGTTATGGGTTGTTTAAGCTTGTAGGAGATGAGTATGACACAAAAACTCAGAAAACTCGTCCCGCGAATAGTCGAACGTAACGATTTCTATACCCGCGTGATAATCCCGAACCACACAATCGAGCAAAAGCTCTGATACCAATTGTAAGTTCCCAGCCGGATCTACACGAGATATCGCGTACTACGCAGGTGCGGAATCCCTACGTAAGACGTTACGAGTATAGAAAACAATACGGTTAACACACGATACGATAATCAAACACGTTGTATACCAACCTTAAACACGTGATACGAATATCACTTGATTACAGACTCTCTCTCTCGAATACAAAAACTCGTAATCTGAATGAATAATTAACTAATAAGCCGTAACAGATGGCTTATATAATCACGACAACTTCGCCTGGCATGTTCAGGCGAAGTTGTCACTAACTTCGCTTGTCTAACAAGTTCACCCATATCAGCGAACTTGTTAGCAACTTCGCTTATACAAAACATAAAACATTACAAACGCGATTACAGACACTAGACACTGAACTACTGACATCATGCACCAACAGTCTTCTATTATTATTATTATTATTATTAAATAATCAAATATGCACACGTAACACAATTAATCACATAAAACGTATATGTAATCGTTTATAATTAAATCATTTTTGGGTTCGACATTTATCACCAATGCATACAGATCGACTTGTGTGTGATTCGTTACCGACTCATGAAATGTTATGCGTGACATGAAAGATAACGTATTTTGGGTTAACAGAGTTAACGTGTAAATGTGGGGTGTCATGTCAACCCCTTGTTGAAATAATTTCCGTCCCGAAAATTAATTGTTTTCATAAAAAAATTTTCTGGTTATTATATCATCCCCTTGTTGAAGGCATTTTCATCCCGAAAATCAACTAGTTTCTTTGGTAATGGGTTCAGGTATGGTTGAATTAGAGTAGGCATACACCCCTTTAAGAATTATAGGTTTCTGTATATCCCACTATCATTAAGTTTATAATGAGTCTGATGTGTTGGGATCAGCATTGTAAAAGTCGAATACCAAGGCCGGCTAGTCGGCGAATAGTCGGTCCTTGGACCCCTACCTTGGAGACTTTTTCCAAGTCGGCGTGAATTAGTAGGAGGCTGTCAAAGTCAGTTAAAAGTCGGGCTAGGCGGTCAAAAGTTGGGCTAATCGGGGGAGGAGATTATAAAATTTGGTAAAAATACTGACAAGAAGTCGGGCTATACGGGCTAGGGTTCTCTATGAGTCAGTTAAAAGTCATTCAAAAGTTTCGAGTAAGATGGAGTACCCTTTTGACGTGAATTTTGCTTATTTAGGAAAATATATAATATCCAAAAAATAATTTTCTTTATATTTGCCATGTCCGAGTAATCCTAACTTCCCAGTCGGCCACCTAGTGTCCGCCTAGAAACTCTTTCAACCTTGACTGGGTTAGAATTGAGTAACTACTAGTGAAGGCACATCTTCCAGTCAGCACCGGTTATGTGTGTCTAATGAATGTTCTTTCTAAGGAACTCACAACTATGCTTTAAATTTATAAAATGAAACCACACACAACCGGAAAGTATACCGGTCACAAGTATTATAGATCTAAGAAGTCCGAGTATCGAACACAAGGACACGTGAAAACGTTTATGAAAACTAAACCCTAGACAAGACCTTCCTAAGAATAATATTTTATAATTTGCTTTTTAAATAATTAAACTACTTGACCTAACTTACTTTGACTAAAATAATAAACTTAACATAACTTAACTTGACGAAACACTTAATGAAACTTAGAGACTTAACTGCAATTGAAGAAAACGTCTACCTAGGTAAGAATCATATTGAAGGTCTAACAAGCTAATGGATTGAATGATCTCATGACACCGGTATCTAAGGATGACACAAGTAAGGTTCGCTCAAGAAAGCTAGATCACCTCTCGATCTCACTAACAAACCCTAACTTACACTTAATTGATTTTAAGAGCAAACCGGGAAACGAATTGCTAAAGTGTTCTAATTTCGACTCTCCTCTCAGTATCACTGACACAAGACTCTAATGGAAACGAATACTAGGCAACCAAGGATAGAGGAACAATTTGGTTTAACTTAAACTTGACCAACTAATCGCTCACAAACCCAAACCCGACAAGAACCGAACCCGCTCTCTCGCAATCCTAATTCTAACAAGTAAAAGCTGTGAGACGAGTTTACTTCCTATCACCTCTCGGTCTCTAAGAAGGCGCCTACCCGCTGAAGTCAATTAATTAACACACCCTACTAAACCCTACGGTTGTACACCCAGCAAACAATCTCTATATAAAAAGTAAAGAGTCAAACAAGCTACGATCAATCAAAACTAATTCAATCAAAAAAAGCAAGAGATATATGAGTATAATTAATAAAATCACAGCCACTAAACACAACCAAATTCAATATTAAACAAACTTTCATTAACAAATCAAGTCAAGATGATCAAACAATCCATAAAACTCACTAAAACTTAACAATATTTATCAAACCTAGGTAGAACTAACAAGTTTAGCCTCTCATGATTTTACACAGCAGGTATACATCAATGTAAACACCAAATTAATCATCACAAACATCATTAAAATCATTCAACAATATATGATAATCAATAACACCTCAATCTCTAACTCAATTGCAAAAGAATTCAAGTTTAAAGATCAAATCAACAAGTTATGAACCTTGAACAAGAACACAAAGTTTATGGAATGTTTACTACCAATTGGGGCTGATATAACTGATGAAAACAACCCTAGTTGCTGTCCAAACCTTCCTTAATTTTACTCTTCTTCTCTTGGCTGCCAAAACTCCGACACTTGTTCTTTTTTCTTCCCTTGGTGGCTGCAGCAGGTTGCGATCGGCCTAATGGGGTGGGGGGGGGGGGGTTGTTAGGGTTTTTTTCTTTTTTAGTTATCTTAATATAATAACATGTAAGGCTTGGATCTTATGGGCTTGGGTCGGGCCTTGAGATTTAGTCTTCAAACTTGATCATAAAGGCCTCCAATGCCTTCAAAAACCCGAACATTTTCTCCTTTAAAAATCGTAACCTGCACAAAATAATGAACTTTGTAAGATCAAGTTAAAAAGAGTTAAAATCATGAATTATTAGATAATTAAGCACTTAAAAGATGATAAAAATGTGCGGCATACAAATGTATCTTACAAGACATCAAACATCCCCACACTTAAGACTTTTCCGTCCTTGAAAAACAAAACAGCACAGGATCAAAACCAAGTGAAAAACAACAGACTTCCAGATTATATTATCATTATTAAAGCAGAAGAAACAACTAGACATAGTGACCGCGATTTCCGGTATTGTTCCACTTAAACCCAGCCACTAACCTATCAAGCCCCAAATTGCATTAAGCATTTTATGTCCAAAAATCAAGGCTATACCTACCCCATCTCAGACAAAGAGAGCTAGAAGACTAGAGTCGAAGCAAACAAGTTCGACAAATCACCATAAGCCAAGGACGCGTTGATGGTACTAATTATTGGACAAATCACCATGAATGGTCCTGTGGAAGTCGTACGAGCTATTCCTAAATATTATTGGACTTTGTCCTATAAATTCCTAATTTGATATTTATTGACTAAGAACCTTCGAGCCCCAATAGTGTATCCTCAGAGTCACTATCCACTTGGTAACACGTAAACTCTTAGTCCCGTCTAGTTTGTGCATCTTTGGCCTCTTTTACTAACTTTAAAGAATGCTTCTTTGGCATTTTACAATACATAAATTTCTCACCATCATTTGCTTTTCAGAACAACTTTTCATAATACACTTTCAAAACATACTTTTTTGTATTTTTTTTATATCACCCTAAAGTATATAACTATCTCTAAGCTCGTAAAAAGATGGACATGTGGTGGTGTGCTGGTTTGAGTGAATCTAAGTCTTACCATCTCAAAGTTTTTAGATTATGGTAATCCTCCCTAAGCATCGAAATTCGGTTTCACCATTTTTCAAATTATTATATATATAAAATCTGCTAAAGAGGACTATCAAAGCTAGTTGGGCATACCGACACATCCTAAATCAGATATGCAAACCATCTCTTCTTTTATTATTATATTATATTTTTAAAAAAAATTCCAAGAGTTTATTGACACAACGGTAGTAATATCACTTTCTGCTTAACATAGAAGAAAATCAATTTTCAAGGGACATTTTTTTTCTTTAAAACTTTTTTTTTTCAAATTCAGTTGCCCCAGCCACTTTCAGTTTTCAGGTAAATGGTTGTCCCGTATGTCTACAAGTAGATAACATGACCAAACATATACAAGTATATGTCCCTCAAACTTAAGTAGCAGACATAATTTTCAGCGAAAGAACAAAAATTTTATGATTAAATTTTTTGTTCTACAACTAAGTAAAATATATTCTCATCCCAACACTTAGAACGAAATCATCCTCGATGAGAAAAAGGAAAAGAAATAAAATAAAATAAAATAAAACTTAAAATATCAAAAAGTAAAATAGAGAACGGGTTACTCCCCTGGTTTATATGCATAATTTGCACCAGCTGTGTATCAATTGAGCGACCGTATAGAATTTCATTCGCGGCAGCAACCTTGGGAGAACCAGTTCCAAAATGCCATCAGAGCTACCATGCGTATAATAATACCTGCAATAACTCAAACTCGCTTGCATGTAGCAGCGTACAAAATAGAAAGCAAAAACATAAGAAATAAACATATTTTTGTGTTTTTGTATTTTTGTATTTATTTTTTTTATTTTTTAGAAAATAACAAAAATACAATAAATAAAATAGATAATATAGAAAATCATAATACACACTATACAACTCGAGCAGTATCCCGAGTGATGCATCCAACACGTCTATGTCTCGGTGAATGAGTCAAGGTAGAACACCTCGACTGTTTAATCAGCTACTGGCTCGCCTATGTAATGCTTCAACCTGTGACAGTTCGCCTTAAACTTCCCGCTCTAATCTTGTATTTCAATAGTGCCATACGGGAAAACCTCAGTTCGGGATTTCAACTTTCCCGGGAATAACCACAAACGGGAGTTATACAATAAGACCTTATCCCCACTCTTGAACTGCTTATTACCCTTCAGCTTTCTCTCATGCAGTTCTTTGTTCCGCTTCTTATACTTAAACGACTGAGTATATGCGTGATCCCGGAGCTCCTCTAACTCATGCAGCTAATGAAAACGAGTGTCCTCTGCTGTGGATAAATCAAGATTAACCCTCTCAAGAGCCCATGATGCACGGTGCTCCAACTCTACAGGAAGATGACATGCCTTCCCATAAATCATCCGAAATGGTGTGGAACCAGTCGGAGTCCTGTAGGCTGTACGGAAGGCCCACAAAGCATCATCCAAGTTTTCGGACCAACCCTTTTCTCAAGTATACATTTGATTCCCCGATTACTCACTTCCACCTGTCCACTAGTCTGTGGGTGGTAGGCAGTTGCAAGCAGATTTGTGACCCAATGCACTACAACCCCTTATCCATCTGCGCATTGCATTAGTGAGTACCTCGATCACTGATTAAGGCTTTCAGAACACCAAAACGATCAAAGAGACTCTTACGAAAACGGACTACCACTCATGCATCATTCGTGGGTAGAGCTTTGGCCTCAACCCAATTTGAGACATAATCGACGGCCACAAGTATGTAATTGTTTGCACGCGAAGATGGAAACGGTCCCATGAAATCGACGCCCCACACATTGAAAACCTCACAAACCTGAATAGTATTCTGGAGCATTTCGTTTCGCGATGAAATGTTGCTGACACGCTGGCAACGATCACAACTCCTAACAAACATATGCGCGTCCTTAAAGATAGAAGGCCAGTAAAAACCAGAATCAAAAACTTTCTTTGACGTCGACTCACACCGTGGTGACCTTTTGTCGGTCCCACATTCACACACCTCCTAATTAGCTGATCAGCACCGACACTGAAAATATACGGGTCGTCCCATAGGTAAAACTGAACGTCACCAAAGAATTTCTTCTTTTGCTGGTAAGGCATCTTCGGGAGGTACCCGTTAGCAAGATAGTTTGCGAAGTCCGCGAATCATGGAAAACCTTCCTCCTACGCCGCAACAAACATGAGACTCTCTATCGGAAACCGATCATCGATCCTGCTCTCCGAATCTCCTAACTCTGCTCCCTCTAGACGCGAAAGATGATCCGCCGCCACATTCTCAGCCACCTTTTTATCACGGATCTCAATATCAAACTCTTGAACCAACAGGATCCAACGGATAAGATAAGGCTTAGCATCCTGCTTGCTGAAGAGGTATCGAATAGCAGCATGGTCTGTGTACACAATCATCTTGGACAAAACTAGATTGGACCTAAATTTATCGAACGCAAACATCACAGGAAAAAGCTCTTTCTCGGTGGTGGTATAGATCTCCTGTGCACCATTTAAAGTCCGGCTAGTGTAGTAAATCGGATGGAAGTGTTTATCTTACCACTGTCCAAGAACCGCTTCGACTGCGAAGTCGCTCGCGTCACACATCAACTCGAATGAAAACGACCAGTCGGGAGCAACCATGATCGGGGCGTTAACGAGTTTGTCTTTTAAAAGATCAAACGCCTCAATACAGTGCTCAAAAAAACGAATGGAGCATCCTTCTTCAAAAGTTTGGTCATGGGTCCCGCGATTTTAGAAAAATCTTTCATGAACTGGCGGTTGAACTCGGCATGACCTAGAAAACTCCAGATGGATCTCACAGAAGTGGGAGGGGAAACGTTAGAAATGGTCTCGACCTTCGCTCGGTCAACCTCTATCCCCGCACTCGAAATCCGATGCCCCAGAATAATGCCCTAGCGAACCATGAAATGACACTTCTCCCAGTTAAGAACTAGGTTGGTGTCAACGTAGCGGGACATCATCCTCTCAAGATTAGACAAACAATGATCGATGGAACTCCCAAATAAAGAAAAATCGTCCATGAACACCTCCATGGATTCCTCGATCATATCATGGAAAATGGCCACCATACACCTCTGGAATGTGGCAGGAGCGTTACATGGTCCGAACCGAATAAGTTTATAGGCAAACCTTTCGTAAGGGCAAGTGAAAGAGGTTTTTTCCTGATCATCGGGAGCTATGGGAACCTGGAATTACACAGAGAAACCATCTAAGAAGCAGTAATACTGCCGACCTGACAAACGCTCTAAGGAAGAAGGAGGACTCTTGACAGAAGGTCGGTCCATAGGATCATCTTGTATGATCTCAGCAGACACCCTAGATTCAGGGGTATGTGACTCGGTGTCGTCATCCAAGGACTGATCGGTCATGGCATCCATCTCAATCTCCGGAATCTCCCTATCGAAAATCTAGGTGTCGGAGGAAGATCCTCCACAGATCTCGCTGAAAAACTCCCCAACATGTTCCATGATGGTATCGATGAAGTATAAGGAGTCATCAGCAGACTTGGGGTGTTTCAGTGACTGTCGAACGTCAAAGGTGACGTTCTCATCCCCAAATCTTAAAACCAACTTGCCCTCGCAGACGTTGATCAACCCCTGTGCAGTGGCATGGAATGGTCAGCCTAAGATGAGTGGGACACTATCATCATCGTTCATGTCCAAGATGACAAAGTCCACCGGGAAGATGAACTTGTCGACACGAACAAGCATATTCTCGACCACCCCTCGGGGGTATTTCATAGAACGACCAGCAAACTGGATACTCATCCGGGTGGGACGTTGTTCGCCTAGACCCAACTTGCGATACACGGAATACGGCATGAGATTAATGTTGGCACCAAGATTTTCCATAGCATAAACCACTGTATCATCACTCAAGATGCAGGGAATCGTGAAACTCCCTAGATCGGACATCTTTTCTGGTAACTTTCTCTACAAGACTGCAGAGCAACTAGCACTCAACGGGATGGAAGAGACTTCAGCTAACTTCTCCTTATTCGAAAGAATATCCTTAAGGAACTTTTCATATTTCGGCATTTGCGTGAGTGCCTCAATGAATGGAATGTTAAGGTGAAGCTGATTCAAAAGATCAAGGAATTTGGAAATCTGCTCCTCATCTCCATCCCTGCGGAGTCTTCCGGGGAATCGGAGTCTAGGTTTGTAGAATCTCGCTGGTGCGCTGGGTAACTGCTTGTCCTCGGCATGTGCTGTACTTCCTGGGCTGAGCCTCTGATGCACATTGGCTGCTGGAGACTCCAACTGAATCTCCTCATCCACCTGCTCCTTTACATCTACTGCAGGCTCCTCAACGACTCCTCTCGTCGCCTCCTGACTCACGGGCTCGCTACGTTCCCCTGCACCGCTCCTCGTCGTTACAGCCTTCGCAAACGCCTTCAGATTTTACTCGGTATTACTCTAATGTGTTTCTAGAGACCACTCATCCAGACGACTTGCTATCTCTCCCATCTGTCGTTCAAGATTTTAATTGACGCTCTCTGGTTTCTCATGAATGGCTCGTGCTCCCGAAGTTTCTCTTGGGTCTCTTTGTGACGGAAATCCTCTCGAGTCATATGCTGTGACAGCATCTGCGTCTGCTATGCCATCATCTCCTCTAACATGGGCTTCTTCTCCCCACTACTCGCTCCCTCACTGGAATCCTGGAATAGACTCTGACGAATTATAAGAACTGTAAGAATTTTGATGTCGGTTCGGATTACTAACAAAGTCTACCGCCTCCTCCTGGAAACCTACAGGGCACTGAACGGTATCATACCCTCCCCTACAGATCTCGCACAACTTACTCTTCACCTGCAAGTCTTTCACAAATTTTGCTAACGCCTAAATCTGTGCCGCAAGTGCGGTGCTCGTGTCGACCAAATGTATGCCGCGTGATAGGGAGTCGACGGTCTTGGTGCTCTTAGCTGGTGGTCTCTAGTATCCACTCATGGCTAACCCGTTAAACTAAGCATTGTACTCATCCGTATCCTTCGTCATCAACAAATTACCTCCCGCCGCCGTGTCAAGCATACTCTGAGTCGCGTATGTCACTCCGTTATAGAACTTCTGTTGGTACATGAATGTCAGTAGTTCATAGTCTAGTGTCTGTAATCGAGTCTGTAATGTTATTTATGTTTTTGTACAAGCGAAGTTGTCAACAAGTTCGCCTAGGGGAACTTGTTGAACAAGCGAAGTTATGGACAACTTCGCCTGAACATATCAGGCGAAGTTGTCGTGTATTTATACTCAAGCCTACGGCTTGGTTTAGGAAAATCGTGTTAATCGTTTAGTTGGTTTAATCAGTGAGTGAGTTGTTCGTGTAGTTGAACGTGTGTTTTGTAACAGTGATATTTACATCACGGTGAGTTCGGTTATAATATATAACGTGTTTCGTGTATTCGTGTGTTTGTGTTCTATACTCATAACGATCTACGCAGGGATTCCGCACCTGAGTAGAGGCGACGAGTTAAGGACTAAGAAGAGAAACGACAGAGACGATGATCCCAATGCACCGAAAGGTGCAGGTGGTGAGTTGCCAAGAACTACTCAAGCTCTTGGGACTTCCACAGCTCAGGGGGAGTCTGCAGGTGCAGTTGGTGGTGATGAGGTGGTGATGGTTGATGATGAAGATGATGTGATAGATGCGTTGAAGGAATTGAATGATGATATGCTAGATGATGATGTGTTTGATGATGATGTACTGCCGTGTGAGGAGATTGAGAAGATTGGCGCACAGATTGTGATTGAAGATGGGATAGAAGAGGGGGAGATAGTAGAAGAAGACGTTGAACACGAGATCCCAGATGTTGAGAAAGCCGACATGGGTACTGAGATGGATGAGACTGAGTGGGAGGAGCAGCCTAGGTGGAAGGAAGGCTGTGCTCATTGGTTTATTAAGACCAAGAAGCCTGCTGTTCCAACCATGTTCAAGAAGAGTTATAACATCAAAGGCTATGCTGAGTCGAAGAAGGGTATTATCTGTTGGATATATGATGAACAGATAAAGTTTTTTGTGGTGAAGCGTTATGATGGTATTCAATACTTCAAAAGAACCTTGAGATCTCTCAATACGTTGCCGGAATGTGAGGTGAAGGATTTGGCCAGGTTGGGCCTGATAAATAGAAGTGACGACAACATGGCAAGAGTGATTGGGAAGATCGTGTGGAAAGAAAGCATAAAAGAGAAGAAGTTTGAATTATTAAAGCCACAGAAGGGAAAGCTCGTGGAGGATACAGAAAGGGGAATGAGAGCAGATGGCAAGCCATGGATGGTGATGAATTACAAACCGATCCGATGCATCAAGGAGGTTCCAATGAAGACTATGCCTCAAGATGTGTTGAAGAATCTAAAATGGTGGTACGTTGATTGCCAGACTGCTGAAGCCGTGATGGAAGACGAAGACGAACAAGAAGTGCTGAGGGTGTATGATCCGATGCATCTTGTTAACTTATCGAAAGCTGATCTGCAAGTGTTGAATGAAAAGAAGATATTCTATATTCCTGCTTGGAATGATGAAGCAAGGAAATATCAGCGAGTAGTCACGGTATGTGTTAGAGAAGGAGTGCATGCGTGAAGATACAGGATTACAAGACAAGAGCTTAAAGATCAAGATATGAAGCTACTGCCAAGGGGGAGTCTGTTGGTACATGAATGTCATTAGTTCATAGTCTAGTGTCTGTAATCGAGTCTGTAATGTTATTTATGTTTTTGTACAAGCGAAGTTGTCAACAAGTTCGCCTAGGCGAACTTGTTGAACAAGCGAAGTTATGGACAACTTCGCCTGAACATATCAGGCGAAGTTGTCGTGTATTTATACTCAAGCCTACGGCTTGATTTAGGAAAATCGTGTTAATCGTTTAGTTGGTTTAATCAGTGACTGAGTTGTTCGTGTAGTTGAACGTGTGTTTTGTAACAGTGATATTTACATCACGTGAGTTCGGTTATAATATATAACGTGTTTCGTGTATTCGTGTGTTAGTGTTCTATACTCGTAACGATCTACGCAGGGATTCCGCACCTGAGTAGACCGCGATATCTCGTGCGATCCGTCCAAGGAACCTACAACTTCCCAACAACTACCCAGTCTTGCAGGCCATGGTTCGGACATAAAGCAAGAAGATTCTTAAACCTCTCCCATGCCTCGTAGACACTCTCTGTGTCCTCCATCTAGAAGGAATGAATCTGGTTACGCAAACGAGCGGCTTTAGCTGGAGGATCGTATTTCTCAAGTAAGTGGGTCTGCATTGCAGCCCAAGTAGCAATGGATCCCTATGGGAGGGACTCAAGACACAAACTCTCATGATCAACTATTGAGAACGGAAAAGCGTGGAGTTTGATGGTGTCTTTGGATACGCCGGCAAGATGAAAACTGTCGCAAATACGTGCAATGCGAGTGAAATGAGAATGCGGGTTTTCGTGGAGCAACCCATGAAATTGAGCAGAATGAGTGATGGTATTTAGAATGTTAGATGGAATCTGCCAATTTGTGGTAACTACGATGGCTGGTGGAGCAATGCTAGATCCCGCGCTAGCATCGGCCGGACGGGCCCGGTCTACAACTGTCCTCCTCAGTGGTGGAACTGCGTCGCCCACAATCCTATCCCTAATGATAGATTAAGAAAAAGTGGAGAAGAGGATGTGTTACCAACAGACGTAGAAGAACTGGAAGACGGTCTGGTATGACGTCTCTTTCGCAACTCTCTCTCTGGTTCGGAAAATCCCACAGATTCAGGCGGTCCTAGAGATCGAGTATGCCGCATACAACTATTAAGATAAATAAAAGAAACTAAAATTAGCTAAACTATTTAAACAAAGCAAAAGAAAAACAAGTAGCAAACAAGGTAAGTCCTAACTAGAGTGGTTCTCAATACGCCTCAAACCGTGTCCCCGACAACGGCGCTAAAAACTTGATGTGTGTCTAATGAATGTTTTTTCTAAGGAACTCACAACTAAGCTTTAAATTTATAAAATGAAACTCCAAACAAAACCATACACAACCGGCAAGTGTACCGGTCAAAAGTAGTACAGATCTAAGAAGTCCGAGTATCGAACACAAGGACACGTGAAAACGTCTATGAAAACTAAACCCTAGACAAGACCTTACTAAGAATAAATTTTTTAATTTGAATTTTATATTATTGAACTACTTTACCTAACATACTTTGACTAAAATAATAAACTTAACTTAACTTAACTTGAAGAAAGACTTAATGAAACTTATAGACTTAACTGCAACTGGAGAAAACGTCTACCCAGGCAAGAATCATATTGAAGGTCTAACAAGCTAATGGATTGAATGATCTCATGACACCGATATCTAAGGATGACACAACTAAGGTTCGCTCAAGAAAGCTAGATCACCTCTCGGTCTCACTAACAAACCCTAACTTACACTTAATTGATTTTAAGAACAAATCGGGAAACGAATTGCTAAAGTGTTCTAATGTCGACTCTACTTTCAGTCTCACCGACACACGACCCTAATGGAAACAAATACTACGCAGCCAAGGATAGAGGAACAATTTGGTTTAACTTAAACTAGACCAACTAATCGCTCACAAATCCAACCCCGACAAGAACAGAACCCGCTCTCGCGCAGTCCTAATTCTAACAAGTAAAAGCTATGTGACGAGTTTACTTCCTATCACATCACGGTCTCTAAGAAGGTGCCTACCCTCTGAATTCAATCAATTAACACACCCAACTAAGCCCTACGGTTGTACACCCCGCAAACAACCTCAAAACACAAAGTAAAGAGTCAAACAAAGCTACGATCAATCAAAACTAATTCAGTCAATCAAAGCAAGAGGTATATGAGTATAACTAATAAAATAATAGCCACTAAACACAACCTAATTCAATATTAAACCAAACTTTCGTTAACAAATCGAGTCATGATGATCAAACAATCCATAAAACTCACTAAAACCTAACAATATTCATCAAACCTAGGTAGAACTAACAAATTTAGCCTCTCATAATTTTTGGACAGCAGGTATACATCAATGTAAACACCATATTATTCATCACAAACATCATTAAAATCATTCAACAATCTATGATAATCAATAACACATCAATCTCTAACTCAATTGCAAAAGAATTCAAGTTTAAAGATCAACAAGTTATGAACCCTGAACAAGAACACAAAATTTATGGAATGTTTACCACCAATTGGGGCTGAGATAGGTGATGAAAAACAACCCTACCTGCTGTCCAAACCTTCCTTGATGTTACTCTTCTTCTCTTGGCCGCCAAAACTCCAACACTTGTTCTTTTCTTCCCTTGGTGGCTGCAGCAAGTTGCGATCGGGCTAAGGGGGGGGGGGCTGTTAGGGTTTTTTTCTTTCTTAGTTATCTTAATATAATAACATGTGAGGCTTGGATCTTGTGGGCTTGGGTCGGGCCTTGAGTTTTAGTCTTCAAACTTAATCATAAAGGCCTCTAATGTCTTCAACAACCCGAACCTTTTCTCCCTTAAAGCTCGTAACCTACACAAAATAATGAACTTTGTAAGATCAAGTTAAAACGAGTTAAAACCATTAATTATTATATAATTAAGCACTTAAAATATGATAAAAACATGTGGCAAAAAAGTGTGTTTTACAACACATCAACCGGTATCAAGGAAAAGATTATGATAGAGTCGAAATAGCCGTTCAGAAGAAACTTACTGACGTGGTCTAGAATAAACATATTATTATATAAATATTTTCTACAAGGTAATTATTGAATATTACTCAAGTGGTTCATATTTGAGTTTTAATGTTTTAAGAGATAATGAGCTAAAAATTGGGTACTTTTACTAAACTTGAGACAACAAGTGAAATTTAAACGAATCTTATTTTATCTTTACCTTCAAATTTATCTAGAACTAATTTATATATCAATTATTAAAATGAACTAGTTATGTGTTTATGATTTAAAAGTATTCTGAATAAAGGTATCTTTTCTGCTTCACTACATCAACGCTGAATTCAATTATTTGTTATTGTTTTAAATTTACTTTTAACTAATTTGATTTAACAATTACATGCAATATGAAGGAAAGAGTAAACGTATTGTGGGCTCAAAACAATTATTATGAATTTGTTAAATTGGACCAAGGTCAACGTAAATTTGAAGAAGAATAAAAATACATAGGCCCAAAACATATAAAGAAAGCAGGCTTCGAGGAATATTTTGAAGTCGGTTAAATACAAAGGGAAATTCATTATTTTATTAAGGTTTTTATTGAAAAGAACAGGGGGAGAGGACATAATATTCAATTAGAGAGTTGCTCCAAGGTTAAAAAAGAGAGAGGCGATAATTAATTGGACAACAGAGCAGAAGGTTTTATCTTAAGATTTAGTTGTCGAAGGGAAAAGAAGATCACGTTGGTTCAAGCAAAGAACGTTTGGGTTCAACACCTACTTAACAAAACATTATTATTCATGGTTTGAATTTATTATTATCTTTATGAATTCAATGTATGAATTTATTTATTTTGTTTTGTTCTTGAGTATGGTTGTTGGCTAAACCATTCACCGCCTAGGCTTATGATGAACTTTTGTTGACGTTGGATTTTGGTTTGAAATTTATTTTTTTATTATTTATGATTAAATAAAAAGTTTATCGTTGTTCATTCGATGCATATGTGTTCTTAAGTTTGTTTGGTGAGTTTTATTGTTTCACAGTTTCCTTGGTGATTGTCTACATATGATAGGATTCCGTTAGGTCATCTACTGTGTGTTTTTGACTAGTTTATGGTTGATTTGCATAATAATGTTGGTGCAATGTGCTAGTAGTTCATTAGTCTTTAGTTTATCATATCTGTAATCAGAATACTCTTTGTTATGTTTTGGTTTCGGCGAACTTGGTGATAGGCTTTATGTTTAAGCGATGTTAGCTACGGCGAAGTTAGGACAACTTCGCCTAGGGATGTTAGGCGAAGTTGTCGTGGTATTTAAACTAACTTGCCGTAGGGTTTTGTAAGATCTTTCTTCATAACTTCTGAACGGTGTGTTTCTTATGTGTTACAAAAAAAGAATTTTGTTTACGTGTTTCTTTGTCGTACGTTTCTGATTCTTTCATTCATGTACACTCGTAATCGTATACATAGGGGATTCCGCACCCTCTGTGTACGAGATACTCCTGTGTAGATCCGGCTGGGAACCTATAATTGGTATCAGAGCTTTAGCTGTTGATTGTGTGGTTCGGGATTATCTCACGGGTGTTAAAAATCCTCCCGCAAGGATTTTAGCGTCTTGTTACATGTAAAAACAACCGTTCCGTCCATCCTTTATTCTTTGCAGCCCTTTTTGTCCTTCCTTCAACCCTATAACCAGACGATAGCGAAAGAATTGTGTACGTAATTAAATTCAAAAATCCAGGAAGCTTGGCGAAGTTGTTGTCTGAAATTTTTAGGGTCTTAGCGAAGATATAAGGTTTTTAGCGAAGTTAACACTAAGCAAAGTTGAGGGAGACTCTGTTTTTCATTAAGTTCGCGCTTAGAGAAGTTAACTAAAAGGCGAAGTTAAATTAACTTCGCCCCTATCTGTTCACAGAACAAAAGTTGATAGAATTTCCATTTTCATTTCGATTGAACATGACTTCGATAAATATCTGTGATATTGTAAAGATGGAGGTCAAGGCTGGTTCAGCGACTAAATCTCCAAAGCTTCTTAAAGGTAATGACTTTGTTGCTTGGAAAGATAGATTTAAGCAATACGTGAAGTATCAGGATGCAAAGATGTGAGTATGTATTCAGGATGGTTATATTCCTCCAACAACAGAATTTGAAGGACAGGAACAACTAAAGAAATATAATAAGATGGAGGATGGTGAAAAGAAGATGTATGAAGCAGAAAGTAAAGCCTTAGCTGCCATAACTATGGCACTGCCTCAAGAGATTCTACATACATTCAGAAAGTATAAGTCTGCTAAAGAGTTGTGGGAAGCATTGGAAAATCATTTTGAAGGGAATGTGGACATACGAAACTCAAAGACAAAATTGCTGAAGACTCAATTTCCAGTATTCAAGAACTTTCAAAATGAATCACTTGATGACATCATCACAAGATACTACCACTTGATGACTGAGTTGACTAACTACTCCATAACGTATACTTAGATCGAAATAATATAGAAGCTTCTAGATGCTCTTCCACCCAAATGGGAGATGTACACTGTGTTGATGAAAGAAGACAAGGATTATGAAAAATTTGACCTAGAAACGGTAGTCAATAAGTTACGTACTTATGAACTTAATATGAGAAGAAAGGAGGCATTTACGGATTAGGTTCAGGAGCTTCAAGTTCAAGCTCTAAAAGAGCTTCGAGTGTCTATTACTCTGGTAGCAAAACAAACTCAACTCAAGATGGTCAAGTGTTGATGAACATGAATTGAGACTAATGCTTTGTTACTAATGGAAGTACTTCATCAAAACCTCAGTCTGCAGTTGGAAACTATACTGCAAATCCTCCAAGTATGAATTATTCAAAAATGCCTATGAGCGTAAAGTCTACTGAACAACAATTTGCTCTTTATGCTTCTTTCATTGCTTCATATGAGAACTACATCAAATGAAAGATAATCGACCTTGCAACATTAGATGAGGACTATGATCAAATAGATGCTGATGATATAGAGGAGATGGATCTTTAATGGCAGATGGCCATGATATTGAGAAGAGTGAAAAGGTTTATGAAGAAGACAGGAAGAAAGTTCGTGGGGGAGAGACCGGGCTTTGACAAGTCAAAAGTTCGATGCTACAATTGTCAACAAAATGGACACTTTGCAAGAGAATGTACTAATTAGAGAGTTGAAATGAGTCAAAATAGGTCTACTCATCAGAATGGAAATGGAACTGAGACGAAAGCTATGGTGTCTGAACATGATGGTGGGTATAACTGGAACATTCAGGTAGAAGAGGCGAGTGAACAGGCTAATCTGGTGAACATTGTGCCTGGAAGATATGAAAAAGAAGCAGTGGAAGACCAAGCTTGCATGGCTTAAATGAACGACCAGCTATCATAGGTATGTTCTGAACTCCAATGTGATCAATGTGAAAAAGTTTGTGAACAATTATATGCTTAAACTAACCAGAATATGAGTTTGGAAAAAGAATTAAAATGTTTAAAAAAAGAACACCACTATTCTAAGCAAAAAAGAAAACAGTTACTCTGTAAAAAAATAAAAGCATGTGAAAAGGACATTAGATGCCTTAAGGCCACCCTAGCTGAGAAAATACAAGTGATTGATTTAAGTTATGAGGTATTGGAAGAAAAGACCAAACTTATAGCTAAAAGAGACAAGCAAATAGCTGATTACCAAGTAAAAGTGATGGAACTTAACAAAAAACTTGAACAGTGTAGGAGCTCCTCCATGATACTAAATCATGTCCTAAGTGTTCAACATTCTCCGAACAATAAATATGGACTTGGATTTTCTGAGGTTCCTCCACCTTACAATAATAACTATACTTATAATCCATGTAACAGCCACCTGTTTGTGTTCAAACTGGTCAAACCTCAACGGGTATCGTAAACTTGGACAAAACTACCACACCCATTAAGGTTGAGTTAAACAAAACCCCCTTTAACCTCGTCAACCTGGAAGAGGTAGACAAAGATGTTAACAAATATGCTCAGACAGATTCGTTAGTTATTGATTAAGAGTCCCAGTCTAGTAAGCCTGTCAACACTGGTAAAATGAATGATGAAATTGTGTTTCTAAAAAGGGAATCGAATGTTATTTTTGGTAATGAGAAATCTTCTTTTAACCCATTCGTCCCCCCCCCCCCTACGTTAAACTCAATGGCAGTAAACCAACCTAATCTTCTGAAGTAACTCCTGAGAAGGATATTCAGATGACCACATGTAATTTGAATAAGAGTTGCTTTAGATGTCATATCAAGGGACATGTTGCCAGTATTTATCCCTTGGAAAAGAATAAAACAAAGAATATGAGACCAAACGAAGCTGAGAACAAAATGAAACCTAAAACTGGTGTAAGAACAAGTGTCAGTTCCGCTAACACACCAGGCGTAGGATAAATCCTAGATTTCAAAGAAATCAACCTCTTTTTTTTCCTCTTAACGATAAAACCCGTAACTTTGAGTCATCAGAAACTTTTAATAATAGAAATTCAGGGCTTTTTAGCTGGTCTCATAATCGATTCTCTAGAAATCTCCCTTTCAGACCAAATGTCCGGTCTCCTCAATGGAACTCTAGACAGCCAGCTAGTAGGATGCTGTTTAACAGGTTTGAACAACCCAAGACCAATAGGAAATGTGCAGGAACAATCTTAAAGGACTGTGAACAGCAAGTGGGTTGTCGACAGTGGTTGTTCCCGGCACATGACGGGTAACAAGAAATTGTTACTAGACTGGAAGGGTGTACAAAAAGGAAGAGTAAGTTTTGCAAGAGAAAATGGAGGAAAAATTTCAGGCATCGGTATGGTAACTAACGGAAGGATCAAGTTGGAACGAGTCAATTTTGTTGAAGAATTGAAGCACAATCTTCTGAGTGTTTCTCAAATTTGTGACAAAGCCTTAGTGCTTTCTCCTGGTTTCAAGATCCTAGATATTTGGATAGTCATGAAAGCTCCAAGAGAGAAGAATACCTATGTGATGGACATGAGATCAACCAAGATAGCAACAGAATCTGAATCCGAGTTATGGCATCGAAGAATGGGACACATCCATCTACGTAAGATGAATTACATTGTCAAGAATGGATTGGTGTTAGGGGTTCCATTGAAAAGTTTTAACTTTGAAGATAAATGTTTGTCATGCAAGAAAGGAAAACAAAACAAGAAGCCACATCACTCCAAATTGATTAATTCGATAGTCACACCTCTGAACCTGCTCCACATGGATCTCTTTGGTCCCATAAATGTCAAAAGTTTGGGTGGGACATCTTATTGCTTAGTAGTGACTAATGACTACTCACGATACTCGTGGATGTATTTTCTGAAAGCTAAGGATGAGACAATACATTTGGTGATTAACTTGATTACCAAAGTGGAAAACATTGTTGGAGGAAAGGTTAAATTCATCAGAAGCGATAACAGCACAGAGTTCAAGAATTATCAAATGGAAATGTTTTGTCTGCAGAAAGGGATAGAACATCAGTTCAGTGCACCGTACACTCCACAACAGAATGGAGTAGCTGAGAGAAAGAATGAGACGCTAATTAAAGGATCAGGACTATCCTGGCAGATGCTAAGATTCTTGTGGTGTTCTGGGATGAGGCTGTCGCTACAGCTTGCTATATCCTTAATCGTGTTTTAATTGTCAAAAGATTAAACAAAACTTGTTTTGAATTAATGCATGGTTGAAAGCCTAATCTGAAAGGTCTCAAACCTTTTGGGTCCCCATGTTCGATATTAAAAACTAGTTCAAAATTTGGTGAGAAAGTTGATCAAGGAACTCTTGTCGGTTATGTGGTTGGGTCTCCCAATAGAAGAGTCTTTAATCTATCGAGCAACAAGGTTGAGGTGGTCTGTAACAGTGACATTACTAGTTACAAGTCACCAAAACCTAGCATGGGACCATATGAGGTTTTTGATTATGATAAACTATTTAAGTCTTTTAATCTACCTTCTTATGAGTTTGCAGATATGGAAGAAAGGATGGCCACTCAGATGTTAACTGATGAAGAAGTGGCTATAATGCATAGCTCAAATGTTTAAGATAAAAGACCAACAGTCACCAGTGTTGAAGAAGGACCTACTGTTTCAGATGATGAAGAGTTCATAAATCCGTTTCATGATTAACATCATACCGATGAACTCACTCCTAATTTGGGTGATGTCTTGGTAGTTGCTCTAGTCCAAACAACAAGAATCCACAAGGATCACCCTCTTGAGAATGTGATTGGTAATCTCTCTAATGGTTTGCGTACAATAGGAATCTTGGAAGACAACACATGTGTTTATGTGAGCATCAAAGATACTGGTATTATGAACGAATGTTTGTATTCATGCTATATCAGTCAAATGGAACCTAAAAGCTATCAGATGGCTTTGAAGGATAGTTCTTGGGTCGAAGCCATGCAGGAATAATTGGCTCAGTTTAACAAAATGGAAGTATGGCGTTTGGTTGAGAAGCCACAAGATGTGCACGCAATCGACACTAAGTGGGTATTTAAGTGCAAAAGAGATGAGAAAGGGGTAATCGTCCGAAACAAGGCAAGAATGGTAGTTAATGGGCTATAATCAGCAAGAAAGGATCGACTACAATGAGGTGTTTGCTCCTTCAGCCAGGCTGGAGGCAATTCTACTTTTCTTGGCCTTTGCCGCTCACAAAAAGATGAAGGTGTTTCAATTAGATGTAAAGAGTGCGTTTCTGAATGGAAAGGTTGACGAAGTGGTATATGTCGAGCAACCTACAGGTTTTACAGATCCAGACTTTCCGAATCATGTGTACAGACTCAGCAAAGCATTATATGGTCTACATCAAGCTCCACGGGTTTGGTATGCAACTTTATTTGATTACCTGCTGGAAAATGGTTTTGTGAGAGGGAAGATTGACAGTACACTGTTTGTGAAGTGGAATGGAAAGGATTTTCTTCTAGTCTAGGTCTATGTGGATGATATTATCTTCGGGGCCTCAAAAATTTCTATGTGTCAGGATTTTGAAGCGGTCATGAAAAAAAGATTTGAGATTAGTGCCGGGGGTGTACTGACCTTCTTTTTGGGTTTACAAGTAGATCAGAAGAAGGATGGGCTATTTATTCGTCAAACCAAATAGGTTCATGACGTGCTCAAACGATTCAAGATGGAATACAGTGCTCCGTATGATACTTCAATCTGCGTCAACCACAAACTGGGTGTTGATTCTGACAGTGATGAAGATATGGATACTACTCAATATCGCAATAATAGGTTTTTTTTAAGTATCTAATTGCTTCTAGACCTGACATTATGTTTGCAGTTTGTGTTTGTGCATGTTTTCAGGCTAATCCGAAGGAGTCACACACGAAAGGCGTGAAGAGGATTCTGCGGTACCTCAAAGGAAAGCCTAAGTTGGGTCTCTGGTATCCAAAGGGAGGTGAACTGGATTTGGTTGCATACACCGACTCCGATTATGGAGGTTGTAACCAGAATAGGAAGTCGACTACCGGTGGCTTTCAGTTTCTTGGTGGGAGGTTGGTGTCTTGGCATTGCAAGAAGCAGACCTCAGTTACAATATCCACTTGTGAAGCAGAGTATATGGTAGCCTAAAATTGCTGCTCCCATGTTTTGTGGATACAACAACAAATGAGAGATTATGGTCTGAATTTCACTCATACTCCTATTAGCATTGATAATACTGCTGCTATCTCAGTAACTAACAATCACGTGAAACATAGTAAAACTAAGCATATTGACATTCGTCATCATTTTATACGGGATTGTGCTGAGAAGAAATTAATCGTGCTGGAAAAGGTTGATTCTCTGGATAACTTTGCCGACCTTTTTACAAAAGCTTCTGACCGATCTCGTTTTCAAAACCTTATTGAGTTATATGGGATGATCAATACCGAGTAACCGTGTCTTTTCTTTGTTTTTGTTTAATAATAAAAAATTTCGCTTAAAAATATGTCAGTTGCTCAAGTTTGAAGGACATATACTTATATATGTTTGGTCCTCTCATCTACTCATAGATTCAAAGGATAGCCATTCACCTAAAAACTGAAAGCGTCTGGGGCGATTGTGTTGTGTTTTGTTTTAATTCCTTCGCTAAAAATTATGTCGGTTACTCTAAGTTTGAGGGACACATATTTATATATGTGATTGGTCTTGTTAACCAACTGTGGACATATAGGATTGCCATTCACTTGAGAACTAAGAAGTGACGGGGCGATTGAATTCAAAATTGTTTTCTGTTTTCTATGGGAAGTGATATAATTATTCAGTCTACAGATTTTAAGAAGCTTCAAAGTTTGTTTTAAAATGAAAATCGATTCAGCCTTTGGAAAATGATAGGTAAATTGATTCCATGTGCCTAATGGGTGAAGTTATTAAGCTTAAAAGGCTCTAGAACAGTCATTGATTTGCATGGTAGCTTTCCATGATGCGTAAAAGTTGAAGTGATAAAACTAAATATGCTAGATTTACTGTGGAGAGTCATTTTGAAGAACTGTGCATTTCTCCACATATATCTTTCCGAATGATAGGCAGAAAAGTGATTACCCAGTCATACACGAGCCCGTTAGTGTCTTGATCACCAAAAATATTTTGTCATTGTCAAAAAAAAATTCACTTTTTCTTTTTTTGTATAATATTGAGTTGTTAAATTGTGTTTTTAAAAAGCTTAGAGGGTCAAACTAGAACTACAAGGGTGGGGTATTCAAATAGGTCCTAAACACTGTGAATTAAAGGCATGTAATTCCGACTGGCTTGTAAGTTCAACGTTCAACCTTAAAGCTTTAAAAGTTTTCTTACTAGATATAAACTTTTTGATCAAGCACTAAGGGGTTGGAGTCAAATTGGGGTGATATGGGGAAAACCAAATACGCTCTGAGAATAGATAGGAGGCATCAGCGGTCCATAAGTGATGTCCATCTAAGTTCTATGCCTAATTGAACATAACTTGTATCACGGAAGCAATGATAATCATGCTAAGTCTCATATACCTGCTATCAACCTGTTTCTCTATGTCACAATAACGTTGAACACGAATCTTTGTGAAGCACCTTAATCAATATGATTTCATGTTCGGATATTTTCATAAAAGCGACGGTTTTCTCAAGACTGAAATATGATCCCACAAACTTATTCTATACTTCTTTTGGTCTAGTTTTCCTTTTGAAACACGGGTTACTCACTTTTGTTTATGGTCTAAAATTTAAACTTTTTGTCTTGGATATGTTCTCTCTAACTTCGCCTAGGCGAAGTTATATTAAGGGCGAAGTTGATAACTTTGCCTCCAGGGTTTCCAAAGGGTTTATAATCATCTTACATGTCAAAATTAGTCAAACCTCTTTCAAACCCTTCGGCGAACTTACCCTTCGAATCAACCTCAACCTAATCAACTTTTGATCACTTATTAAGGTTTCAAATGTCCTAATGATTCATAATTTATTATTTGTTTGTGTTAATTCTTCCTGGATAGGTTGATTTTTATGATTTTTCGGATAGTAGTAAGGACAAGTGGAGCCCCCATGGTTAATTGAGATTCAATACTCTTAAAAGGTTCATGCTTATGCGATATCGAGTATACGTTGACCTTAATCGGTCCTTATAGGACCTTTGATGATCATCTGATCGTTGTTTTTTGCATTCGAAAAAGGATTTCTGTTATTTCTGGGCTGTTCTTGAGGCGAACTTAAGTTAAAGGCGAAGTTATGCCCAACTTCGCCTGTTAACTGTCTACGCGGTTATCATGACTTGTATCTAACTTCCCTGGAAACTCAACTTCGCCTGGTAACCCTATGAGCGAAGTTAACCAGCTGGTTAAGTGTTTCTCTAACTTAGTTTGTTTACCCTACAGATATGGTTGACGTTGTGGGTGTTGGTGGCACATGTGGTGATGGTGGTGACGGTGATAAATGGCAATTTTTTTCATCTCACAACATGTATGTCACCTTAGTTCCAGACACTCATGGAGCTGAAGATTATGCGGAAATTATCCGATTTCTATTGCGTTCTCGGATCTTTCATTCTATCTCCACCACACTACCTATTTACATGCCGAATATCGAAGATTTTTGGAGAACGGTGGAGTATGACTATCATGTGGAGCCCCCGGTTATGCGTGCTACGGTTAATAAGCAGGTTGTCCAATTTTCGGGTGATCAAATACGGGAAGCGTTACAATTCGGATCTGTGGTAGATGATCAGGGTCCTACTAAGTATTCGGCTACTTTTAGGAACGGTGCTTTTCTTCGCATGGGTTACTCAGGACCTATGGAAGATTCTCAACGTCGCAAAGGGTTCTTACTTGATCAATGGCGGTTATTTATGCATGTCTTAATAGTTTGCATGTCTAGTCGCAAAGCTAGTACAGATGGTAAGGGTGCAACTCTGCAATCTGCAATGATTGCTTTGACATGCAATAAACCCTTCAGCTTCGGTCAGATGGTGTTCTATGAGATTGATCGTCAACGAAGAGAGATGGCTAGGGAACGGTTCTTGATGTATCCCAGATTTCTACATATGGTTCTTAACCATGTGGCTCCTAATCCCCCACAACGTCGTTCTATTTCGTTTGTGAACAATGTGAACAAAAGGATCTTTGCTCAATGTCGTACTTTGAGCTCACGAAGCAATGTCGAGCGTCGGCTGAGACACACGTCTTTATTTGGCTTTCTTTTAAATCCAGCTTATGTTTCTCCACCAAATGATGGATTTATTGATCCTGCTCCGGCCCAAGCTGATATTCCACAACCACCTCCTATGGCTCAAGATGTTCCAGTTAGTGTTCCTATTATATCAACCGTCGAAGATGTGGATATGGATGTAGCTTTTGGGGGACATGGGTTATTTTATATGTCCTCGGTTAGTGCTTCTGAAGTTCAGGTTCCTTTGGTTGATATGCCCAGGGTTCATGTTTCCTCGGTTGGTCCATCACTTCCCTCAGTTGATGATTCTGAGGAGACTTTATCTGATTCATCCTCAAATGAGGTTGATGAGACTCGGAGGGTTATTGATGTTCAAGAAAAGATACAAGGAAAACGTAAGAAGAGTTCTAATAATGATTGTGAATCTGATTTTAAAGATGAGATATATGCTTTGGTGCGTAGATCCAAGAAGGCTCGGGCTGGTGAGAGTTTAAGGGTAGTTCACTTTGCCCCCTCAAGGTTATCTGGCACATCTACTCTTGTACCAACTACTTCTACCTCTATGCCAGTGACTTCAAGTGTGTCCACGGTGGCTTTGTCAGCACTATCCATTATGTCTACGGTGGCTTTGTCAACACCAGCCATTTGGTCTTTACCATCTCGGTCAATCACTCCAACTGAGATTGTTGCTATGTTTGTAGAATTTACTCTAGTGGCCGCTGCTGGGTCTTTAGTTACTGTTCCACCTCCAGTTTCTATTCCATTTTCATTAGAGATTCCAGTAAGTTTGGGCATTCATCCAACTTATGCTCAGGATATTTCATATATGTCATTTGCTTTTGATTCTACTCTATAAGAGAAATGAAGCTACTGCCAAAGGGGAGTCTGTTGGTGCAATGTTCTAGTAGTTCATTAGTCTTTAGTTTATCGTGTCTGTAATCAGAATACTGTTTGTAATGTTTTTTAGGCGAACATGGTGATAGGATTTATGTTTAAGCGATGTTAGCTACGGCGAAGTTAGGACAACTTCTCCTAGGGATGCTAGGCGAAGTTGTCGTGGTATGTAAACAAACTTGTCTTAGGGTTTTATAAGGTCTTTGGTCATAACTTCTGAACGATGTGTTTCTTATGTGTTACGAGCACTGGGTTGCTAATAAGAAATAAGCATTTTGTTTACGTGTTTGTTTGTCGTACATTTCTGATTCGTTCGTTCGTGTACACTCGTAATCGTATACATAGAGGATTCTGAACCCTCTGTGTACGAGATTTTCATGTATAGAGCCGGCTGGGAACCTACAAATACCATAGGAACATTATTATAAATCAAGTAGACTTAAGTGTGCCGCTAATTTAAATAGATGTAAGGTGATAGATTATATGATGAGTCTTGGTTGTTTAAATTGCTAGATTTAGTTCTTCGTAAGGAGTCCGTTTAGTTTTAATTTATCAGCTTTGTTTATCTAATCGAGTGAATGCTTTAAACTACCTTTGATTTCTGTGTTGTAAGGTAGGATTTCTTATAGAGGTAATTGTCATAAAATAAATTAGCGACCGTAAGCGAGTCTAATTAAATCGGTACTTTTAATTGCTTAATAGGATTCCATAGGTGTCTTAATGAGAAAGGTCAACGGTCCTGATTGGTTTCCCATTAAGTTAATAGTTTAAGATCCCGGTTCCATAACTTAACATTTTCCAACCATTTGTTTTTCTTTTGTTTTTGAGTCGTAAGAGTCTAAGTAGTTTTTATTTTATTTTTCTTTTTGTTTTTTTGAGTCGTAGAAGTTAGGATAATATAGTTTATTTTAATTTCTTTAAATTAGTTTAGTTTTTCTTTAATATTTTTTTTTGTTTTATTACTATTTGGTGCTCGTGATCCTATTCTGTTTAAGTTTATCTTTGCATTGATTTTCATGGAGTGTTACTGCGGGACTAGAGTTGAAGAAAATCCTCATGAGGATCACAGAGGTTTAACTGTACGGGAGTTATAAATACAGACAATTATGGACCACCTAGATGAAAACACCTACCAACCTAAGTTTTGTGTGGTGTATGATAAGATGGGGAATATTATCGGTCGTAAAGACTCATCAGGCGCAATGATGGATCAATTCCACATCCTGAAGAGATATTATACGAGTTTTTACGTGTCATTCATAGCATTAATCCAAAAGCACCACTTTCAGATTTCATGGATAATTTCTGGCAAGGCTTAAATATTCAAATACAATTTAATAAGTCGAAGATCAAGTTTGAGGATGCTGGGTTGCAGAATAACACAGAGGAGTGTATTCCTTCTTGGGAAGACGAGTCTAGGGAAGAATTTGGTGAAGATTTGGTTGGTTAGCTGATACGGATGAGAGAGATTTTAACCCCGAAAGAGATCTTGAGGAGCTTGAAGTATTATTATTCGGAGAGCCGGTTAAGAAGCTGAATTTCAAAGAGGAATCACAAGGGATATCCGAAGAATTGAAGAATAAAGAACTGCATCTCATTGTGAATGATCATCCACATCTATGCGGTAAAGTTGATCAGTTTTTAGAAATACTTGTTCATGGATCACGACGTAAATTAAGAGCCCCAAAAAGGAGGAAGTATGTACTCAGGAATCAAAGTGCGCAGAATTGGTCATATTCTCAGAATTTCAATAATGGGGGGATTGAGCCGAATGCGTATTTTTGGGCTAACATGTGTTTGGAAATTAGTTTCTTCCCAACTGATTTTAAGAGGAGAATGTCGAGGAGCATTGATGGGAAGAGGATCAAGGAGAAGCCTCCTGGTTGAGGTTTTAGGAGTAAGTCTGGCTGAAGACTTTTTCTAAACTTAGCGCTTCCCGGGAGGCAACCCGGTACTATCTTTTTCTTTTATTTTTATTTTTGTTTTATTTTTACTTCTTTGCTCTGCCGGTTGTTTCTTCTCTTACTTGCAGGTGTTCCAAGGTTGCTTATGAGATGATTGATAAGATATTGTTTTATAAAAGTGTGGGGTTGCCACCTGCTTCAGGATTGTTGTTTTTGTTCGTGAGAGATGATGTTATTGAAGATAGTCTGTTGATCGCGTTAGAACATGGAGGGCGCGGAACATGACTCACAAGGCATATCGTCTATTTACCAGGAGAGTCTGTTCCAATTCGTTTGTTTAATTTGAAATTTCCTTTTTCTCACGTTAAGGACAATGTGAACTTTAATTGTGGGGAGGGAAATTGATGTTTTTGGTAAAAATTAAAATAAAATTTTGGGGAAAAAAAAAGGATTGATTGAATACTGAAAAAGAAAAAAAAAAGTCCCAAGAGTTTAACGAAAATTTCTGCAAATAATGGAAAATGATAGTAAATCGGAAATTGGTTTTTCAAACTACTAATAATATGAGATAATATAAAAGAAAACACACTTAACTTGGGATGTGTTGGTAGGCTCAGCCTTGAGAATGAAGGGAAATTTGATGAAATGGGTAAACGGAAATCTTTTGCGGATAAAGAGTTTTGTCCGTGGAAGATAAGTAATGAAAGGTCGGGCCATACTCGCGCCTGAATATTTGCAATGAATATTATAAATGTTATAAATTTTAAGACATTTGAATACGTTATCATATGATGCTTGGGTAGGTTTAACGTTAGAGTATGCCATGTAGCCGGTGATATAAATCTTAAACTGTCTAGCTTTAGTGTTTTACATATCATTGTCGTATGGTTTTATAACCTTAATTCTTGTATTAGTGGAATGCCTCGGTTCCGGAGACCATGGGTCTGTATGCAGTCTATTCATATGGATATTCACAATTCCTAAGTGGGGTTGTGAATATTTAAAATAAAGCTAAAAAATAGCAAACCCGCAGTTTTCTGCCACGTAAGTCAATAAACATGATCACTACATACTTAAAAGTACAAATACACTACTGATTAGATCTTCCACGTTGTTAGCATTGTGGGGTCCCCTTACTCGTATCTCATTACCATTAAGAAACGGACCACAAGAGACACGCTACATTTAAACTCTACAGATGAAATTTTACATGCTCACCTATGGTGATGGTTCGAGTATTGCTAGATAACAGGGGTATGTCAATTTGTGGGGAACACTAGCTATTAATTAATTAATTATACCTTAATCGTATATAATGTTTACTTGGTAAATTTGATGCTTAAGCTTAGGTGGATAAACAATACCCTTGATCGTCTTAACTATTCATGAAAAAATATAGAGCAATAAAAATATTAAATCTGCTAATTTTGAGGATTAAGTCAAGTTGGGGTGGTCTGGTCCAGTAAAAGCTAAATTAAGCGGGTCTTAATTGTGTAAACCACAGAGTAATATAATTGTAGGATCTTATTTGCCCCGGTAAGGATTAAGGCGTGGGTTTGAGTGGACAACAATATCGGTGATCACGGTTTTTACGTTTTTCTAAACTTTAAAATAATAAGACCATATTTATGATTATGATTCCATTGCAAAATACTTTTTCAGGGACGAAAAAGGTTTAAGTGTGGGGATATTTGATGTGGTCTAGAATATACATATTATTATATAAATATTTCCTACACTTTTAAGTACTTTTGAGCAAGGTTATTATTGAATATTACTCAAGTGGTTCATATTTGAGTTTTAAGGTTTTAAGAGATAATGAGCTAAAAATTGGGTACATTTACTAAACTTGAGACAACTAGTGAAATTTAAACGAATCTTATTTTATCTTTACCTTCGAATTTCTCTAGAACTAATTTATATATCAATTATTAAAATGAACTAGTTATGTGTTTATGATTTAAAAGTCATGTAAATTAAGGTATCTTTTCTTGTTCACTACATCAACGTTGAATTCAATTAATTGTTATTGTTTTAAAATTACTTCTAACTAATTTGATTTAACAATTGCATGCAGTATGAAGGAAAGAGTAAACGTATTGTGGGCTCAAAACAATTATTATGAATTTGTTAAATTGGACCAAGATCAACGTAAATATGAAGAAGAATAAATATACATAGGCCCACAAGATAAAAAGAAAGCAGGTTACGAGGAATATTTTGAAGTCGGTTGAATACAAAGGCCAATTATCTGTTTTATTAAGTTTTTTATGGAAAATAACATGAGGAGAGGACATAATACTTAATTAGAGGGTTGCTCCAAGGGTTAAAAAGGAGAGAGCCGACAATGAATTGGATTACAGAAAAGAAGGTTTTATCTTAAAATTTAGTAGTCGAAAGGAAGAGAAGACCACATTGGTTCGAGTAAAGAACGTTTGGGTTCAACACCTACTCAACCATACAATATTATTACTGGTTTGAATTTATTATTATATTTATGAATTCAGTGTATGAATTTATTTATTGTGTTTTGTTCTTGAGTATGGTTGTTGACTAAACCTTACGCCGCCTAGGCTTATGATGAACTTTTTTTTACGTTGGATTTTGGTTTGGAATTTATTTTGTTTATGGTTTATGATTAAGTAAAAAGTTTATCCTTATTCATTTGATGCACATGTGTGCTTAAATTTTTTTGGTGAGTTTTATTGTTTCATGGTTTCCTTGGTGATTTTATGTCATATGATAGGATTCTGTTAGGTCATCTACAATGTGTTTTTGAGTAGTTTATGGTTGATTTGCAATAATACCATAGGAACAATATTATAAATCAAGTAGACTTAAGTGTGCCGCTAATCTAAATAGCTGTAAGGTGATATATTATATGATGAGTCTTGGTTGTTTAAATTGCTAGATTTAGTTCTTCGTAAGGAGTCCGTCTAGGTTTGATTTATCAGCTTTGTTTATCTAGTCGACTGAATGCTTAAAAATACCTTTGATTTCCGCCCTGTAAGGTAGGATTTCTTATAGAGGTACTTGTCATAAAATAAATTAGCGACCGTAAGCAAGTCTAATTAAACCGGTAATTTTAATAGCTTATTAGGATTCCATATGTGTCTTCTTGAGAAAGGTCAAGGGTCCTGATCGGTTTCCAATAAGTGAATAGTTTAAGATCCCGGTTCCATAACTTAACATTTTCCAACCATTTGATAATTGATGCATTAGGAATTCAAGCCTAGGTGGTTGTTTGTCATCATTTGAATTAGATCCAAGTTCTAAGATGAGTTGTCTTTAGTTTTATTAAGTAGTTTTAATATTATTATTTTTGTAAAACCCCCAAAATAATATAAATTAATAGTCGTGTCTATAATTAAGTCTAATTTAGCCAGTTTACGTAATTTAAAAAGTCTTGTGGTTTCGATATTCGGACTTACTTAGTTGTACTAAAGTCGACCGGTTTACTTGCCGGTTAGTAGTTTTAGTTAAGTTAAGTGTCTAGAATTATTACTTAATGTCTAGATTAGCGTAATTTTAGTTAATAATTATTTGACTACTTTTAGCTCATCACTTACCAAGAATGCGATGGAAATTCCCTTGGTTACACCCACCAATCACAAAGGCTCTTCCCCTAGCGCCAGCACCATTGTCGTTTCCATTTCCGTCATCACTGTTGTTGTCGTTGTTATTCTGATTTAGTTGAGGAAAATCCTTCATAAAGTGATCCTCATTACCACACTGAAACAACTTATTCGCACCATCGGGTTATTTTTACGTGTGTTGCAGATATTCTCCTACAAATCGACTGTTGCAGTCCTTGCAGCATGTCCTCTTTTGCCACAACTCTCACATTGATTCGTATTACACATACCATGATGATGGAGGATGCACGTATCGCACTTACGACGATTACCTTGATATCCACCTTGACCTTGATTTATCACCATGTTAGAGCGATTTGTGTAGGACTCAATATTCGATCCCATCATCTCGAAATTCCAGTATTCGGCTTTTAGTTTTTGTATTTCATCACGGGTGCAATACTCTTTTCGCATCAATTCTTTAAAGTTATTCCAGTGTGTTGCATTGGCTATTTCCAAGTCCAACATCTGAGTTGAGTGTTCCACCATCTTAAGGCAGCATCTTCAAGGCTGCTAGAAGCAAACTTGACCCAATTAACTTGAGGACAATTACCCATCGCAAATGCAGACTCTGTTTTTTCAAGACAGCTAAGGATACTCACAACACCATCCCCTCCATTGAACATGTGAGGTTTACAATCCATGAATGCTTTAAAAGTAAACATTGGAGGATTAACTGAGGGACCTCCTGGGTTTGCAGCCTGAAAAGCAGCTACGGCCTCATTCACTTGGTCAATGATCAATGCCATTGTTGGTACATGATGTCAGTAGTTCAGTATCTAGTGTCTGTAATCGAGTTAGTATGTTTTGTATTTGAAATTAAGGGAAGTTGTGTCTCAAGTTCGCCTGATATGGGCGAACTTGTGAAACAAGCGAAGTTAGGGACAACTTCGCCTAAACATGTTAGGCGAAGTTGTCGTATGTTATAAATGTTTAGCTGCGGCTAGGTTTTCGAAAAAGTTGTTCAGTTTTGTGTAATCGGTGATTGATATATCACGTGTTATCAGTTGCAATACAACGTGTTCTTTGTTTATTGTAACGTGTGTTTGATTGTGTTTAACGTGTATCGTCTTCTACGCTCGTATCGTCTTACGTAGGGATTCCGCACCTACGTAGAACGAGATATTCCGTGTAGATCCGGCTGGGAACTTTCAATTGGTATCAGAGCATTTGCTCGTGATTGTGTGGTTCGGGATTATCACACGGGTGTAGAAATCGTTCCGTTCGACTATTCGCGGGACGAGTTTACGTTAATATACCGAGTTTTTGTGTCTTACCCACCTCCCACCATCAAATACAACCCATTACACCTTCGCATACCTCGCAAAACGTCAAAATTAAACCTGCAAAAACAATTGTTCATCAGGCGAAGTTGCCGCTACTGTTTGTAGGGTTTAGGCGAAGATATAAGGTTAAGAGAAGTTATTAACAACTTCGCCTACCTCACAAGTTCGCTTAACTTAAGCAAAGTTATCTACAACTTCGCCTAATCAGGCGAATTTAAAAAGGAGCGAAGTTAAGAATTCAAGCGAAGTTAAGACTTAAGCGAAGTTAAGTTTAACTTCGCCTCCAGTACTGTTGAGAATAAAATTTTTATTTTTGGTTTCTTTGAGTGCTCGTTTGTATTTCTTCCAAAGATGACTTCTATAAATATTACGGAACTGGTGAAAATGGAGGTGGAAGCAGGTTCAGCTACTAAGGCACCGAAAATGCTTAAGGGTACCAATTTCGTGGCTTGGAAAGATCGGTTTGAGCAGTATGTTAAATATCAAGATGCTAAGATGTGGGTGTGCATTCAAGATGGATACATTCCACCAACGACTTTGTATGAGGGTCGTGAACAAATTAAGAAATACAATAAGATGGAAGAAGAAGAAAAGAAGATGTATGAGGCTGAAAGCAAAGCTCATGCTGCGATAACAATGGCTCTTCAACAAGAGATTCTTCACACCTTCAGGAAATATAAAACCGCTAGAGAGCTATGAGAAGCGCTTGAAAACCGATTTGAAGGTAATGTGGGGATACGTGCATCCAAGATTAAGCTACTCAAAACCCAATTCTCGGTGTTCAAGTACTTGAAGAATGAATCACTTGATGATATCATCACAAGATATTATCACCTGATGACCGAACTCAGCAATTATTCCATTGTTTACAAAGAAGAGGAGATCGTAGAAACACTCCTTGATGCTCTCCCACCGAAATGGGAGATGTACACTGTCTTGATGAGAGAAGATAAAGAGTTTGCCAACATTGACTTGGAAACAGCAGTCAACAAACTACGAACTTTTGAACTTAACATGGTTCGAAAAGAGACACCAACTGATCAGGTTCAGGATCCGGGAATGTATGGTGCGAAAGTTAATTCAAGTTCAAGTTCGAAGTCAGAATCGTCTGCTTACTACTCAAAGGGAGACTCGAGCTCTAACTCAACTCATGATGGTCATGTAACTCTCAACATGGATGGTGATGTGTGTTTCGTAGCTGGTGGATCAAACACTTCTAAACCTCAAACAACAAAGGGTAGTTTTTCTTCAAGCGTTCCGAACAACAACTACTCTCAGATGCCCATGAGTGTTAAATCTGCTGAACAGCAGTTTGCTCTCTATGCCTCTTTCATTGCTTCTTACGAAAATTACATTGAAGGTAAAATCGTTGATCCTGCAACTTTAGACGAAGACTATGATCAGATCGATGCTGATGATCTGGAGGAGATGGATCTGCAGTGGCAGATGGCAATGATAGTAAGAAGAGTTAAAAGGTTTATGAAGAAGACTGGTAGAAAATTCGTTGGTGAAAGACCAGGTTTTGATAAGTCAAAGGTTCGGTGTTATAACTGTCAACAGAATGGACACTTTGCTAAAGAATGCACAAATGAACGTGTAGAACGTAGTCAGAACAGGCCAACACAATCGAATGGGGGAAGTAACGAGAATAGGGCAATGATATCCAGACAGAACGGGGAATACAATTGGAATCTGCAAGTTGAGGAAGTGTTCGAACAGGCCAACTTAGTTAACATCGAAACTGAAGGAAAAAACAGAGAGACAAGAGAAGATCAAGCTTATATGGCAGAGGTGACAGATCAGCTCTCTGAGGTAAGTTCTAAACTCCCTTGTACAAAATGTGAAAATCCGTCTGAACAGCTGAAAACAATAACTGATCAGTTTGTTAGTTTGGATGCTCAATTTAGAACATTAAAAGAAGATCATTATTACACTAAAACTAGAGAAAAAAATTACACGGTAAAATTAAAAGCTAGTGAGAAAGATATCAGAAGTCTTAAAGCCAGTCTAGCTGAAAAAATACAGGTAATTGATCTTAGCTATGAAGTGTTAGAAGAGAAAACCAAACTAATTGCTGAAAGGGATAAACAGATAGCTGATTACCAGGTGAAAGTGGTGGAACTAAACAGAAAGCTTGAGCAATTTAGAAATTCCTCCGCAATACTTGATCACCTCGTAAGTGATCAACGTTCTTCTGTTAAAAGGGGAGGAATTGGATATTCTAAAGTTCCACCTCCTTATAATCATAACTATACTTATGATCCTAGTAATCAGAAATCTATTGATGTTGAAATTGGTCAGACAGTTCCTGTTAAGGTTACGATTAAAGATCCAGAAGTTAGTAAAAGCGAAACAAGTAAGCCTGTTTCTAATGTAAAGATTTATGTTCCTAGTCCTGTCTCATCAAATTCGGACAAGACATCTGAGTCTAGTGAGACAAAAGAAGAGGCTGTGTTACTAAAACGTGGAGAGGAACATAAACCAACTGAAAAGAATTCTCCACTAAACCCGTATGTCCCACCATATGTTAGACAAACGGGCAATAATGCAACCTCAACATCTAAAACAACTGTTGAGACGAAAGTTGAACACAGGAGCTGTTTCAGATGCAATCAAATAGGACACCTGATTGCTGATTGCCCTCTGAATCAGAGATTCAGAGGTATGAGGCCTTCAAAAACTGAGAGTAGAACTAACAGTAATTACTATAATGGTAAAAATGAAAACTTATCAAAGTTCAGATATTGGACTAATCCAGGTTTTCAAAGAAGTCGATCTCAGTTTTTCCCTGTTAACAACCAAATCATTAGTTATAATTCATTTAATTCAAGAAGGTTTGGATGGCCTCATAGTCAATTTACTAGAAGGTATCCTTTTAGGACTTACAGAAATCATTCTTATACTAACTTTGGACAGCCAAAGTACGGGATGCCTTTTAACAGATTTAATCGACCCAAGACCAGTAGGTCTTGGGTCCCCATATTTTAATCCTTCGCTTTAATCGTACAGGAACAGTTGAACAGGGCTGCAAACAATCTATGGGTTGTGGATAGCGGCTGTTCCCGGCACATGACGGGTAACAAGAATTTGTTACACGAATGGAAACCTGTTCAGGGAGGTAGAGTAAGTTTTGCTGGAGAGAGTGGTGGAAGAATTACTGGAATTGGGACGGTGACTAATGGTAAAATGAAGTTAGAAAAAGTGAATTTCGTTGAAGAGCTGAAGCATAATCTGCTAAGTGTATCTCAGATCTGTGACAAAGATTACACTGTGCACTTTACCAAAAATGAAGCGATCGTACTGTATCCTGGTTTCAAGATACCAGAGGAATGGATAGTAATGAAGGCTCCAAGGGAAAAGAATACATATGTTATGGACATGAGGTCGACTGAGATGGCAACAGAAGAATCATGTCTTCTGTCAAAAGCAACTGAATCGGAGTCCGAGTTATGGCATCGAAGAATGGGGCATATTCATCTTCAAAAAATGAACTACATTGTCAAGAATGGGCTGGTGCTAGGTGTTCCCTTGAAAAATTTCAACTTTGAAGACCAATGCTTATCTTGCAAAAAGGGAAAGCAACACAAGAAATCTCATCACACCAAGAAGGTTAATTCAATAGTCAGTACCCTAGACCTACTTCACATGGATCTCTTCGGTCCCGTGAATGTAAAAAGCCTAGGTGGAACATCATACTGCTTGGTGATAACTGATGATTTCTCTCGATATTCTTGGGTATATTTCCAGAAGACAACGGATGAAACGGTTCAGTTGGTAATGAATTTTATTACCAAGGTTGAGAATATTATGGGGAAGAAGGTTAAATACATCAGGACTGACAATGGGACAGAGTTCAAAAACTATCAGATGGAGATATTCTGCTTACAGAAAGGGATAGACCACCAGTACAACGCTCCGTATACTCCGCAACAAAATGGGGTGGCTGAGAGGAATTACAGAACGCTAATTGAAGGAGCCAGAACCATGCTGGCTGATTCTAAACTTTCTGTGGTGTTCTGGGCTGAAGCTGTTGCTACAGCCTGTTATATCCTTAATAGAGTTTTAACTGTTAAAAGATTGAATAAAACATGTTATGAACTTATGCATGGTAGAAAGCCTAACTTGAGTGGTCTCGAACCATTCGGGTCCCCGTGTTCGATATTAAAGACGAACTCAAAATTTGGTGAGATAGCCGACGAAGGTATTTTAGTCGGATATGTTGTTGGGACCCCCAACAGACGAGTCTTTAATCTATCGACCAGCAAGGTTGAGGTGGTGTGTAACACTGACATCACAAGTTACAAATCACCAAAACCAAGCACGGGACCCGCTGGGGCTTTCGACTATGATAGGCTTTTTAAATCTTTTAATTTGCCTTACTTGGATTGTGCAGAAGTTGATGAGAGAATTGCTACGAAGATGATTTATGATGAGGAAGAAAATTTTGTGCAACGACCGCAGTACGATGAATGTCAACCTTCCTCGTCAAATGCTGTCGATACCCCTGCTGCCTCTACAGAAGAGAAATTCTTCAATCCGTTTCATTCTCAACAACAATCACCCATTGATGACCTACCTTTGAACCTGGAAGACAATCTGCAAGTCAGTTCAAACAGCTGCTTCATCAGCCAGATTGAACCAAAGAACTATCAAATGGCTCTCAAGGACAGCTCGTGGGTCGAAGCCATGCAAGAAGAGTTAGCCCAGTTCAAGAAGATGGAGGTATGGAATTTGGTTGCAAAACCGAAGAATGTACATGCGATTGGCACCAAATGGGTTTTCAAATGTAAGAGAGATGAGAAAGGAATAATCATAAGGAACAAGGCAAGGCTGGTTGTAAAAGGTTTTAATCAGCAAGAAGGGATCGACTACAATGAAGTGTTTGCTCCTGTATCGAGATTTGAAGCGATTCGATTGTTTTTGGCATTTGCTGCACACAAGGAGATGAAGGTGTTCCAGTTAGACGTGAAAAGTGCGTTTCTTAACGGTAAAGTCGGTGAGGTTGTGTACGTTGAGCAACCTCCGGGTTTTCCTGACCCAGACTTTCCTGATCATGTGTACAAGCTAAGTAAAGCGCTATATGGGCTACATCAGGCCCCTCGTGCCTGGTACGCAACTCTATCCGATTACTTGCTTGACAATGAATTTGAAAGGGGAAAGATCGATAGCACACTGTTCGCTAAGAGAAAAGGAAGCGACTTTCTTCTGGTGCAAGTCTACGTGGACGACATCATCTTTGCTGCATCAAAGAAAGATGGGATGAAATGAGTGCTATGGGTGAACTAACTTTCTTTTTAGGACTGCAGGTTGATCAGAAGAAAGATGGGATGTTCATTCATCAGACTAAATATGTCCAAGACGTTCTCAAACGCTTCAAGATGGAGGACAGCACTCAATTTGATACTCCAGTTTGCGTCAACCATAAACGGGGTGCTGATTCAGACAGTGATACAGACGTGGACCCCACCCAATATCGGGCAATCATAGGTTCTTTAATGTACTTAACTGCATCTAGACCTGATATTATGTTTGCAGTTTGTCTTTGTGCTCGCTTTCAGGCAAACCCAAAGGAATCTCACATGAAGGGTGTGAGAAGGATATTGCGATATCTCAAAGGCAAGCCTAAGCTAGGGTTGTGGTACACGAAAGGAGGAGACTTGGAGTTAGTCGCCTACACAGATTCTGATTATGGAGGATGCAATCAGAATCGGAAGTCAACAACAGGTGGATGTCAGTTTCTTGGAGGCAGATTAGTGTCATGGCAGTGCAAGAAGCAGACCTCAGTCGCCATTTCTACCTGTGAAGCAGAATACATGGCAGCATCGAACTGCTGCTCCCAGGTTCTTTGGATACAACAGCAATTGCGCGATTACGGTCTGAATTTCACACATACTCCTATTTGAATTGATAACACTGCTGCTATCTCAGTAACTAACAATCCCGTAAATCATAGCAAAACTAAACACATTGACATCCGTCATCATTTTATACGGGATTGTGCTGAGAAGAAATTGATAGTGCTCGAAAAGGTTGATTCGTTAGATAATTTCGCTGATTTGTTTACTAAAGCATTCGACAAAACTCGTTTTCAAAACCTTGTTGAGCTAAATGGGATGATCAATCCCGAGTAACCGTGTTTTTCGTTTTTGTTTAAAAAAAAAAAAAAAAACCTCGCTATCGCTTAGAATTATGTCGGTTGCTTCAGTTTGAAGGACATATCTTCGGATATGTTTGGTCCTCATTTCTACCTGTAGAGTATGAGGATAGCCGTTAACCGGATGACTGAAAGTGACCGGGGCGGTTTATGATGTGTTTTTATTCTTTCGCTAAAAATTAGTCGTTCATACTTAGTTAGAAGGACACATACTCGTATGTGGTCGGTCCAGCTGATCCATTGGATCTTCAGGATAGCCGTTTACCTAAAGACTTCGACTTGATCTGGGCGATAAAAGTTAAATTTTTTTTATTGGATATGAAATAATTTTTCAAGTCTACTACTTCGTAAGAAGTTTCTTTACTATGTTTAAAAGAAAATTGATCCAACCTTGGAAAGTTATAGACAAACTGATTCTGTGTGCTTAACTAGTGAAGTTATTAGGCCTAAAAGACTTTAGAACAGTCATTGTATGTCATGGTAGCTTTTTATGGTACGTAAAAGTAGAAGTGATACTAACTAAATCTCCTCGATCTTAAGTGGAAACTCATTAAGAGTTGTGTATGTCTCCGCATATATCTTTCCGAATGATAGGCAGAAAAGCGATTACCCAGTCATACACGAGCCCGTGAGTGTTCTGATTCCCGTGAAGATAGCGTATCAAGAAACTGCAGTGATCCAGATTCGAGACTTGCAGTTGTTTACTACTCTGAAACTGTGTAAATATTTATTTAAAAAAAATAATAAAAAAAAAAAATGTGTTATTGAGACATTCTAGAGCTTATAATGTTAATACTTCTCAATCAAGATGCAACATAGAGAACGGGAAGAAGACTCTATTGATCGACGTGTACTTACTATTTAATCAGACACTACGGGTCGAGGTCAACTCGGGGTGACTTAGGGAAAGCCAAATACGCTTTGAGAATAGATAGGAGACATCATAATCTCTGAGGTGTTGCCCATTTATATTTTGAGCTTAATTGAACCTAACACGTATCACAGAAGCGATGAAAACCATTCTAAGTTATTTACCTGCTTACAACCTGTTTCTTTATGTCATAATATAGCTGAACATGGATCTATGTGACAGTCACTTAATTAGTATGATTCCTGTTCGGATCTTTTCTAAAACGTGGTAGTCCCTGTCGAGACTGAAATTTGATCCCGTGTACTTTATTTCTAAGTTTTATTCTACTTATGTCGTTTTATGTCTTTATATCTGGTTACATGGTCTTTGATCGTAACATTCTACTTTTTAAAGGAAGGTTTAAAAGTTAAAAGCATAATGTTCAAATTAGAGGGTCTGTTTTGTAACATGGTTATCAAGCGAAGTTAATATAACAGGCGAACTTAAGGGGTAAGCGAAGTTAGCCCCAACTTCGCCTGTTCATCTTTGACCCTATATAAAGACATTATTGGTCAGACTCATCATTATTTTCAAACCAAGCGAACTTATCTTCCAGTAACCTCGGCGAAGTTATTTTTCGATTCAATCTTTGTTATCTTTGACAAATACCAATCCGATTTATAGGTGTGTAGTGTCGTCATATCTTATAATCTATGTCATGACGTTAATCAGAGATCGTTTCGACCCGATTCACGACCCCGTTCTTTCAAACTTGTTTTAACGTAGTCATATTCAACTTGATCGTGTTGATCTCCGTCAAAACATGTTTGGTTGAGTCCGCAATCTCCAAATTGACCAAAATTACTTCCTTTGAACGTCTAAATTGTTTCCGATTCATATTCAGGCGAAGTTACAGTTTAGCCTAAGGTTTAACTTCGCCTGATATTTAATTATTTAACAGTATATGAGGCGAAGTTGTGATTAGGCGAAGTTATCATTAACTTCGCCTGGCCCTTTTTATTTAACATTTATCAGGCGAAGTTCAAGTTAAGGCGAAGTTATTACCAACTTCGCCCACCCCTAACATCGCCTATACAGAATAAATCATAACTTCGCTCAGGGTAACAGGCGAAGTTGTGATTTGACTCGACGATTCTCTAACTTAGACTGTTTTTGTTGCAGAAATGGCAGCTGTAGCTGGAGCAGGTGGTGCAGGTGGTGACGAAGGAGGAGATAACAATAGGCAGTTTTTCCCGGGGCATAACATGTGCATAACTTTGGACCCGGATGCGAGCGGTGTTGATGATTTCCGCGAGATCATCACGTTTCTTATCCGCTCGCGTATCTTCCACGCTATTACCACAACACTGCCTATATCTTTGCCAAACATAGAAGATTTCTGGCAGACAGTGGAGTATAATTGTCGAGTCGAGCCCCCGGTTGTGCGTGCAACGGTTAACAATCAGATAGTGCAGTTCTCGTCTGAACAGATCAGGGTGGCTTTGCAGTTTGGGGATGAAACGAGAGACGATCCTACAGATTTCGTGGCTCCATTCAGAGATGGTGCTTTTCTGAGAATGGGATATTCTGGTCCATTGGGAGATACTCAAAGACGAAAGGGATTCTTGTTAGACCAATGGCGATTTCTTATGCACGTAATGATCGTGTGTATGTCAGGGAGAAAGGCTGGTACAGATGGAATGGTTGCGACCATGCAGTCGGCAATGACATCACTGACTTACAATAAGCGTTATAGCTTTAGTCAGATGGTGTTCTACGAGATAGACCGTCAAAGACGAGCGGTGGCACGTGAGAGATTTCTGATGTATCCAAGATTCCTTCAAATGATCTTGAATCATGTTGATCCCACGTTACCTCAGCGCCGCCCGATTAGATATGTGGAGAGTGTAAGCAAGAGGATCTTCGCTCAGTGTAGATCATCAAGTGCAAGAAGCAAACCTGAGCTCCGTCCTCGACATACTCTATTATTTGGGTACTTGATCAACACAGAGTATGTCCCAGCTCGTGGGGACGAGTTTCGGGATCCGGCACCACAACAGGCTGGAGCACCTCAACCACCACCTGAGGTACAACAAGCTTTACCTGCTGCTCCTGTTGTAGCACCGGAGGAAACTTTAGACCTTGAAGCTGCTTTTGGCAGTCAAGGTTTCTTCGATAGGGAACGTGTTGATCCTGAGGAAGAGGTGCAAGTCTCGGTTGCACGGGTTACTAGTGTGGATGTTGCTATGGCAGCTACGACGGAGGCTGATTCTGATTCCTCAGATGATGATGTGGTTGAAGCTAGACGGATTTTAGTTACACAAGAAAGGATTCATGGGAAGAGGAAGAGAGACAACGATGACAGTGATTCGGACTTTGAGGAAGATTTACATCAGTTGGTCCATAGATCGAGAAGAGAAATGGCAGGTGCAGGTTCGGGAGTTGGTGAGAGCTCAAGGGTGGTTCGTTTCACTCCACCCGCACTGTCTGGTATGACTATAGTTTCTACACCATTGCAAGTTACAGGGCCAATCGCCACGGATGTTCCCGTGGTGACTACCTCATCTTCCTTCGGCATCCCACCCACTACATTCCAGCTCTCGGCTGCGGAGATTGTGTCCTTGCCACCTCCAACTCTTACTCCAACGGAAGTCGTAGCAAGGTTTGTTGAGTCGACAGTTGTTGCTACTGCAGAGTTGTCGGTTACGATACCACCTGCGGTTATGTTTCCACCTGTTTCTGAGGTGCCGGTTACATTGGGAATCCCTCCTCCGTACGCTCAAGACATATCATATATGAGGTTTGATTTCGATGCAACCTTATCCGATTCGAAAAGAATAGCAGCGCTTGAAAGGGTCGTGGCAGAACAATCAAGAGTAAATCTTATCCAGACTCATGCTAATCAGCGCCTCGTTGCGGAGAATCAAATTCAGTCGTCCCTCCTGATCGAGCATGGTAAAATAATTGATGCCTTGAAACAGTTCTTGGCATCTCAGGGGGAGATGAGCTGTAAGGGTGACGAGCTGAGGACAAAAAAGCGTAACGATCGAGACGATGATCCCAATGCATCGAAAGGTGCAGGTGGAGAGTTGCCAAGAACTGAACAAGCTCTTGGGACTTCCACATCTCAGTGGGAGTCAACGAGTGCAGCTGGCGGTTCAGGGGGTGATGATGTGGTGGTTGTGGATGCTGAGGAGGTGTTAGATGATGTTATAGGTGATGAGGATGTGTTACCGTTGGAGGAGATAGAGAAGATAGGGGCTGAGATCGTGATTGATAGTGAAGTCGAAGAGGGAGAGATTGTGGAGGAGAATGTTGAGCATGAAATTCCAGAGGTTGAAAAGTCAGATTCGGGTCAAGATACGGGATGTGATGAGACAGAATGGGAGGAGCAGCCAAGATGGAAAGAAGGCTACGCTCAGTGGTTCGTAAAGACTAAGAAACCGGCGGTCCCTACTATGTTCAAGAAAAGTTACAACATCAGGGGTTATGCTGAATCGAAAAAGGGGATTATATGCTGGTTATATGATGAGCAGTTGAGGCTTTTTGTGATTAAACGGTATGATGGGGTTCAGTATTTCAAGAGGCTGTTGAGATCGTTGAATACGTTGCCTGAATGTGAAGTGAAGGACTTAGCCAGGTTGGGGTTGATAAACAGGAGTGATGATAACATGGCTAGGATCATTGGGAAGATAGTCTGGAAGGAAAGCATAAAGGAGAAAAAGTTCGAGCTGTTGAAACCACAGAAAGGAAAGCTCGTTGAAGATAAAGACAGAGGAATGAGAGCAGATGGCAAGCCTTGGATGATAATGAAGTATAAGCCGATCCGGTGTCTAAAAGAAGTGCCGATGAAACAAATGCCCAAGGATGTGCTCAAAGATCTAAAATGGTGGTACGTTGATTTTGAAACAGCTGAAGCAGTAATGGAGGATGAAGATGAACAAGAGCTGATGAGAGTATATGATCCTATGCATTTAGTGAATTTGTCTCAAGCTGATCTGCAGGTGCTGAACGAGAAAAAGATATTTTACATTCCTGCTTGGAAAGAAGAAGCAAAGAAATATCAAAGAGTAGTTTCAGTTTGTGTACGAGAAGGCGTTCATGCTTGAAGATGGAAGATACAAGATTTTTGGGATTACGAGACACGTGTTTAAAGATAGAGATATGAAGCTACTACCAAGGGGGAGTCTATTGGTACATGATGTCAGTAGTTCAGTATCTAGTGTCTGTAATCGAGTTAGTATGTTTTGTATTTGAAATTAAGCGAAGTTGTGTCTCAAGTTCGCCTGATATGGGCGAACTTGTGAAACAAGCGAAGTTAGTGACAACTTCGCCTAAACATGTTAGGCGAAGTTGTCATATGTTATAAATGTTTAGCTGCGGCTAGGCTTTGGAAAAAGTTGTTCAGTTTTGTGTAATCGGTGATTGATATATCACGTGTTATCAGTTGCAATACAACGTGTTCTTTGTTTATTGTAACGTGTGTTTGATTGTGTTTAACGTGTATCGTCTTCTACGCTCGTATCGTCTTACGTAGGGATTCCGCACCTACGTAGAACGAGATATTCCGTGTAGATCCGGCTGGGAACTTTCAGCCATAAGTTGTTCCTAAGTCATATTAATGCAGCCACGTCCAGCCATGATTTCCTTCATTCAGATCTTATCATAATAAGAAAATATCTAAGATATAATCATCAATATGACTACATCAAGAAAACGAGTGATACATAAACACTGTTTCACAAATTTTGAATTATAGTAATTCTCATTAAATAAATTGTAATCCAATCACAAAGTATTTAAGTTTTAAGAGTGTTGATTCAAAATAGTTTTTACACAACGGAATCCCATCTCACACAAATGTACCTATAGATTCACGATTACGTTCCGTACCGCACTCATCAATTTATCATACATTGATGTGTTATGTCCTTTCTATTATGCTTTATAATATAGCGATAAGATCATAAACAGAAGTAGGGTACGTCAATAAGGTAATGTCGAAAGTAGAGTAAGGAAGGAACATGTTTTTGGTGTATCCAGGGTCTAACTAAGATCGGTAGTCATCGCCATTCATTGGTGTCACCAAGGGCGATGGCGCGTGATGACTCCTCGCATGCCTCCTCGCCTTTCTCTGGTTCTAGACTGGGCCTTTTCCTAACTAGTGGTGGAATCAAAAGACATAACAGTCGCAAATAAAGACGTGAGATATCAAGTTAAAATATATTTTATCAGCTAGGGATAGTGGCATGGTTAAATGTGGGCTTACCAGTGACATAGTGTGTGTGTGTGTGTGTGCGTGTGTGAATGCTATGTACGTATTCAATTCAATCCATGAAAACAATTTACTGAAGGGTTGACACATTTCATAATTGTCGATGAGCTTTGAGAATGTCATAGACCGGTTTTTCGAAAACAAAACGAGTTCACTATAACTAATGGCTCTAAAACCAATCTGTCACACCCTCAAATTTAGACTAATAGAGTTTTACCGTAAGGCATGTGACTTACCAAGATCTAGCTGATTTTTTATACCAAACAACCAATTTAAAATATTCAAAACATTATTTTAGTCACATTAAAACATGAGAAAAACAAAAGCAAACCAAATAGCTTAAAGTGCTGCGGAAGCATAAAGGTAAACTGTTTAAAATAATAAACCACGAGCTCAAACGTGCACAACCCATCCAATGTAAAACAATTCGGAATACAAGTTCATGAAATCAATGATAACTCAGAGCAAGTGCGCTACGTACCCCCTAGCACTACCTAGCAACATGGGAAAACATCAACAATCAAGTGTCAAAACATGGTTGGTGAGTTCATAAGTTAAAATAAAAAAAAACAATAAATGTAATATGTATAAGTAGATTTAGCACATTTCAAAATATATATGGGTAGCTAACCCATTTACAAGCTACTAGACGTTTGAACCAAAGAAAACTATATGTATGTCTTCTTACCAGGTCTATCAGCAACATTGGCGTATAAAAGTTAGGTAAATATAACACCCGTTTTACAACATCACAACTGTGCTAGCGCGACTAGCCTAATTGGGGTTTCTTAAACCAAATAGTACTACTCAATATAACCCTGCGATCCCATCCTATCGGTTCAAGGTAATGTAAGGACTTCAAGTGATATAAGGGCATCTAGTGTAAACTTGTGATATATAAGAAATTATAAAAAATATAAAATGAGTCATTGCGTTTTCCTCCAGAATACCAGTATATAAGTAAGTCTATTTTTTCTCCACGAAAACAAGTATAGGCAATTGTTGTGTTTTCAATCAAGAAAACAGGTAAGGAAAATGTTTTGTGTTTTCAATCCAGAAAACAATTATACGAAAAGAGTTTTGGTGTTTTCTCCCCAGAAAACAAATAAGAAAAAGCATGAACTCACCTTAAGTATGCAAATGAGATTCCACGAACAATCTTAATGAAAGAAAATGTGCTCGTCTAACTGATACCTAGTACAATTGTTAATCAATAAGAATCTGTTCAACAATACGACACCCGAAGACACACGTAAGGACTCACAACAAACACGGACTTGACCCGAAAACTCGGCGGTGATTGATATTATCATCGATAGTTTCAAATTATTCTAATATGCATTCTATGTCACAATGTCATCCAAAACATCAAGCAATTATCAAATATTTCTAATCTGATCAATAAATCTTTAAGACAAATTATCACATGCGCAAACTAATTTATTCAACTAAAAATCCCTTTGAAATAAATTCCACTAAGATTAAAACTGAAACACGTATGAATTGGGCTCCTCGAGATATTTTTATTATATTTTTTCTTGGTGTAAAACATACACAACAATTCAATCATCACAAGTAGGTACAGAAAATTCTTTAGTTTGCCAAACATAAAGTAAAGACTTGGCTAAACCAAACTAAATCAAGCAATTGGTTTAGAATCCTAACTCAAAATGTGAAGTTCCAAAGTTGAACCAACCCATTTGTATTCGTTAATCTCTAGTTATGATGCCGAAAAATTAGGTTAGAAAATGTCTTTCTGCATCAGATTTAATACACAATGTTGAAAATTCATTAAAACCATATTATGTAACTGCAAAACTTACATAACATAACTTTCTGAAAACTAGAATCGGCGAAATACAACCTAGAATCAAGAATAGATCAAAACCATACATGTATCATCAAGTTAGAGTCAATTTCATAGCGAGTTTGAATCTGTTAGTATTTGTTATCATCATATATGCATACAAGAACAATATTTACAACATTCTAGGGTTTCTAATCAACCATGTATTCAACACATGTCATCATGCTCATGATTTATCAATAAGAAAAACACAAGACAAAGCGAGAAACTATAATTAAACGACAATTACTTGCGTATACTGATTTATTGTTTAAAACTATGAACCACCTCTAAACCCCCAAGGAACACCAAAAGCACCCAAGAAAGTGTGTGAAATCATTTGGAGACGACTCAAAATGTTTTAAGGGTGATTAGGGTTTGTATAACCATAAAAAATATGTGAACTAAGTGTCGCCACATGCCGCAAAGGCCATGGCTAAGTGTGTCGCGTGGCGGCGATCTTCTATTATTATTTTTTGTTGGGTCGAACAATTGACAAAAGGGGGAGATTGTTCTATAAGACATATGGAAGATTGGAATCTTCTCAACCTCCTCAGAATTTGCTAATTACGGATCCGAGCACACCTTAGTCTTTCGAGCAAGCTTTTACTTAGCCGGGTATGGTATTTTGTCTATCGGGCAGGGTTATCTTCTCTAAGTCTTCTTTAGTGAATATCCGAGCAGGGTTTGCAAATTAGTGTATTACCGGGTATGGTTCACTATTTTATGCAAGTCCGGGCATGGAGCAATTTATCAAGCAGGTTTGTTCTTCATAGCCAAGTAAAGCTCCCTCCCGAGTAAGCTTTAGGCTAACCAAGCTCATTACGCCAAGTAATTTGAAGACCGGGCAAGGTATCGATTAATAAGTTGGTCAAAGTAGGTTTGAGGTTTTTATGATATATCTCTAAGTATCATCGGGCAAGGTTCAACTCAAGCAAGGAACCGTGCTTCCAAGCACTCTTTGCTAATAAGCTATTAATTAGCAAAGGGTTGAAAGGACCATTGAAGAACAAGGTAGCTCTTAAGGGTTTTTTGGGCAAAGTCTGGCAAAGTCAAGAAGATTGAAGTATACCCGGTGAGTATTTTACTTGGTAAAATACTCTTCAAGTAAAGTCTACCCGGAAACTGATCCCGAGCACACTTCTATGTTATCAAGCCCTGAAGGATGGCAGAGCATACTCGGAAAGACAAAATTAATGCAAAGCCTACCCGGAAGACTTGTTGTACACTTAGGATTATTTCTGAATATGTAATTTGAATATGTTTTAGCATTTAGGGTTTCTAGAAGGAATGACAGCTGTCCAAGGGTGTCAGGCCTATAAAAGGAATAATTAGGGCACACCTGAGGATAGACACAACACGGAAAAATAGGCGGCTGAATACGATACTAAGTAAGAATATTTATTGAACCACTGCCATTTTCCTACAAGAAACCCTAAATCGATTATCCTTTTGTATGATGATCTTCGTATAAATGGAAATCTTTTGAGTGAATCTTGTGTGTGTTATTTGCATATGAATATTGATAGCAACTACCCTGTTTATTATTGATTCCGCCTTTAATAAACAGTAATCTTTCTAAATATAGCAACCCGTCATTAACTCCCTTGTCGACACATCTATTTGTGTGAGTTATGAAATGATTTAAGTAAGATCAAGCTGAAATCGGTGACCTGACAAATGGTATCAGAGCTGGTTGCTGCTATTTTAGTAAGATTCTTGTTTCTGATTGAAGATTTGAAGAAAGATAACGTAAGCAGACAACTGTTCTATTGTAAAGTGACGTCAGCAGCTCTGTTTTTTCATTTTTCTTACAGGTCTACAATCTATTGGTGTTTTCTCTTCCTTGTTTCAATTAAAGCTTTAATCTTTATTTATAAATCTTGCTCTAATCATATCAGACACATCAGATCTGAACAACCTATTTTTAGATCTGATTAATTTTGAAATTTTGTTTTTAAGAAGCTAATTTTGATTCTTACAAAATGTCTGGATATGAGGAACAAGAAGTGTCTACTAACAAGATTCCAAGATTGTATGGACAGGAAAACTTTACCAAGTGGAAAGTACTCTTTGAAGCAGCCGTTTGCTACAATGATGTTGATATGTGGAATTCAATCAAGAATGGACCAAGGGACAACAATGAAGGTGCAAATGCTAATGCAACCGCTATTGTGAGAGAAAGATTGAGAAAGATAGATGACAGGGCTTTAGCTAAGATTAAGCTGGGACTTTCTTAGGAAATTTTAACCAAGGTGGCACATCATACAACTGCCAAACAAATGTATGATGCAATTCTTGAGATGTATGAAGGGAATACTGAGCTGAAGAACATAAAGAAGCAAAGATTGAAGCAACAGATGGAAAGGTTCAAGTATAAGGAGGGAGAAAGATTGAAATCAATTCTAGAATGATTTCAAGCTATTGTGAATGAGTTGAGGACAACTGATTATGTTATGACTGATTTTGATCTGAATACAAAACTACTCAATTCAATGCCCAAAGAATGGTATACTGCCTGCAAGTTCATCCTTCAAAAACAAAATTTCAATGATTTGAAGGTTGATGATTTAGTATGCTTCCTTCAAGCTGCAGAAATAGAAATGACTGAGAATGAAATGATCAAAGAAGAAAAGCCATGTTTTCAAGTAACTAATGTTCTCATTGCACCAACGGGAAACTTGTCAACCAAAAACCAGCAACAGATTCCCATCATTGAAGAACCAATTGAGCATGGTGTTGATACACCTAAGGCTTTTATTGGTGGTATTTCAAGCAACTCACAAAATCAGCAATGGTTTAATGTCCAACTCCTAGAAGAACATGATTCAGCCTCAATGGCTAGTGGACATACACCTTTTATTGGTGGAAATGGAAGTCATGGATCAGATTATCATGGTTTGCTCTCACTGTTCACTGAATCTTACTATACTTTTGTTGCAAAGAACATGGTTTATATAAGCATTGTTCAAGATGATTTGGAGAAATTGATGCAGATGATTTGGAAGACATGGATTTGAAATGGCAAGCTGCCATGTTAGCTTTGAGAAGAAAAAGATTGTATAACAGAACTGGTAAGTCTCTGGTTTCTGGTCCTAATGATAGGATTGGTTTTGACAAGTCAAAAGCAATTTGCTACAATTGTCAACAACCAGGACATTTTGCAAGAGAATGCAATCAACCAAGAAACTTTCAGATGAATCAGTTCCAGAATCAACAACAAAGAGGCCAGCAGCAATACCAACAAAATCAGCCAAGATTCAACAACAACAACTTCAATAACTACAATCCCAACTTCAAAAACTTTCAGCCTCAATTGAACAATCAACATCATGGTATGCAACAGAATCAAGGTTTTCAAAGGAACAACAATCAAAATCTTCAAACTGTTCAAAACAACTCTGTACCAGTCAACCAAAATCAACCCAGAAATCAAGGAAATGTGGTTGTAACTTCACAGCATGAGGGTAATTTTGATTGGAGTAATCATGAAGAAGACATTACAGATGACATCAAGAGGGCAAATGTGGCTTTCATGGCACTGATTGAAAAAGAAGTTGGATCATCATCTCAGGTTCACTCTTCTCCTACTGTTGATTTAAATGAAGTTATCAATGAATTGAAAACAAAAGTAGGCAAGTTGGAAAGTGAGTGTTTTAGAAAACAAAGTATCATCAATGGGTATGAGTCTAGTGAACTGATCAGTGAAGAAAAGATTAAAAGTCTGGAAGATGATTGCATGATCAGTTACAGAACTCAAACCAGATACATCACTGAGATAGATGTACTAAAGAAGATGTTAGTTGAAGAAAAGGTGCAGAACATAAAACTGCAAGTTGAAATTGAATTCCTGAAAAACTTGGTCTCTACAGGAAACATCTGTGGTATTCTAAACCAAGTAAGTGACAAAGACAGATACAGAGCAGTTCCACCTCCATTCAACAACAATTTTATGCCCAAAGTTGACAAAGAGAAAAGAGATGCATACCTGCAACAGTTCAGAGATGTCTTTCAAGATAAAGAAGATTTTGTTGATCTATACAAAAATGTTGAAGTAAATGAAGAAGGTGAATTTGTTGTGAAAGAAGAAGTGAAAGTAGATAAGTCAATTGGAGTTCAAGTCTCTGAGGATGACTTTGATTCTAATGATCTCAATCAAGATGATTTGAGTGATTTGAGTGATCAGATCACAGATGAACAGATCAAAGAAGCTGAAAGAGGAAGAAGATATAAGAAACCAGAATCCATTGACAAACTTCCTAAGTATCCACCTGTAACACCTAGAATGAAGAAACATAATATGAAAATGAGAAGAGAGCATGTGTCTTATGACAGTTACGAAAAGAGAAAGATAAGCTACAATGCAGTCAAGCCACCAAGCAAGGATGTGTTGGAAAGGATAAAACAAAATAAAAAGAAGAAAGTAACTGAAGAAGTGGATACAGAAAATTTTATCCCTGTTTATCCAATCTTTTCAAGTCATAAAGTGCTTGATGTGGGATAAGTGGAAACTATGGAAGAATATGAGAAAAGACAGTTAAGGCATAGAGAGAGCAGTGATGAGGAACCTATGATTATGAAGAAAATTGTCTTTGTTAAAAGAAAAGTTGAAAGACAAGACATCAAAATTGAGGGGTTTGTTCCCTTCTCTATTGATTTTGATAGTCCGAAGACTCAGAAGACTCTTGGAGTCAAGCAACCTAAACCAAGTGAAAGATTCAAGAAACCAAAAGATCATAAGATATTCAAAGGAAAGGTTTGGTGTAAAAGGTGTGATGAATATGGTCACCACACAGATTCATGTGATGAAAGACTCAAATTCAAACCCTTTCATGTCCCAGATGAAATAAAGTATGGTCAAGACTTTGTTCAATACAAGCAAAAGTATGATGCATACCTGGGAAGAGGAAAGGTGTGTGGAAATGAAACCATGAACAAAGATGAATTAACATCAGAAAAGGAGACAAGAAATTAAAAGAAAAATGATATCAAAACAAAGAAACAAGTGACTAAATCAGTAAGATGAAGTATGTCTCCTAAGAAACATGAGAAAGCTGTCAAAAAGAATTATCAGCCTATGAAAGTCAAACTAGACACTCAATCAGTCAAGTCTGATGAAACTCAAAGTTCACCTAGTAATGGAAAGACCAGAAACAAAGATGTCTTTTCAAGAAAGAAACAATCTGAATTAACAGGTGATGAGAAGTTCTTATTAAAGCATGGATGTGAACCACAAGGTTTTCTTTGGAAACCCAAGGTGGAAACCAAAGTTGAAAAGACTGCTGATGTAAGAGACTATTCTGAAGAAAAGGAGTATGTTGTGCACGAAGCTATAAAAACAGATGATGAAAGCAAGAACACCACATCATTTGTGAAAACTCCTAGAGAGTGTGGATATGAACAGATAACTCAGACAACCTTGAGTTGACTCATGAAGATCCTGAACCAACAACACTCACTTCTAGCAAAGCCACTGAAATTGAAACTGATGAGTTGCAAGTTGAAATGACTTGCACTTCATCACCTAACTAATAAATGATTTTGTGTGCAGGAACAGTCCACTCCACTGAATGACATATGGTACATGGATAGTGGATGTTCTAGGCACATGACTTGTGACAAAAGGTCACTGGTTAATTATGAAGAAAAGTTTGAAGGTCATGTGGCATTTGGAAGTGATGAAAATGGAGGAAAGATAGCTGGGAATGGAATCTTAACAAATGGAAAAGTTTCATTTGATAATGTGTTCCATGTTGAAGGCTTACAATACAATCTGCTAAGCATGTCACAAATGTGTGATAAGGGATACAAAGTTGGTTTTGATGACTCACACTGTTTCATCCTAAAACCTGAATTTTATATCCCACCTGAAATGATTATGATGATGGCACCTAGAAATGGCAACCTATATGAGCTTAACATGAAGGAAGCTGTTTCAAGGGGTGGTACATGTTTTGTTTCCAGAGCCACTGAAAATGAGTCTAAGTTGTGGCACAAGAAACTATGTCATGTGAATCTGAAAAATATGAACAAACTTGTTAAGGGTGAACAATGCATTGGCTTACCTACAAGAGAGTTCAAATTGGAAGAACATTACAGTTCATGTCAAAAGGGCAAACAGCATAAGTCAACACATAAGTCAAAGCAAATCAGCTCAGTTGATCAAGTACTTGAATTACTTCACATGGATCTTTTTGGTCCTGTGAGTGTGCCAAGTATAGGGAAGAAAAGATATTGTCTAGTGATCATTGAGGATTATTCAAGATATACTTGGGTTTATTTCCTAAGTACAAAAGATGAGACTGCAGAGTTGATTAAGGGCTGTGCTACAATGATAGAGAACAAACTGAATAAGAGAGTTAAAACAATGAGAAGTGATAATGGTACAGAGTTCAAAAATGGAGTTATGGAAGAATTCTGCACAGAAAAAGGAATATTTCAGTAGTTTTCAGCTCCTAGAAATCCTGAACAAAATGGTGTTGCAGAAAGAAGAAACAGAACACTTATTGAAGCTGCAAGAACCATGATAGTAGATGCAAATTTACGAGTGACAATCTGGGCTGAAGCAATCAATACTACCTGCTATGTTCAAAACAGGTTACTTATCAACAAAAGGCATAACAAGACACCATATGAAATTTTCAACAATAGAAAGACTTATATCAAGTTTTTCAAGCCCTTTGGATGCAAATGTTTTCTTCTAAACACCAGGGATTACTTGAACAAGTTTCAAACCAAATCCTTGGATTGTTTCTTAGTTGGATATTCAACACACTCAAAAGCTTACAGAGTATATGTGAAAGACCATATGAGTGTTATTGAATCATCTGACATCATCTTTAATGAAAATCAGTTCAATACAGTTGGTGTAGCATGGCTGTTTGATCATGAAAAATTGATAAGGTCTTTCAAGATTTATCCTAAAGACTTTGATGACTCATTCTACAAGACCAGTGTATCTGAAGAGAAAAGGAAGAAAACATTGGACTTAGAATAGTTATGGAAGAAGGTTGCTAGCAAAGAAAAAGAGTATACATTTATTAAGGGTATCTCAAATGACCCTGTTGACCAAGAACAAGATCATACAGAGGTTAATCAAGACAATAAAGAAGTAGAGAATGATCAGGTTCAGAATGAAGAGAACCCAAGCAACCATACAACTGAAGAAGATGTAACTACTGCAAGATTTCAACATTTGTTTGAAAGCTTGAATATTGGAAACAATGGTGCATCCACCTCAAGACAGAACATTGAAGAAGTACCAGAGTTTCATGATGCTGAAACAGATTTGATCATTGAAGAACCATATATCAATGAATCAAATCTTGACACAAATATGTCTGCAAATATGATAGTTCAAACCCCTTATGTTGAAAAGAATCATCTCTCTGAAAACATCATTGGAGATATAAATGAAAGAGTTACTAGAAGTCATTCTGAATCTGCAAACATCTGTTTATAGTCCTTCTTTCTATCCCAAATAGAACCAAAGAACATTGTTCAAGCACTAAAGGACAGTAGTTGGGTGGAGGCAATGCAGGAGGAACTGACACAATTCAGAGATCTACATGTTTGGGATCTTGTTGACAAGCCAAGGAACAGATCTGCAATTGGAGCAAAATGGGTTTTCAGAAACAAAAGGGATGAAAGGGGTATTTTGATTAAGAACAAGGCTAGACTTGTGGCATTAGGATGCTTTCAAAAGGAAGGAATAGACTTTGAGGAAGTCTTGGCACCAGTTTCAAGACTTGAGGCAATCAGGATATTCCTTGCATATGCTGCCTCAAAGAACATTATTGTATTCCAGCTTGATGTTAAGTCTGCATTTCTAAATGGAAAGATTGATGAAGAGGTGTATGTTGCTCAACCTCCAGGTTTTGAGGACCCAATGTATCCAAACAGGGTGTATAAGCTAAACAAAGCCCTTTATGGTTTGCATCAAGCTCCGAGAGCATGGTATAATGAGCTGTCAAATCATCTTCTTGAAAATGGTTTCAAAAAGGGAGCCATTGACAAGACCCTCTTCTACAAAAGAAAGGGATCAGACTTGCTGCTATTACAGGTCTATGTTAATGATATCATCTTTGGTTCAACAAATGAACAAATGTGCATGGAGTTTGAAGGGGTAATGAAATCCAAATACAGCATGAGTTCAATGGGGGAAATGAACTTCTTCCTTGGATTGCAAGTTCAGCAGAAGACTGAAGGGATTTTCATCTACCAGTCTAAGTATGTGAAGGACATCCTAGACAAATTCAAATGTAGTGATTTGAAGACTGCTTCAACTCCTAAGGATACAAAGGAAAAGATGGTAGCTGATGAAAAGGGGGAGCAAGTCCAAAAGTCTCCCACATGAATGCTGTTAAGAGAATCTTTAGATACTTGAAGGGTAAACCAGACTTAGGAATTTGGTATCCAAAGAACCAATCTTTTGACCTTATTGCCTACACAGACAGTGATTATGATGGCTGCAACATGAGCAGGAAGTCAACATCAGGAGGATGTCAATTTTTGGGTGAAAGGCTAGTGTCATGGCAATGCAAGAAGCAGACTACTGTCTCAATCTCAACTACTGAAGTTGAATACATTGCTGCATCTGCTTGTTGTGCACAAGTTCTCTGGATTCAGAATCAAATGCTGGATTATGGTTTGAATTTTCTGAACACTCCTATTTTCATTGATAATACTGCTGCATATTTTACTGTTAAGAATCCTGTACAACATTCAAAAACTAAGCATATTGAAATCAGACATCACTTCATAAGAGACTGCAGTGAAAAAGGTTTGATTGAAATGCAGAGAGTTGACACAAGTGACAACTTGGCTGACCTATTCACCAAGCCACTTGACAGAACCAGATTCAACTTTCTTTTGAAAACTCTGGGTATGATCAACTAAGATGAGGTCTGATTGAGGATATTTGCTTAGTGTGTGTCTCTATGTGATAACTGACTACACTTGATTGAAGACACATACTTTGAATGTTGAATGAATATGTTGAATGAATATGTATTGAATATGTTACTTGTTTGATGTTAACTGATTAGTGCTTTAGAGACTATCTGTGATATTCATGTGTCATTGTTGCAAATGATTGTTTATTAGTTAACTGATTTGATGTCATGATAAGTAGTTTGAATTGTCTATGTGAATTAAATGCTTATCTGATGTCATGAGTAATCACTTGATTATGATTGCTTGATTATGTGTGTTATCTGATCATCTAGATGATATTAGAATAGGATAGACTATGAATGTTGAAAATGTCTGCCTGTTTTAATTATCTTGAAACTGATTAAGATTTGAATATGTTACAACTGTTTGTGTCAAAATATGTCTTTATGTCAAAGTTAACGGTTTCAAATGAATCATCAAAATGAATTTTTGTATAATCACAAAATTTTAATCAAAACATGAGCAAGTTGTTAATGGTGCAGAGATATGATAATACTATTCAGTTCAAGCTTTATAGAAGCTTAAAAGAATGATTTTTCAATGAAAAGTCTTAGGTAGTTATCATTGCTGAAAATTATGTCATTTGCCCAGTTGGAAGGACATACACTTGTGTATGTTTGGTCCTATAATCTTCATAGATTAAAAGGATAGCCATTAACCAAAAAACTGAAAGCATTTGGGGCAATTATTACTTGGTTTCTATTCCTTCACTTAAAACTATGTCAATAGCTCTAACTTTGAAAGGACATATATACACAATGTATGTTTGGTCCTGTTGACCACCTGTGGTCGAACAGAATAGCCATATACCTGCCAATTAAGAGACATTGAGGTGATTGAATATTAAACTTAATAAAATTGGGAAATGATTGTACATTGACTACTTAGACAATCATATGGATTTATTAGGCTAAAAGGACTCTTAGTACAGTCATTGACATGTATGGTTGCTTTCTCATGATATGTAAAATCTAAGGTGATATAAACATAAAGAAAATGCTAAGATTTATGTGGAGTTACATTGTTGTCTATGCAGGTTCCTAGATAAATCTTTTCAAATGATAGGCAGAAAAGTGATTATCCAGTCATACACAAGCCTGTTGGTTTTTAGTTACCCAAAATGAATCATCTTTTAAAAGAATGACAAAGAACTGCTGTGAACTACATTAATTTCAAATCTTTAGTCAACCAAAAGTTGATACATGTTCACAAATTTTTGTTGGAAAAATACAAACATGAGGGTTAATAACAGAACTACAAGGGTGGAGGCAATCATATAAGTCCTTTAAACTTCCTGAATGAAAGGCCTGTAAGTCCGAATTGCGTGGCATGTAAGTCCAACGTTCAACCTCACATATGTTTGTAGATTTGAAAAGAAATATCTTATAAATTTTCAAAAATATGTTCTGTCATTAAAATTTTTAACCAAAACCAGGGGGTCAAAGTCAAATTGGGGTGATCTGGAGAAACCCAAATAAGCCTTGAGGATAGATAAGGAGCATCAGAACACAACATGTGTTATCCATTAAATTTTCTGCAACTTAATTGAAACTTAATCATATCACCAAAGAAATGAAAATCATGTTAAGTCTAGACCTGCTGTTGACCTGGCTTTGTAGTCATAATAATGCTGAGAATGAAGTATTGAGAAAGCTACTTAGTCAATATGATCCCATTCCTGAGATCTTTTCAGTTTACAAAAGAAATTGTTTTGAAGTGGAACATAACTAAAATTTAATCTTTAAATGCACCATTTGCTCTTAAACTATGATCTGAAATGATACATAACTTAGAATTGTCTTTGACAAGTGGTTTAAGTCAAACAGTGTTGCATTTTTCCTTTAATAGGTTGATTATGTAAGTTCGGGTAAAGTTTGATGTTCACAAACCTTTCTGGGCACAAAACAGTTGAATATGTTTGAATATGTATTTTCAGGTAAGATTTTATGGTTTTTAATCTTTCCGGGCACACTTAGTTGCTTTTTATCTAAGTTTGTCTTTTCCGGGTATGATTTGATGATTTGAATTTTCTCGGGTAGACTACACTGTGTTGTTTAGTTCCCAAGCATACCTGATGTTTGAATATGTTAATCCTAGCAAGCTTAGTGCTAACATAGGATTTTCGGGCAAGCTCTTTGAAATATTAGACTGTAGTACACTTAGGTGTTTTATATTTAATTTCATTCCGGGCATGCTATGTATTACTTGTGATTATAATTGCTTTGAAATTACAAGTGTTTTCGGGCATACTTTGTCTTCCGGGCACACTTTATATTCCGGGTACACCATTGTTCCCTTAATATACTTGGTAATTTCTAAATTAGACTCTCCGAGTACACTGTCTGCTAGCTATCATTTCGGGCACACTTTATACTCTATGAAAGATGTCCAGGTATACTTTGATAGAAGGTTGTTCGGGCACACTATCTTATGAAAGTTGCTCGGGCACACTATGCATCAAAGTATACTTGATTGAATGAGTTTCTGATTTTGATAGGGTTTATGCTAGATTGAGCACTTAACTTATATTTGAGAAATTTATTTGGGTATCTTAATTGATTCATAGCAGGGATGCTTATTTGATATTTTATACTTGATTATTTATCTTATGATTAAGTTCTCAAGAAATCTGGTATTTCGGGTAAGCTTTCTTCATTTTACTTGACTTTAAATTAGTTAACTTGACCAAGTAAGGTTTATATGTGGAAGATGCCGAGCACACTTTGTCAATTAATAATGAACATTTATCGGGCAAAGTTTAACCTTTTAATTTTATCGGGTAAGGTTTTCAAGTGGATAAGATTATTATGTTTGACAGCCAATAATTCACTACACCAAAAAATACATTTAAAACTCACTTTCAAAAGGTATATAAGAGGGAGTTAGGGATATTCTCAACATTATTTTCCCGCTCTCTCTCCTTCCACTGCAACTGCTTACTCTCAAAGAAACCCAAACCGACTTATCATATCGTCTCTAATACAAACCCTAATTTTAATCAGCCCCCTAACTCTGACTCGGTAAGCAATGATAATGTGTTTTTCGATAACGATTAGACTATAATGGGCTTCGATTATGTACTTGATTACTAATATTCTTTTTTTAGGTTATTAATTTGTCGAAGATCAGGTTCTTAATAAAATTTCTCTCTTTCTTCTACAAATTTATAACTTGAAATTGTGTAAAGTAATGAACTTTTATGCTAATTTCACTTTGAATATGTTTGATTGTGTTGTTCAGATATGGCAGAAGAAGAAGAAGTTCAACCTAAGTATGCCTTTGAACCAAAGCACAATATGTGCGCACTGTTGGAGGTCACTCCCAATAATGAGCCAATGGAGAGGATGATTTCTTGGATGGCTAGATCCAATGTACGATTTACTTTCACTGAATCCGCAATCATCTACAGAAATCATTCCCTAGATTTCTGGTATTCTGCAAGACTGGTGGATGACATTCATGGGAAAAGAATTGAAGCAACAGTAGCGAGCCATGAGATTCATGTTACAGAAGGGATGATAAATAGATGTCTGCAGGTTACGTGATGATGACCACAACCACATTAATTTCAATACTGAACATTTGTTAAAGATCTTCGAGCAGACAATGGGGTATCAAGGAACTGTCCATGATGGACAATTTCAGAAGGGGATGTTTCCTATGTTGTATTGGTTCTTAATTCACCATGTGATACAAGGATTTGCTCCAAGAAAAAGATCATGGACTCTGATGAGTCGTGATTTAACAAATGCCACTGTTGGTATTATATATGATCTGCCTGTCAACTTTTCTAAGATGATATTTAATGGCATGATTGGTAATTTGAAGAAGGCAGAAGCTGATAGATTCCTGCAATACCCTAGATTCCTACATATCATCTTTAACAGGGAATTACAGGGTCTACCCACAATTGGTATGACACATCAGCTGCAGGATCCAGATACTTATAGAAGAATAGCCAATCCAGGAAGGGCAAACAGATATGATTCTAACATTCCATATGAGGTATTACCATGGCTGCTAAACCATGATTTGGAAATAATGCATGTACCTGAGTTAAGCTCAGAAGAGGAAGGGGAAGATGAGGGTGAGAGTGATGATGACAGTTCTGATGATGGAAATGATAATGCTGATGATGGAGATGAAGGAGGGGCAGGAGTAGCTATGGATGTCTATGTACCTGATCAGGGGGAGCAACCTGAGCAACCAGAACAACCTATTCCAACACCACCACAATCACCACTACCCATTGACCAACCTATAATACCATCACCACCACAAACTCCACCACATCAAACCACTCAATCCCTACCCTAAACCCTAACCATAAGCCAACCTAAAACATCAACACATATATCCCCAACACCACAAACACCACCAACATCTAGCCCAATTCATTCTGATCCATTTATTCCAAGCCCACCTCATACACAATCACCACCACAATCCATTTTTCAAACTCACACCACAATCCCAGAACAACCTGAATATGAACAATTTTCTATATCACCACCTACAACATCACCAACTGACACTGACTTGTTGACCTTGTTGAAAGAAAATGCTGAGTTAAAGAGAAGAAATGATGAGGTTACCAATGAAAATGTAATGCTATTAGATCAGTTGGTATGTGCTAAATTGAGAATTCACGCCCTGGAGCAGGAGGTTGAGAATACCTCAGCTGCCCCAAAACAGGGGGAGAATGAAAATGAGCCAACTAACTCAAGTGTAGATGTTGAGACTGAAACTGAAACAGGTATAGAGACTGTAGACAGTTTGAAACTAATTTTAAATGCTTATGATGATGGTGAGGAAGATAATGAGGAGAGGAGAGTTGAAGATGATGAGTATGAAGGTGACAAATCAGATATTGGAGAGCAAGATTATGACTATAATGATGAAATGATGAATGTTGAATGGATTGAAGAGAATGATGAAGGGACAGGGGATGGAGTTGAAAAGATAAATGTTGAATATGTAGCTACCACTGATGTGGCTACTGATGTCTTAACAGATGTAGCTACTGATAACTTGACTGATGTTCAAACTGAAGAAATCATTGATGAAAATGCTGCTACTGAGGAACTTATACACACTGAACAAGAAACTAATCAACAAGAAAGTTCCAAGAGAGTAGAGTATGACCCAGAACTGGAAGCACTTGAAAAAGAAATAAATGACCATGTACAGTCTGAAGATAAAGAGGATGTGAGGAGGAGAATTGAGAAAGGTAAAACAAAAGTCTGTGAAGAAGAGCCTATTAAGGCATATCC